>NW_006160114.1:1788561-1797659 GCF_000334495.1 Tupaia belangeri chinensis | reverse complement strand
GAGGGGGTGGGGGGGCAAAGGCAGTTCTTTCTGGCTGTCAGACCTCTCTAGTTTTAAAGGGAAATGTTTTGAATATCCAAATCATTACCTCACACATTTGTTTATTTTCCCCCCTTTTCAAAGCATTTGGCAATGTGTAGATGCACCCCAACTCCTCCCTGTGTCTGTCTCTCAGGGCACGTGCCCTTTGTCCTAGCGACTGAGGCTACCGGACAGGAAGCCCGGACCAGGGTCCCAGCCCAGACCGGGTACACAGGACACACCAAAAAGGACCCTGTTTTCCCAGGGCTCGAACTACTCCTTGGAATCTAGACTTCCAGGGATACCCTTAACACTTTCAGGGCCACAAAGCTTCAGTGGACTGTCCTGCTCTGGGACTGTCCTGCTCTGAGTCTGTCACTTCTTTGCAAACCCAGACCACCATCTCTGGGCTCTGGGACAGAACAGCCCAGTTTCGGTTGGGACATGGCTTCCTGGGCAGAGTCCAAGGCACAGACCACTCACGAGGACTTAACCAGGCCACAGCTCAACAGGAATGAATGAACAAAGATGAACCAAAAAGCCTATTTTTTAAAGTTTATTTCTTGTTCCCATGAGTGAACAAAACAGAGAGACAGCTCCTCCATGAGGCTACCAATGCCATGATCTACCCCTAGCCTCAGCCGGTCCTAAACCATGAGCACACGAATGCCCGGCATGCTCAAGGTGGTCTCTGGACACGAACCTTCCTAGGTAGGTCAGCCTCTCAGAGGGCTGCTTCTTACTGCTGAGCCATTATCCATCACCAGAGATTCGTGTTTACTTCAGTGTGGATCGATATTCTAGAGGCTCCGGGTGGCCACAAGACATGCTGCTATACCCAAAAGAGAAAGCAGGGATGCTGTATCGGTCAAGAAATCAGCAGGGTTTTTTGTTGGAGAGGTTTTCGCTATAGGGCGCATGTGCTCACCAGAAAGACAGAGAGAGACAGAGACACAGAAAACGAGAAATCACCCCCCAGGGGGGATGGCCACGCCGCAATCCCTTCTCCTCCATTCTCCTCTCGGGATCTTGGACACACACGCACATGCGCCTGGCATGAGTTTAAGCCACCGGGTCCAGGACTCAAACCACGGTCGACTACATGAGAGTCCAGCGACATAGCCATTACGCTAACTGCTGGTCTGAAGAAATCAGCAATTTTCAAAATACAGCCCATAGACTTTCTACACCAAAAGTAGGAAAGGATGCAGACTCTTCCCTGCCAGCACCAGCACCAACAAAGTCAGAGTTTCCAATGGTGGCAAGGGAGGCCAGACAGAGACCTAACGAGTTCCTTCGCCTGTCATCTGGCCCTGAAACCTGCGGTCCTCCTGGGTTTCCAAGGCGGTCCCAGAAGACTCCTCTTTCACGTGTACAAATTCTGAGCTCCACAGGAGGCGCGCTGCCCAGAGGCTCCAGCGTGGCCCTCCCAACTGTGAAATCTTGTGTCATGGCTGTTGTTCTTACTTCAGTAGTCCTGGGCAGAGGTAATCTGTGAGAGAGAGTAGAATCCCTCCACAAAGCCCTTGATAGATAGTGTACATTCAGGTACCCTGGAGTCAGCCACAGTCCCTCTGGACTGCCAGTTTGGCACTTGGGGGTTTCACCCTCTCCTGGTCATATCCCTGGTGTTATGGTTTGAATGACTGCCCCCCAAAGTTTAATGGTTTAGAATTTGATGTCAAGGGGTGGTGAGGCATAGTGGGCAGTGATCGGTTCATGGAGACTGCATCATGGACAGAACACTCTTGTGAATAGATTAATGTCTCACAGACTAGAGAGTTCTAGAGCCTGCGAGAAGAGGTTAGTTTTCTTGAGAGCTGGGTGCTATGCAAGAGGTAGAGCTACTGCAGCTAGATCCCTGCACATGCCTACTGCCCTCGGTGCTTCCATGTAGTAGGTTGGCCTAATGCCTAATCCCTCTGCCTCTGGACTTTCCAGCTGCAGAACTGTGCATTAGTAAGCCCCGATTTCTTTATAAACTACCCAGTCTAAGGTATTTCTGTCAGTCATGCAAAATGACATAAGACATCTAGTGAGCCACTGCCATGAGTGAAGGAAATTAATGGGAGACCTTTATTGGGAGGAATTTCCAACATCTGACTGGCAAAGTCGGGGCATCCTGACCATTGGGGCATCCACGAGACCCATCTCCTCAGGGAACCTTTCAAAAGGATGTTGGGACGTTCTTCCTGAGTTAGTCTTTCTGCTGTGCCATGCTAGTAGAGGCTAAGAGCCAGGACCCACATCCTGGCCCTGCTTCTTAGAGCCGTGTGACTTTGAGTACATTGCTTACCTTCTGTGAACTACAGGTTCCCCTATCTGTAAAACAGTAATAATAATAATAACAAAGGAGATAACGTTCCTGCAGCATTCACAAGGTGATGAAAGCTCATGCCAGGTTCTGAGCATGCCTGCTCCTCTCTGTCCCTTCCTCCAGCATTGCACATGCTACGTCCACATTGGGAAATTGGGTGTGGATGCGGTCATTCAGAGAGGTGGTAGGAGGGAGCCATGCTAATTGCAAAAAGTTTGGTCCCAAGCGATCTGACATGCCTGATATTTGTCCCTAATTTGAGTGGAGATCATTATTGCGAATTTTTAAAAGCAGCATGTGCAGTCTATTGACGATATCGCCCGTCAAGACATATGCTCTACCAAGCTAGGAGCTGAGGATGCCAAAGCCGTCTTGCTTTTTGGATTTGCCTCTCAGCCCCCTGTGCTGGGGTGGCTGTGAGTGTGGTAAATATTTAAGCAAACGTCTCGTGTAACTGTCAGAGATCCGGATCACCGGGAGCCATGGAGCAGCAAGCTGGCACCTGCCTACGTGTCCCGGCTTCGAGAGACGGTGTTTATGCCAACACTGGGAGTGTGTTGGTTACCAGTGGCTGATAGGTAGCAGAATTCTGTGGTCTGTTAATTGTCTTGGAAGCAAATCCTTGAATTAGGAGAAAGAGAAAGCAACTGTAATTAAAGCTTCCCTTGGGCAGAGTTTCCCAGTGAAGGCAGTTGGCACATTTCTCGTGTGCCCGTTAAGCTGCAGGCGTGGTGCTAGGCACTTGACGAACACTGAGTCTTGTAATCCTTACAACAGCCAGAGAAGGGACTATTATCATCACCAAGAAACAGAGGCCCAGACAGGTTAAAACGATACAGCAGTCCCACAGCTACTCAGTGTCAGAATGAAAGCATGAAGCCAGGGCTGGCCGAGTGTATCCATGGAAAAGGGAACCAACGCTGCTCTTCCTGCACCCTGCGGCCCTGACAGCGGCATCGCTCCGAGACTGAGTATCGTGGAGACTGGAGGAGAAGGCTGGTGTTTACAGAGCGTGCCTCCAGGTCCACTACCTGGTCAGCTGATGCCCATCCCAATGCTTCAAATGCCCATTGAAGAAACAGATTCTACCTTATCCCCAGGTTGATATTTGTTAAAACCCACGAGAAGGAAAAGACATCAGAGACAGAAGAAATTAGACCAATGCGGGATCTTGCTGCCTCCTGGGAACAGAACTGGAAGCCGATAATGACAGGCATGGAGCCATTTCATCTTCCTCTCCTGACCTGTCAGGCCCAGCTTCTCCCTCTGCTCCCTGAAAGGCCTCTGGGGCTCACCAGCCCCGGCAAGCCCTTCCACTCTCTCTCTGAGCCCTAGCGATGCTGTTCCCTGGATCGCTCGTCAGTCATGTTTCTGTCCAGCAGTTCCACCTGGAGGCTGTTCGGGGCATTATAGCTACTTGGCACCTCTCCTACCTGGGCACCCCCAGGGAATCAGTACGGTCTGTTTGTTCCCACCTAGTTTACACCCCTTCCGCATGGCATCACAAGTGTACCTTCATACAAGGGGGTCTTCCAAGAGTTCATGGAAATGCACATTATGAAAAAACTGTACACACATTTTGATGTCTTTTTTTTTTTTTTTTTTTTTTTTTTTTTTTTTTTTTTTTGTGGTACCAAAATAAATTTGTACTGGGGCCGGCAGGTGGCTTGGTCGTTAAAGGTGCTGGACTCCCACATGGCTAATCGTGGTTCAAGTCCTAGACCTGGTGGTTTGCTTTCTTGCTTTCTCTCTCTTTCTCTGTCTCTCTCTGATCGAACTGGGAAATAATAATAATAAATAAAGTTAAGTAAAATAATTCTTTTTAAAAAATTAAAAAATAAACTTGTACTTTCATTCTATTTTGCCACATTTTTGAAGTTCCCTTGTACATTTGTCCCCTCTGTGACTGTGAGTTCAGAGGATCCATCGCTGTGTCTGTCCGTGCTCCTCCGGTGTGAGCCCGGGCCATGGTATGTGGAAAGTGCTCTCCGTGAACAACTGACTGCATGGAGAGTGACCTGGGAGGAGTCTGTGAAAGGGAGCATCCGATCGTTGTTCTTAGTGCAGACTTAATGCAGCATTCTCTCAGTATGACTTTGTTTCCTCAGATGGTAAGTAAGGTTATACTGCCTCACAGAGATGTACTAGGGAATAACAGAACTCAGTAATCACCCACAGTTCACAGGACACAGGAAAACGAGAACAAGGAACTCCCCAAATTCAGAGATACTAAACAACCCTGGAAAATTCTATCTTAAATCTCTAAATTGATCATTGGGACAATTCATCTCGTTTTTAAAGACTCATTTCAGTGCCTCGAGGGTACGTACTGGAGCTCCTAATCAGGGCTTGCTGGGGCCGGAAAAGCTACTAGAGCCTCCTATGGATAAAGTGCTTTTTACTTCTCGTGTTTTCACATGAATTGCTTCTATATTTTTTGGTTTCCTCATTGTAGTAGGGAGAATAACAACTCCCAAAGATGTCCATTTTCTTTCTTTTTTTTTTAAGAGCTTTTTGCAGGAGGGTGCATGTGCTCGCCCAGAGAGAGAGAGAACGACAGTGAGAGAGAAAGTAAGAAATCACCACCCAGGGGAAGTGGCCACACTGCAATCCTTAATCCTCCATTTTTCTTTTGTGACCATGGGCATACATGCACATGCACATACACCCAGTGTGAGCTTCATGCCACTGGTTCTGGGACTCAAACCACAGCAGGCCATGTGAGAGTCCAATGACAGAACTGCTATGCCATCTGCTGGCCCTTAATCCCTAGAGCCTGTGAATGTACTGCCTTACATGGTAAAGGGGATCTGGCAGGTGTGACTAAGTTAAAGATCTTGAGACAAGAGAGTATCCTAGATTATCCAGATGGACCCAGTGAAATGACAAGGGCCTTAAAAGAGGGAGATAGGGGGGTTAGAAGATAGTGTGGTGGTTAAGAAACTGGATTCCCACATGAGTGAACATGGTTCAAGTTCTGCACCTGGTGGTTTGTTTTCTCATTCTCTCTCTCTCTCTCTCTCTCTCTCTCTGTCTCTCCTGGTAAGCACATGTGCCCTATAATAAAATTGAAATAATAAGTAAAATTAAATAAATTTTTTTTTAAAAGAAGAGGGAGGCAAGAGGATCACAGTCAGTCAGTAGTATGAGTGTTGTGAGAGAAGCCAGGTGGCCACAGGCCTGGGAGAGCAGGTGCCCGTGGAAGCTACAAAAGGCAAGGGAGCCAGTCCTCCCCAGAGCCTCCAGCAGCAGAGCAGCCCTGCTGACAACCTGACTTCAGGCCTGTGGTCTCCAGAACTGCATCACAAGGAGTTTCCGTTGTTCGAAGCCTCTAAGCTGGTGGTCATTGATTACAACCACAACAGGGAGCTAACATAGTCACCGTGAGAATGGAGGTAATGCTGACGGTCCCTAGCTCCTGGGTAGTGCCCGTGGATGAAGGAACACATGGAAAGAGTTCACTTGTTTGTTTATTTATTTTTAAAGTTTATTTACATTTATCTTCTGAGAGAAAGGCCCCCTCCACAGGGTCTTCATGCCACACTCCACCCTCCAGTCTTGGCTGGCCCAGCGCACATCCATACATGCGCTGGTGTGCTCAGAGGGGTTCTGGGACTTAACCCGGGACCTTTCCCAGGTGGGTCCAGTTGTGTTACTACCACACCGTTGCCTGGCCAATGGAAAGAGCTTCGAATGGTGCCAGGCACACAGTCATACATTAGTTGGTATCATTATTATTATAGAATAACTATTCTGTTGTTATGTATTGGGGAGATCCTATCCTGTGGGGTTGGCAGCTCCGTTTCAGCTATATAGTCATAAAATGGACATGTCTGAAGTCCTTGCTATTTACCAGGTGGTCTGATAACACTTGAAGCCTGAGAGGAATTGAATGGCCCTTCTGACCTCAGGAACTCCAGGCAGGTAGGGGAGCAGGTACTCCAACAGGCAATGACAGCACAGGCGACGAGGTGGCATTAGAGGTATGACCTGACTTGGAAAGTTATTCAGAGGAAAAGGTGCGGAGTGGAGGTGACATGGAAGGTCCCTCCATTGAAGCAAGCCTTGAGCTAAGACACGCAGACAGGAAGGCCACCAGCAGCCAAGAGCAGGTATGCTGCACGGAGAGAGAGCAGTGTGTCCAAAGGCACCCTCCACAGCAGAGGGGACGGAGCAGCTCCCCAGACCTCACAGCCCAGACACAAGCCCAGACTGTTAGTCCTGTGCCCTTTGTTCCGCTTTAGGGCTGCTGTGCGTGTGGCATTGCTGTTGGCGGGCTCGAGGAGTATGCGGCTTAGACAAGAACAGCCAGGTACAGAGTGAGGCTACGGCCTAAAACCATCAAAGAAGTCCCTATTTGGGAGCATTTAAAAACAAAATTATGACAATTCTACCAGAAAGATGCCTGAGGGATCCTCAAAAAGCTCATGGGGCCAGCAGGTGTCCTGGAGATTAAGGCAGCTGCATCACACACAGCCGACTTCATGGTTCAAGTTCTGGACTCAGTGGCTTGAAAAATCATGCCAGGCATGTGTGCATATGTGTCCAAAATCCTAAGAGGAGAATGGATGAGAAGGGATTGCGGCATGGCAATCTCCCCTGGAGGGTGATTTCTCACTTTCCCTCTCAATCTCTCTCTTTCTGACTCTCTTTCTGTGGTGAGTGCACACACCCTATAACAACAACAAACAAACACATTAAAAGCAAAGAAAGAAAACTCATGGAAAATGTTCATTGTGAAAAAACCATGCATGGGTTTCAAAAGTTTTTGCACCAAAATAAATCCATACTTTAATTCCATTTTCCACGAATGTTTTGAAATATTATCATGTAAGAGCTAGACAAGGGGATGGTTTTAAGAAGGAGGGATTGGAATGAAAGCTTCCCAGGTGAGTAGAATGCAGATAATCAGGGCAGGAGTGAAGGAGAAACGTTGGTATGTAGGCTGTGCCCATAGAGGAGCCAAGTCTTGGGGAGATGTGGAACTCAGGGCTCCCCTGGACATCAGGCGAACAGCGGACAGGGATCAGGTGGTGCCTTGAAAGCTTCTTCTGGGTGAGGCTTTATTCTGAGAGCATTTGGGGGTCTGCTGAGGGGGGTTGGGATAACAGGGTGAAATCAATGTGTTAAGTACAGTAATGGGCCTGTCTGTAAGACCAGCATTTACCCTTAGGTCTCCAGCCTGGCCCACGGTCTGTTGTTACATGATGAATGAACTGAGATTTGTAGCATGGATTTGACAGAACTGGGAAAGCTGAACTGGTCTCAGTCCTACTTGCTTACTCCTCATCAGAGGTGGAGGTTAATGGCTGCCGACCTCCTAAGAACAAAAAGCCCTAAAAGTCACAAAGTGACAAAGGTGAGCTGAGCCCAGTAGCACTTGTAGACCCAGCTGGGAGGTTGAGGCAGGAGGGTCACGACATGGCAAGACCCTGCCTGGAAAAATAAATAAATAAGGAAAAGAAGCACCATGTGAACATGGGCAAGAAGAGCACGCTCGTTCATATAGACAAAAGACAGCAGGCGCATCCTAGTCTCTGGAAAGACAGGGGTTCAAGTTCAGGAAGACCCTTCCAGCTGGTCTCCTCATATACGTCTGTCAGCATTTCCACTTCATTCTCACCGGAAGGTGGTGGTCCCTTCTCCCAAGGAGGCAGAGACCAGGACTACCGGCATCTTTCAGGTCCTTCTTTCTCTCAGGAAGGAACACCTCTTCCCCACCAGCTGCAGCACAGGTAAGTCTCAGGGAGGGACTCTGGTCAGCTGTGACTGGGTCAGGTGCCTTCCCTCCAGGGGACTGTGGCCAGGGAGATGGAGACACGTCAAGGGATGGCAGTCCCCATTCTAACCACATGGCTGAAGTTGGGGGACGAAAGGCAGTCTGTCAAAAAAGGGGATTGGATAGAAGAAACCAAGGACTTACTCTGAGCCAGGAAGCCTTGTGAAGCATGTAAGTACCCACTGCGGTTCCCTGAGCTCAGTCACAGAGATCACCCTCTGACCGTGAGAGAAGTGTGAGCACAGCTCCTCATGGTGAAGCAAGGCCAGGAAGGTTCTGACATTCCTGTAGTCCCCACCTGAATATCCGGGTCCCTGTCCAGCTCCCACTGATTCCTGATGACCGCGGGACTACTTATCCTGTTCACTTCCTTTGTCACTTATCCCTTCCAACTCCTTGATTTGATCTCCATTCACTCCCACATCCCTCTTTACCGGGGCCTCTGCTGAGAAAAATTCAACCTTTCCATTTATTAACATTGTGCTAGACGTAGCAATGAGAAATGGTGAGAGCAATATATGAAAAGCTAATATTTTTGTTAGTCAAAGAATTAGGGAAACCTGCTGCTTAAAAATGAAGTGTAAGGCCAGATAGTAGCACAACATTAAAACGCAATGCTCTGTGAGGCTGACCCATGTGGGGAAGGTCTGGGTTTGTGTCTGGAGCCCCCTGGGTGCACCAGGTATGTGTATACCCGTGAACCAGGGATGGTTGAAAGAAAACTTATAAAAAAAATTTTAAAAAAACATAAGTATGGGTAAAATCAGAGTAGAGTCCATTGTTCACCATAGATTCTCAGACATGTCCCCTAATGACCGTGGTTTTAATGTCCATGGCCAACTGTAAATGACCACTCAGGTCATTGGTCGTTGCCATCCCTGGTAGTTAAACCTTGGCCATGAACAATCCCACTTGTGGAGAAAAACCTTTGTCTTGCCAAGAGTTGAATATTGATTCAATTTAGGGATCGTACAACTGCAT
>NW_006160114.1:1775145-1788359 GCF_000334495.1 Tupaia belangeri chinensis | reverse complement strand
CATTCCACCATCGGTCCAACCAGAGCTCGCACTGCTGGTAGTAATTGTTTTAAATCCTCTGCACTATTGATCCCTAATTGACCCCAGATTCCTGCGCACCAGGAGCCAGCCCTGACTTGTTTATCTCCGTCTGTAGCTGCTGTGTGAGTGTTCACTGCGTTCTGCTGAGCTCAGCCACAAAGGTCACCCTCTGCCTGTGAGTCAGCAGAGCCCGAGGCCAGCTGCAGACCTCCTCTGGCCTTTAGCAATAACAGGGCTTCCCTGCAGCTAAAATGCATATTTTCCCTTAAGAAGCTATTTAACACGGGAGGCCTTAATTTCCTGGGTATCTCTGGTCAATAGAAATCCTGAGCCCCTTGATTATCAGATAGTGGGCTGTAACTGCCAAGGCTGGTTATATCCTGAGGATAAACTGAAGGCAGTTCCTGCCACTCAAACTATCCTTTTGCCCTGGGCACTGCCCCCTGCCCCCCCCCCAACCTTAGCCAGCTTTGAAAATCTCACATGGGTAAGTAGGCGCCTGGCTGGGTGCAGCTGGCCTTCCCATCACTGATGATGGGTGTCCCCAGGGTTGTCTCGGTGTACAGAGAAGCATGAATTAGGGCATTGACAAATCACTCCTGCCTACAGATAGCACAGCGGAGCTCCTTCACTCCCAGTGACTCTGCTGGAGCCGGCTAGGGTTTTGGAAAGCTGCACTTGGTAGCAATTGCAAACAGCAATTTGGTCAGCCCGAAGGGGACTGCATTTAAGCCTTGAAGGAAAACAGCA
This sequence comes from Tupaia belangeri chinensis, assembly GCF_000334495.1. Taxonomy (NCBI): domain Eukaryota; kingdom Metazoa; phylum Chordata; class Mammalia; order Scandentia; family Tupaiidae; genus Tupaia; species Tupaia belangeri. The sequence goes on along the minus strand of NW_006160114.1, from coordinate 1,787,588 downwards.
TGGAGCCTCGAGGCCATCGGTTTATTGGGTGTTTCCCATCACAGATGCAGAGCCCAAGGACTTCTGGTGTCTCCCTCATGCAAAGCACAGGACACATTCATTTGCCCACATTTATCCTTTCTAGCTCTTAGGCAGGTCCACCTAGGGGAGTCCTGTGCCCTCTAAGAATCTTGCAGGCCTGAGGTGAAAGCTGTACAGTCAGAGGCAGGCAGAAGGAGAACCATTGCCCAGCCCAAGAAAATCATTAAACACTCCGAGCTGAATGGCTCTTCAACTGTAGACAAATGTATGCTTTCCTCTTCACCAACTTAGAATGTGCCCTCCAATGATGATCACAGGCCGCATCAACACTCAAGTGATGGAAAACAGGACACTCTGCTCAGGGTGTCCGGGCTGTGGGGCAGCTGTAACCTAATGAGATCCAGCGGCTTGCTTGCCTCTCCAGCAGAAGGAGGTGGAATCCAGGCACTGCTATGAGGGGCTCCCTACCCAGCTTGAAGGCTCAGCATCCCTGCAGCTGACCCCGGGGCTCTGCAGGTGTGCACCAAAGTCAGTCGGATCCCCATACACAGACACTTGGCTTGGTGACAAGAAGCAGGTGTGGCAGTGGGGTTACAACATCTGAACAGACAGCTTCTCCCATTACCTCCTCCCTGGCACATACCATGAACTTCCTGCATCTAAGCCTCCTCCTTTTCTCATGACCACACTAACTGCATCTCCAGAGAAAGTTTTCTCTGTTTGCATTTGGTGGAAATAATGTCTTTTTTCTGTACGTAATGATGCCCTGTGATAATGTACCCACAATAGCATAAGATTTTATGATATAAAATGAGGGGTGATTGCTTCCTGCTCTCTACACCAGACTTAACCAATCATTCCATCTATGCCATTATAGCGTAAGGACACATTTTACAAGACTCTATGTTGGAGACCTACTGAGGAATTTACTGTATTTATTAAAAATCTGAAGTGCATATAAAAATTTGCAAGGCAGGCAGAATCACCCTCCACCTGCTGCCAAGGATGCTTTGGTAAAATGCTCCTGCCCAGGAAATTTTAGCCTGAAGGACCTCAGATTTTAAATGCTGGTGGGTTGTTTTCATTAATCAGTGGCCCCTGAAGTGAAGGGCAGCATTGAAGGAGATGCATGTGGCCCAACCCATAACATTCAGTCCCCTGCAGAGGTCAGGGGTAAAAAAAAAAAGGGCTCTTCAGAGAAGTGTAAGCAGAACATGTGTACTGGTTACCACAGGATGATAGACCCAGACCTGCCCATGTTAATAAGCTGCCTCTTCAAACGGCTCTGGGGAGGAAAGGTGGCTGGTATTCTATTCTCTGCTGTTTTATATGGTAGGTGAGGCCATAGCACCAGATCTAGCTGTTCCCTGAAAGTACAAGCATGTTTTACACCAGCCTATGAGCCATTGGTCCTGAAGGATGGCACATTGGTGAGTGGCCAGAGACCTGCTCATCACTATTCTTTCTTGGTGTCATTGTTGGTGATGTGAAGACACTTTCAGCACAGGGTGTGCTTCTTAGGGACCTTGACACAAGTGAGTGTCAAGAGTCCACAATTCCTGAATAAAAAAGAAAAACATCTTCCATAGCTTCAGCACAAAATATGGCCTCCAGCGCGAGGTGTCAACCATGGAGGAGATAGGAAGAAAGTACAGATTTTCCACATTTGATATTCACCATCTTTCCTGGGGAAGAAATCACAGTAGAGATTAGGTTTAGCTCCCTTCTTGGAGGAAGTCTGCTTCACTGTCTGGAGTGCTGGCCTCTCTAGAGAAGCCAAACTCCTCAGGGGCAGATTCAAGACTGCCCTGGTACCCCGTCAGAGGGACACTACACAAGCAACAAGCCAGCCACCCCCATTTGTTTCTCACTTCTCCCTGCCCTCTGGCTTCACCCACAGGGAGTGCATTCCAGAATAAACTAGAACATTCCACACCTTCCTGAGCATTTTGGAATGCCCTTTGCATCCCATATAAACGTTCAATACAGTCTTCATCACATTCTGTTGCAACTGTTGAAATACTTTCCCCTAGAAAACTACCATTGTTTAATGAGCATCGCTTTTGACATGATAGTGTGAACAGACATCATTTCTTATCCTGAAAGGCAGGTATTCCTTGTTTTCCTACAGCAGGTAGGGAAATTAGATCTTAGAATTTCAAATTAATGGCTCCATAGCCAAGTGGAGAAATCATGGTTCAGTTGGACATGTCTGACTCCAACGCCAACCTCCTTTCTGCAGGCCCTCCCCACCATTCAGCATCCTGGAAGCCGGGAAGTCTGACTGAGCCTTTCGTCTCTGTCCTGGAGTTTTGTCCTGAAATGGATGGGTTTCCTGGAAGGTGGGATTGTTAGTACTAAACCAGGAAAGTTGGTCACCCTGAAGGGAGCGTGGACGCTGGGACATGAAGGCAGGCCTCTGGCTGAGTGTGACTGCTAGGCTGCTAGAGGCACAGGACAAGCATCCACTGCACCTGGGACAGGCTGCAGGATGGGGACTCTCTTTCCAGGGAAGGGAAGGATAGGACAAGAGAGATACCGTGGGAAATTCCTTTGTCACACAATTTGAGAGTAGCAGTTTTCCCATTTCCCAGTTTAAGCTTCCTGGCCAGAACACAGGTCACTTGGAGGGTGTAGACTTTGTTGGTGAGCAGAATTTGTCAGGCATTGGAAAGCATCCCTGAGTTTCTCTTACCTTTGCATGAATCTAAGAAGTCAAAAACCAATTAAAGTTTTTGAAAATATTCATGGACTCTGTGGACCAGCAGTTAGCATAACGGCTATGTCACTGGATTCCCATGTAGTTGACTGCGGTTCAAGTCCTGGACCTGGTAGCTTAAACTCACACTGGGCATGTGTGCGTGCATGCCCAAGATCACAAGAAGAGAATGGAGGAGAAGGGATTGCGGTGTGGCCATCCCCCCTTGGGGGGGTGATTTCTCACTTTTTGTCTCTCTGTCTTTCTGGCGAGCACATGCACCCGATAGCAAAAACCTCTCCAAGAAAAAAAAAAAAAAACAATACTCAAAAGATCACAGAATCAGTGGGAAAACTAATAAAAGATCTATAATGCCTATTGCAAGTGCCCCCTCCATTATCTCATTAAACAAAAAAGTGTGAAAATCAAGCATTTGGTGTTATAACTTCAGTGTCTGCAATGAAAAACACACAAAGGCAATGATCGATGAGCCATTGCAGGACAATACACCAGTGAACTTGAAGACATAGCAATAGAACTACACAAAAATGAAAGAGAAAAAATAACACAGCACCAGTGGTCACTGGGAAAAATCAAAGGGCTTAGTGTACATGTAATTCAGACCCCAGAAAGACAGGGAAGACAGGGGGAAATGGCTCCAGATTTTTTGAAATGGAATGAAGACTCTAAATCTCAAAAAGTACAGTGAACTTTAAGAACCATAACAAAAAAAAAGAAAAAGAAAAAGGCACCAAGACACATATAGTCATCTATTTAAAATCGGGCGAGCACAGCCACCCGATAGCAAAAACCTCTCCAAAAAAAAAAAAAAAGAAAGAAAGAAAGAACATATTCATGGACTCACTGGGTCTGGCTTCCTAGAATGCTCCGCCACTCTGAGGAGACCTCAGGGCCCACATCCGCCCGAGTCTTTGCATGACTTCCATACCCACACACGCCCAGCCTGTGAAGGGGCCGAGTGTATCGCAGCTTCTTTCAATGCCTTGCCAAGACCAGGCCTTCATCTTCTCTCCTGAACTCTTCTCATCCTACTTGCCTGGGCTGGATGTCTCCTGTCCCAGGTCTCCTTCCTCACCTCCTTCCTGTCAGGTGCTATCCCTCTATGTGGTAGATGTGTGGTTAGCTGACCCTCTAGACTGGGAGCTTTGTCAGGCAAGGGCCAGTAATAGTGTCTTTTTCCTGGAAACCTAGTGTCCACTACAATTACAGATGTCCAATAAATGTTGTTTCTAAGAGATACCTAGGCCAGGCTAGTACTGGAAATACCCCTACTCAAAGGTGCTGGGCTCCATCTCGCAGCCCCAGGCAGTTCCAGGTATCCACTAGGTTCATGGCTGTTGTGGAGGCCTGCCCTACTGTTGCCATAGGAACTAGCTACTCACAGACTAAATTTCTCTGGGGCCCCTGAACTCTGTCCCTGCTCGCTGGTGCAGGGGCCTTCTCAGATGCTGCCATGGGAACTGCCTGGTGCCACTGCCTCCCTCCAGCCCACCTGTGGCAGCACTTGGTGCCACAGGATGAAGGCTGGGCTTCTGGGGCATGCAGCCTCCCCACCTACAGCTGCTTTTGTGGAGAAATGCATTTTAGTTCCCAGTAAATGAACTACTGGAACATGTCCCATGAAATGAAGTAACTTCCTTCTCTGCAGCTAGGCTGAGAAAGAGGAGAACCCAGAAGCAGGCAGGATGGGAAAAATGGAAGAAGGATCAGTTCTCTATCCTCAGATGGCTTTGGGATAAGGGGAGGTCTGATCTTGGGACAGGGTCCTTACGTTGTCAGACCTGCCAGGGTGGATCCCAGCAGAGTTTACAGATTGACTTTTAGGTATTTAACAAATGAGGAAACTGAGACTCAGAGAAATTAATGAAATCTACCTTCTTACCTTCTTCCTTGGAGCACCTAGCCTGGTCTCCTTCATAACTAGAAGCAGCCATGTGGATAGTCAATGAGATGTGGCCAGTGCCAACAAGCTCTGCTTTCATCCTGTTTTGGTGAGCTGGAATGGTGATGATCCTAGATGACCTTGAAAGTGACCTGGTGAAAAGGTAGTCTCCACTATTCTGAGTACCTGGGTAACTGTGTTGAGGTAGACTATCCACCAACTTCTTCTATCCAGAACTAATACCTGAGCAAAAAATAAACTAGTGTGATTATACCTACTGTTGAGGTCAATTTGTTATCACAATTAGCCTTCTCTCACCGATGTAAGAGGGTAATCTAGCTTTCACCTTCCCTGGGTCATACCTCACAGGTCAGCTCTGGTTCCAGGGCAGCTGGTGGCATCTGAGGTATATAGGCTAAAGGGGGACAGTCCCAAAGATTTTATGATAAAAATCATTCTATTTGTCATAACAGCTGTTTCATATGGTCTTGAGGACTCCCAAGAAATTGGCTTTAAGACAGAACATAAATTGTTCACATGACATGTCCTTAGGGAGATTATGGATTTGCTTCATGGTGGTTGGTACTTGAAAAGTGTTCCAAAGGCCAAGCTGCTGTGGTACAAAGGTAACACCGTAACCTGCAAGGCTGCAAGCCTCATGATCTCAGATCTCTGGGTCAGCCTGAAAACATACTGGTTATGCACACTGGGTGCCCAGGATCCTGAGATGCTAGAAGGCTACAGAAGGAGATCACGCTATGATAAGACCCTGTTGAGGATTCTCTCTCTCTCTCTCTCTCTCTCTCTCTCTTTATCGCTCCCTTTCTTGTGTGAGCACATGTGTTATCATTTTAAAAAGTGTTCTATAAATACTTTCATTTTTTTTTTTTTGGAGACGTTTTTGCTATTGGGCGCGTGCGCTCGCCAGACAGACAGAGAGAGACAGAGAAACAGAAAGCAGGAAATCACCCCCCGGGGGGGGATGGCCACGCCGCAATCCCTTCTCCTCCATTCTCCTCTCGGGATCTTGGGCACGCACGCACACGCGCCCGGAGTGAGTGTTAAGCCGCTGGGTCCGGGACGCGAATCGCAGTCGACTACATGGGAGTCCAGCAACAAAGCCATTACGCTAACTGCTGGTCCCGCCCTATAAATACTTTCTATAAATACTTGTCAATGGATAAGTCGATGGACAGATGGGTGAGTACATAGAAGGATGGATGGGCGGATGGAAGGCTTGACGGGTAGCTGAATGGTTGACTAATGGCTTCTAAGCACAGAGCAAAGGAAGGAAAGGATCCCTTAAATATAGCCATAGGGCACTAAGAAAGCAGGTATGGAGAGAAGACTGCTCACTCCAGTAACAGTATCTCCCTATACATTGGCAAATCTATCTGGGTAGAGAGAAAAGGAGACCACATATGGGCAAGTCCAGGTGACAGCAGATGTGAGGCATCAGGGCCACTGCTACTAAGAATGTTTCCTATCCACTCCTGACCAGTGCTAGAATTGTCACTTTAGCAAATGAAAATCCAGTGTGCTCAGTTAAATTTTAATTTTAGGTAAACAATGAGTATTTTCCCATGCAATATTTAGAGTATTTGTACAAAAAAAAAAAATCTTTTTAAGTTTATCTTGTACCTAAAATTCAAATGAATTGGGTGTCTTATGTTTAATCTGACAACCCTAAGCCAGGCTGCCGAACCAATGACTTTATAGGGACAAATGAGGAGACACTGGCATGAACCAGTCAAAGGCCACACTTCCTGTACCCAGGTACTATTGACAGGGGCACTTTGCCTCTTCTAAATGATCAGGAGGTAGAAGACCTGTAGAAACTTCCTTTCACCTCTTCCCTATATTATGGAAAGTATTATATGTAAGATCTATAAATAGTAGTGTAAATTAGAGCAACATAAAACAAAAACCACATTTTGACCTTCAGTCTACTGGACCCAGAAAAGAAATCCATCCTATCCAGTGAGTGTTTATTAAATGTGAAACATACAGTTTCATCACAGTAGGATTTACAAAATGAGAACACAGGGGCCCTTTCTGTTTTTAAACTTTGTGAAAAGTCTCGATGTGTTTTATGTGTTTATGATTCTTAAAACAAGTATCACTCACATGCAGTTACTGTCCTTGTCCAGCAGCTGACATAAATACAGTCTATTGTCAGCACGGGATTCTCAGTCAACCTTTGCACTGACGCTGTTGTCTCTCTTTAGATTCCACGCTATTTTGGCTTATTTTCTTGATATTTCCAGGAGCCATGGAAGAAAATTCTAGAAGCTACGGGAATCTCCCCTCACCCTTTTTTCACACACTATTCACATTATAAATCTATGTTAAGACCTCTGTAAGGGAGGAAGATAGTGGTATAGTGGCACAAGACAATGCCCTGCAAAGTTGACCCATAGGGAGGGTTCTAGGTTCATGTCCAGAGACCTCCCTCAGTACATCGGACATGTGTATTCATGGGGCTAGCTGAGGCTGTGGGTAGATGACATCATCAAGACTCTGTTGGAGGTGCTATCTCTCTATGTCTCTCTCTCTCTGTTTTTCACTCATAAAAATACATACATACATAAACAAACTTAAACAAATCTCCATGGAGAGAAAAAAGCACAACGAAGCTGAGGGGCAAGCGCACCCTGGGTCAGAAGCAGGACTGGCTAGGTACCCAGCACTACATTCTGGTTGGTGTCATGATGCACCAAACACCACACCATGACAGAGCCTCCATCACAATCAGCCCCACTTCTCACGTGCATCACTTGCCATGGTCCCCGCTTGCAGGGAGCTGCTGGATCTGAACAACACACTAGTGACCTTTACACGCAAGCAGAAACACGGTTCTTGTGCTGACACTTGCAAGGCTAGCAAGAGCTTTAAACAATGTCCTCTGTGTGGACATTGCAAGGCGTTGTCAGTTAAAGGAAACTATGTGTTAGCCAAAGAAGGCCTGAGAAGATAAGAGAAAGCTCGCATAGGACTGCAAGGCACCAGAGGTTTTACATCCTCAGCCAATTAACATCTGAAAACAACTGGCTGCATTCCTGAGTCCCCTGCCAACCTGTTTGCCCCATAGAAGAATAAACCTGAACCAGACTGGGGCCACAGCTGCCTCCATCAGAGTCTAGACCATCCGATCCTCCTAGCTTTTTTCTTTTTTGTCTGTCTTTGTGTGTTTATTTCTGTGTTGATTTCTAATCCACAGCCTCTCCCACTCAGAAAACACCTTCAGCCGTGTGGGTCAGAGGACCCACTGGTGCTCCTGTTTTTATGCTTTCCTCTCTGTAGGCCATGCGCCACCCAACAGCCAGAGGGGTCTTTGTAAAATGCCACACCCTTGCTCTAAACCTCCCAGTGGTTCCCCGGCCTCCAAAAACTGTTCAAACCCTTTCTCGTGGCCTACAGTGCACATGGTTCTGCCCCACTGACTGCATTTCCCTCACTCCCTACATCACAGCTCCCCTCCATGAGGGCATCTGCACTGAAAAGGGAGAGTGAGAAAGCAGCTCCTACAGGGAATGGTAATGTTGCAATGTCTTCACCTCCATCGCTCTCACCTTTTGGAATTTGGGGCATGCATACACATATGCCTCGCATGTTTTTCAAACTGTGGCCCCGGACTCTAACTGCACAGTAGGCCAGTGGGATCCAGCTTCCCCAACCACCAAACTACTGGCTGGACCAATAATCACTTTTAAAAACTTTTCCTGATCATAAAACCTAAAGCAACCTCTTTTTCCGGTCTCTCTCCATCATGCTCCACTTTATTTTGATAGAAGCATTTAATACAATCTGAGAATTTTTTGTTTATTGTCTATGTCTTCAACGCAGCCCCTATTTGTCCATAACCCCAGTCCCTAGAACATTGTGTAGCATGTGGTGGGCTGTCAATAACTGAAGAATGAATTACTGAGTCTTGCAAAAACTTTCACAGCTTCATTATATAGCCAGGCACCAAATTCTCATGAAGACAGCAGATAAGATACATTGTTAATAATATAACAACAACAACAAATATTTACCTAGGGCTCACTATATACCTAAGCACTTTTCAGGTATACATCTCTGAATTTTCACAGGAACCGAACAGGTATATTATCCCGTTTTACAGACAAAGGCCTGAAGTCCAGACAGGAAAAGTAACTTGCCCATGATCACATGGGCATAAGTGAAGAAGGAAGACCTTGCACCCAAGCAAGCCAACTCCAAACTCTGGCACTGATCCCTAGGCATTGCTGCCAGCTCCAAATGAACCCCAAATCCTGACACATAAAAGGGACCATATCCGAGCTAATTTCTGAAAGATGTTCTCTGCGGCACTGTCAGTTATCGCTGTTGGGTGATTTATACCATTGGTTGAGTTCTGGCTGTATGTTAATGGTAGGAAGAAATAGAACCGACTGTGATCGGACAAGAATTAAGAGAGTGGGGAACCAGCAGTTAGCGTAATGGCTATGTCGCTGGACTCCCACGTAGTCGACCGCGGTTCGTGTCCCGGACCCGATGGCTTAAAACTCACGCCGGGCACGTGTGCGTGCATGCCCAAGATCCCGAGAGGAGAATGGAGGAGAAGGGATTGCGGCGTGACCATCCCCCCTGGGGGGTGATTTCTCGCTTTCTGTTTCTATGTCTCTCTCTGGCTGGCTGGCGAGCGCACGTGCCCTACAGTGAAAATCTCTCCAAAAAAAAAAGCAATATTCTGCAACGCTGAACCCATGGAAGAGGTCTGGGTTTGCATCCTGGGGTTTGCCTGTACACACTGGGTACAGCCTGTGATCCGGCAGGCTGAGGCAGGGGGTGGATTGTGGTGTGAAGACCCTAGGGGTGCCTCTCTCCCAAAAGAAGAAGGAAGAAAGAAACTTTTAAAATAAAACAATAATAAATAAACAGCTGCAGAGTGCCTATTGTGTATCAGGCACTGTTCTGGGAACTAAAACCATAATAAGCAAAATAGAGGTTTCTATCCTCATGGAGTTTCATGTTGCAGTTATAGAGAAAGGTTAGAGTAGGATGGAGTGGCAAGGGTAGATAGAAAGATCAGACTTTAAAAATATCTTTTGAAGGTAAAACTGACGGGATTTTCTGAGGTTGGGCTATGCAGTCTGAACAAGAAGCAGTCAAAATGGACCCCAGGGTTTTCTCCTGAGCAATTAGAACAGTTATCAATTACTGACTTGGGACCCTTGAAGGAGAATGTGGTTGTGGGAATGGAGAATCAGGGAGTTTGTTTTGGATGTGTTCAGTGGAGGGCAATTGGGTATTTCAGTCTAGAGGTCAAAAAAAAAAATCTCATTTGTAGGAAACAAAATATTAGACGCTGTCCAATGTAAAGAAGCTTACTCAGGGTCTCTGCAGGTGTGTTAGAGATCTGTACAGCAAGCCTGAGCACTCCATCTGGAAAGGAAGAGCAACAGAGGAGAGCATAGAAAGAAAGCAGGAAGCCAAATGAAGAAAGAGACTCAAAGAAAAGAGAGTGATCAGACAGTGCCGGGTAAGCTCACCCATATTGGGGAAAAAATTGACCTCCTCATTTTCTAATGCTATAGATTATTCCGGTGAGGCTATCTCAGAGCTCTGCCTGCTCATTGCTGTCTCTCAGGGATAATTCAGTCTTTCCAGAAATAATTGTAGAGCATTTACTCTGAGCAATAAATTAAATTGAATGTTGTGCAAGATGCAAAAATGATTAATACACAGTTCCTGTCCTTGTGAAGTTTTTTATCTACTAGAGACAAGATCCGCAAAAGCTTCTGCAACATTAAAAGAAGGAGGTTAATCCATTAATACTCATCGTCTACTATAGTCACAGCACTCTGCTGATTGCTGAAAATATGCAAGTAAACGTAAGATAGACTCTTTCTTCTCATGAAATGTGCAGTCTCGTTGGGGCAACTAGAACACACAAATGAAACAGAGTAGAAGTACGTAAAGGCAAGTAGTTATCAATGCCTGGGTGGCCAAAGAAAGAGGGAGCCATTCATATTAATAGTCCCGCACTGCTCTCTGGCTGGAAACACCTCCTTTTGCTTTGGTTCACACATGTGTTGAGGGGGTGGTGGACAAAGTTTCTGAGGAGGTTGAGGATCAGGGAACAGGATGAGAATGAACCAACATATGACCATGATAATCTCTGAGGAGGGACCCACAGAGCACACTATCAACTCGCTGGCAGTAAGAGGAGGCTTTTCCTAGATGCTCAGCTTTGTGATTAAGCATCCACCAGGCCTGGTAGTGGGAGTGGAATTAGAGCCAACATGCTGCTAATACATGTTGGTGTCCCTTCCCATTCATTAGCTCCCAGCTGTATTTCCCCAGAAGTAACCAGATAAAAGAGATTTTTTATTTAAAAATATTGAGGCTTTAGAAAAATATTTTTCCACACTACTTTTCCCCTCAGTTCTGAGGAGTTCGTGACTTTCTGCGCAATGTCACCAAATCTTCACATCGTACTGGTCACAACCTTGGTACTCACAAGAGCTCTTTATACGAGGGCTGACAAACCTCCCAGGGTAACAGGGCATTGGCTTTTTGTTTTAGCCTAATTTCTAAAGCATGAACAGGGCAATGCTTAAAGCAGTGGATTTCTGGGCATGTAGATGTGGAATATGTTTCAATTTATTGAAAATTTATACACCATTTTTTCTTTTTATTTTTTTTACTTGTCCAAGTGGGCACATGATCTTGTTAGAAAAAAACACAGACAGAGGAAGAAGGCAAAAGCACCTCCTAATTAGGTGGGATTTTACCACAATCCCATTTCTCCAAACTGTTGGGATTTTGGACATATATATACACACACACACCTGGCTTTTTTTTTTATCCATCACTGTGAAGATTAGAAATGCATGGTTGGTCATGTGTGGTCTGGTTCCCTTAACCCCCAGGCCATGGGACTGGCCCTATACACCTTTTTACTATAGAAATTTCAGTTAATGGGGACCAGCAGTTAGCGTAATGGCTATGTCGCTGAACTCCCATGTAGTCAACCGCATATCGAGTCCCAGACCCGGTGGCTTAAACTCACGCCAGGTGCATGTGCGTGCATTCCCAAGATCCTGGGGAGAATGGAGAAGGGATTGTGGCATGGCCACCCCCCCACCGGGGGGGGGGTTTCTTGCTTCGTTTCTCTCTCTCTCTCTCTCTCTCTCTCTCTCTCTCTCTGTCTTTCTGGTGAGCTCACGCACCCTTTAGCAAAAACTTCTCAAAAAAAAAAAAAAGAAATTTCAGTTAATTTAAAAAATAAATATGCAAGACTTGAGTAGAGAAGGGGTAAGACAAACCATATATTTTCTTCTTGTACTAGAAATACCATTTCATTAAAACTGAAGACACTTTAGGAGGAAGGGAGAACGAGGTATTTCTCGAAATGCTCATTTCCTCTACCTCACCTCATCTTCTTTTTCATCCAGTTTGCTTTAGTATCAGTAAGGTACTTCAACTATCTTCTCTTTCAGCACTATACCATAGCCTAAGGAAACATGATCATAGGTGGTTCAGTGCAGATCATATGAGAATAAGTTATTTTTTGAAATATCAAAGAACCATCGAATTAGAAATTATCTCTAAATCTTGAAGGCTCATAAGAACATTATCAGGAAAATTTCTTAAAGTTGTATTTCTCAAGCCAGCAGGTGGCTTGACGATTGAGGAGCTGATTCCCAAATAGATGACTGTGCAGTTCAAGTCCTGAACCCAGCAGCTTGAGAACACACCAGGCGCGTGTGCATGCATGCTCAAAATCCCGAGAGGAAAATGGAGGAGAAGGGATTGCAGCATGGCCATCCCCCCATGGGAGTGATTTTGTAC
>NW_006160114.1:1773769-1775127 GCF_000334495.1 Tupaia belangeri chinensis | reverse complement strand
AAATGTACATGCTGTACAGCAAAACTAAGCACAAAAAAAATATAATAATAAAAGTAAAGTATATTTCTTACACAAGGAAAAAAAACTGTATCTCCCCCCCCACACACACACACACAGTATAGAGTCATCCTGTTTACTTTGGTTCCAGGTCTAAATAGGAAAATTCAGAAAAATAAATGACAAATGCACAAGATCAATTGATTTCTTATGAATGTGATTTTTCTGACCTGACATATATTCCATAAATTAGAACAATGCTGCTGTGTTGTTTTTAGATTAAAAGCCCCAGTTCTAAATGTCTGTCTGTGGAAGAGGAAATGAAACCTCCTGTTTTGGGTCCCCATTAGGAGGATGACTTATGACAGGCAGCTGTCAGGCAAGGCGTCTGGATTCCAAGGGAACTGGTTTAGACAGTGGTGTTGAAAGGCCTCAAGAATCTGATTAGCATCCTGAAACTTCACCACAACCCCTCCCATTCCCTGGCCTAAACAACATGAACATGGATGTACATATACCAGCCTTGACAGTGGTTCCAGACGTTTCGGGTCTCACCACCCTTAAAGGGCAGATCCCAGTCTATCGGTTCCTAGCTGTATGATCCGGGGTGAGCTATTGTTCCCTCTTTGGTAAAATGAGCATGTGATAATGGTACCTGGCACACAGCTTTGTTTTGGAGATTAAACAGAAGTTTTTCAGTACTTGGCACAATACCTCGCCCACAGTGAAGGCTGGTAGTTCTGAGTTGTTGTTTTCCGGCTAGGGCTATAAGATTTCCCAGTCAAAAAGAAAATATAGGTAGCTTATAGTTTATCTGCATCAGCTGAAAAGAACATTCCCTATTACAGGTTTTGGGGAGTAATGACGAGGAGTACGGATTTGCTTTACAATGTCCATCATTCACTTTAAGATGGTTGACAGTGAGCGCGGAATCACGACCTTGTATTCGTTCAAACCTCAACTCTAGGAGCAGTTAGTTGCTCTAATAGAAACTTCACCTCCAGGGGCTGCTTCGCTGATGTTTTATCAGAAAGACTCAACTGGCCATCATCATCAGAAGCTTTGAAAATTAGCATGGTGAGTGTCCGAAATGGAATATCAAAGAACCATCGAATTAGAAATTATCTCTAAATCTTGAAGGCTCATAAGAACATTATCAGGAAAATTTCTTAAAGTTGTATTTCTCAAGCCAGCAGGTGGCTTGACGATTGAGGAGCTGATTCCCAAATAGATGACTGTGCAGTTCAAGTCCTGAACCCAGCAGCTTGAGAACACACCAGGCGCGTGTGTGTGCATGCTCAAAATCCTGAGAGGAAAATGGAGGAGAAGGGATTGCAGCATGGCCATCCCCCCATGGGAGT
>NW_006160114.1:1767890-1773548 GCF_000334495.1 Tupaia belangeri chinensis | reverse complement strand
CTCGTTCCCTCTCCAGTAAATGTACATGCCATACAGCAAAACTAAGCACAAAAAAAATATAATAATAAAAGTAAAGTATATTTCTTACACAAGGAAAAAAAACTGTATCTCCCCCCACACACACACACACACAGTATAGAGTCATCCTGTTTACTTTGGTTCCAGGTCTAAATAGGAAAATTCAGAAAAATAAATGACAAATGCACAAGATCAATTGATTTCTTATGAATGTGATTTTTCTGACCTGACATATATTCCATAAATTAGAACAATGCTGCTGTGTTGTTTTTAGATTAAAAGCCCCAGTTCTAAATGTCTGTCTGTGGAAGAGGAAATGAAACCTCCTGTTTTGGGTCCCCATTAGGAGGATGACTTATGACAGGCAGCTGTCAGGCAAGGCGTCTGGATTCCAAGGGAACTGGTTTAGACAGTGGTGTTGAAAGGCCTCAAGAATCTGATTAGCATCCTGAAACTTCACCACAACCCCTCCCATTCCCTGGCCTAAACAACATGAACATGGATGTACATATACCAGCCTTGACAGTGGTTCCAGACGTTTCGGGTCTCACCACCCTTAAAGGGCAGATCCCAGTCTATCGGTTCCTAGCTGTATGATCCGGGGTGAGCTATTGTTCCCTCTTTGGTAAAATGAGCATGTGATAATGGTACCTGGCACACAGCTTTGTTTTGGAGATTAAACAGAAGTTTTTCAGTACTTGGCACAATACCTCGCCCACAGTGAAGGCTGGTAGTTCTGAGTTGTTGTTTTCCGGCTAGGGCTATAAGATTTCCCAGTCAAAAAGAAAATATAGGTAGCTTATAGTTTATCTGCATCAGCTGAAAAGAACATTCCCTATTACAGGTTTTGGGGAGTAATGACGAGGAGTACGGATTTGCTTTACAATGTCCATCATTCACTTTAAGATGGTTGACAGTGAGCGCGGAATCACGACCTTGTATTCGTTCAAACCTCAACTCTAGGAGCAGTTAGTTGCTCTAATAGAAACTTCACCTCCAGGGGCTGCTTCGCTGATGTTTTATCAGAAAGACTCAACTGGCCATCATCATCAGAAGCTTTGAAAATTAGCATGGTGAGTGTCCGAAATGGAGTTTGATTGGTGACATGAGAGATGTTGTTAGTATATATGATTCACATCAGTAATAGGCTCTCAATGTAAAATTCAAGGTGTCCAGGTTTGGAGGACTAAATAAAATATTGTCAAGGTGCTCCCCGCACATGTGGGAACAGGCTGTAGGAGCCCAGGGAGGGCTGTGTCATGCCCATAGCAACGGCACTGTGGTTCCACCCATGGGAAGTCCTATGACCAGCCACCGGCCAGGAGGACTTCTGATGGCCTAACACCAACTTGAGGGTATATTGTCTCTGGAATATTGATGCTTCTGCCTTCCAGGTGTATAAACTGTCCCAGGCCTGCTTGATAAAAGAATCTTTTATTTAAAAACATCTGTATTTGTGGCAGAATATGGTCTGACAATTCTTTTCTCTCTTTTAAAGAGGTTTTTGCCTGAGGGCACATGCGCTTGCTGAGAGGAGCAGTCACAGTGAGAGGTAAAGTGAGAAATCACCCCCTCCCAGAGGGGTTGGCCACACAGCAATCCAGTCTCCTCTATTCTCCTCCTGGGATATGGAGGCGCACATCCACATGTGCCTGGCTTTTTAAAAAAATTTTTTTGGAGATTTTTTTTGTTATAGGCTGCATGCTCTCACGAGACAGAGAGAAATAGACAGAAAGCAAGAAATCACACCCCCACCCCGGGGGGGTATGGCCACCTTGCAGTCCCCTCTCCTCCAGTCTCCTCTTGGGATTTGGGGCATGTATGCACAATGCACCCAGTGTGAGTGCAAGCCACCAGGTCTGACACTCGAATTGCAGTCAACTATGTGAGAGTCCAGTGACATTACCGTTACACCATCTTCTGGTCCCCCGTCATGACTTTTAAGCCACCAGATTCAGATTTGAATTCTAGTCAGCCATGTGGGAGTCCAGCAGCATAACTGCTATGCCATCTGCTGGCCCTGAGGATTGTTTTCCTAAGAACATAATAATAAGGTCTGAGGACACAGCTAGCTCTCGCCTACCTCATCCATCTCAGCGCCATCATATGACGCCAAAATGCAAGCGTTGTGCAGGAACCTATCTGTTAGTTCACAACACCTCCCCCCACCCCATCCCCCGCCACCCTAGTTTATTTCCTTCTTTCATGAACAAAGAGACAGAGAGACAGGCAACCTCGGCGTGCTGTGATCCACCCCAGCTTCAGCCAGCCCCAGATCATGGGTATGCATGATCCAGTCTGGGGTCCAGTCTGCAGAGTCGGAGAGATGTGTCCTGGTAAGTTCCTGCTTTGTGAATCTTTGTGAATCCAGCTCACTACAATGGAGCACGATTCCCCAGAACGCGTTCTGCTCCCATCGCGTAATCAGGGCCACCCCACCATCTTTTTTCCTGGGCCTCGGTGAAGTCCCTTTTGTCCAATCCATGACTATTTTTGGTAACAGTCACTGTATCCTCTGAGGTCCTAGAGTTCTAGTTCTACCTATTGAAGTATGAACCATAGACCATCTTTTCATAAACAATCCTGTTCCCCCAAATAAAAGGTAGCCCCTTGAGACAAGGACCCTGCATTACGCTGGTATTTATCTGCTGGTATAGCGCAGAGCTCTGGACACAGACAGCTCTCAACAATGTATTTGTATTTCTCTTATGCTTTAAAGTGCCTCTTTAACATTTTCATTTTATATTGATTTTTTTCTTCTCTTTTCTCCTCTTTATCTCCTGCCCCTCTTCAGTAACATTCCCTTCCTCTTTGTCAAGTCTAAGTGAACCAAACACTGAGTTACCTTTGAACGATAGAAGCTTTTATGATACTATGCTTTAAACTGTTTCAACAAAACAATAAAAAGAGTAATAAAAGTAACAAATAATGGCTTTTTCTTTTCTTCAAGGCCAGGCTCTGTGCTGGGCGCTTTATTTTCCTTGTTTCATGATAACCCACTGATTGGGAATCCTTCACCTAGGTAAGTGCAACATTCTGGAAAAGTACTTGAGCAACTCTCAACTTCCTAGTGACACTTCCTTTCTGTGCTTGGCTTTTCTCATTTAACTTCTTGAAAACAGCTCCACCACATGGGAGTAATGAAGGCAATGGAACTCATGAAAGGAGGGGCTTTGGAAAAAAGAGTTAAAATGAAGTTCAGGCATAAGTGATGCTTTCGGGGGTCCCATTAACCCCAGTGATTGAAAGGGAGATGGGAAAGATGTCAGCTGAATCACAAAGTGTTATTGTGGCTCTGTCCCTTTCAGTAAGTAGCCCACCCCCCACTGTGAGAACACACATACACGCGCGCACACACACACGCACACACGCACATCCCTACCCTGTCCCTGACCCTTCCCTTCAGCCTTCTTCTGGATCTGGAAACTGCGAGACTCATCCAGCCTGACAGCATCAATCACACCAGCCAACATTTTAATATGTCACTGGTTGATACACTAATAAATTTAAACCTAACTGGAGAATGCTTCAGCCCACTCAGGCAGTATAAAAAAATACTACAGATTGAATGTCATGAACAACAGGAATTTCTCACAGGTCTAGAGGTTGGGAAGATCTAAGATCAAGATGCCAAAAGGTTCAGTATCGTTAGGGATGTTTCTTGGCACATGAATAGTTGCTTCTATGTATTCTCATATGGTGGAAGTGAATGAGCTCCTTGGGCCTGTTTTTAAGAGCACTAGTCTCATTTCTGAGGGTTCCACCTCCACAACATAATTACCTCTCAAAGGCCTCACCTAATACCTTCACTTTGAGCACTGGGATTTTAGCATATGTATTTTGAAAGGACACAAACTTTCAGACCATAGCAGGGAGAGAGGGAGAAAATCTGCGGGCATGACCTCCTGTCTCCAGGTAAGAATAGGCATTTCCAAACGGTTGCTGTGGCCGTGTTCTGGTTGCCATAGCATTGGCATCGAGGACACAAACGTATATGCACTAAACAACGTAATCAAGCACACGTTCACTCGGATGCCCTCTTGTCGATTGGTTGTGTGGCTGTTTATTAGTTTGAGTTCAGAGAAGGCTTATGTTTTATTACCTTTATGCAGTGGGTTTCAGTCTATTAATAGCAAACCAATTTTTTGTAGCAACTTCTGCAGCTATTCAGGGCATTAATATTTGTTTCCAAAAATTATCAAGAGACACAGAGTTGCTGCTTTCTTTTTGCTAGACTACCTGATTTTCTGGAAGCTTGTCCTGGTTTCTTTTAGGCCAAGTAAGAGTGTGCCAATTTGCAGGGCTGCAGTCAATTTTCGTACATACGCTCCATACAGATAATATGTGCTACCCATCAGCACAGCATCTAAGTGCTTAGCAAGGATAACAAGGGAAAAAGGAGGATAAACTTCTCTTGGGACTGTGGACTATTGGTGTGCCAAGCCAAATTTTTAATTTGGAGAGCAATTCTGCAGAAATGAACAGAAACTCCTCTCTAAACAGTTTAATAAGAATAACCCCCCGAGCCAATATGCAATTGAGTGCATTGCTTTCTAGTCATTTCATTCCTACAACGGCTCCACAAGCTGTTTCTCTCTCCATACTCAGATAACCCTAGCCTCTAGGGTGACCGTAAAAATGATATTTTAATAATGTGCCACATCTGTGATCAGAAATACTTAATGAAACACTCTCAGGATCATATGGTAACAAGCTTCAAAGAACTCGTTTCCAGATTCAGACAGGCCTGGTTTGTTACTTGTGGTAACTTTCATCGGCATGTTTTTCAATACTGTCGGCAAGAAATCATAAATGAAGATGAGGGCTTAGAAGGAGGGCCAGCCTTTAGGCCAGTTGTGAGCGTTGGCCAGCCCCCCACCCCCCAGAATGCATAGATGAATGTTGTCCAACAGGAATATAATGCGAGCTGCTTATGTCATTTACAATTTCTAGTGGCCACTCGAAAAAAAGTACAAAGACACACATGCTATTAATATAATAGTGCACTTTATGTAACCCAACATATTATCCTTGCAATGACTTTTTTAAATTTATTTTTTAAGAATTATTTATTTTTAATTTTATTTATTCATTTACTTATTTTATTTTGATCAGAGAGAGAGACACAAAGAGAGAGAGAGAGAGAGAAAGTGAGAAAGCAAGCCACCAGGTCCAGGACTTGAACCATGGTCAGTGGTGTGGGAATGTCCAGCGCCTTAACCACCACGCCACCTTCTGGTCCCCGTGATGACTTTTTATTATATATTCAATATAAAAATATTATTAGTGAGACAGTGTGCATTGCCTTTTTTTTAAAATCAAGTCTTCAAAAATTCAGTGGGCATTTTATATTTACAGTACATCTCAGTTCAGAGGAGTCACATTTTAAGGGCTCAGGACTCACATAAATCTAGTAGTTACTGTATTGGGTGGTGAGCAAAAATCTCCTGAAAGGGTCTTCGGAAGCCATGTGCCTCAAGAAATCCTGAGACTCTTAATAAGAATGTGAACTCCGGGGTCAGGTAGTGGGGCAACAGTAAAATACAACCACCTGGGAAGCAATCCCACATGGCAAGTTTCTTAGTTCGGATCTGGAGACCTCCCTGAGTACACTGGGCATGCACTTGCCTAAAAAAAAAA
>NW_006160114.1:1746352-1767587 GCF_000334495.1 Tupaia belangeri chinensis | reverse complement strand
GTTAAAATGAAGTTCAGGCATAAGTGATGCTTTCGGGGGTCCCATTAACCCCAGTGATTGAAAGGGAGATGGGAAAGATGTCAGCTGAATCACAAAGTGTTATTGTGGCTCTGTCCCTTTCAGTAAGTAGCCCACCCCCCACTGTGAGAACACACATACACGCGCGCACACACACACGCACACACGCACATCCCTACCCTGTCCCTGACCCTTCCCTTCAGCCTTCTTCTGGATCTGGAAACTGCGAGACTCATCCAGCCTGACAGCATCAATCACACCAGCCAACATTTTAATATGTCACTGGTTGATACACTAATAAATTTAAACCTAACTGGAGAATGCTTCAGCCCACTCAGGCAGTATAAAAAAATACTACAGATTGAATGTCATGAACAACAGGAATTTCTCACAGGTCTAGAGGTTGGGAAGATCTAAGATCAAGATGCCAAAAGGTTCAGTATCGTTAGGGATGTTTCTTGGCACATGAATAGTTGCTTCTATGTATTCTCATATGGTGGAAGTGAATGAGCTCCTTGGGCCTGTTTTTAAGAGCACTAGTCTCATTTCTGAGGGTTCCACCTCCACAACATAATTACCTCTCAAAGGCCTCACCTAATACCTTCACTTTGAGCACTGGGATTTTAGCATATGTATTTTGAAAGGACACAAACTTTCAGACCATAGCAGGGAGAGAGGGAGAAAATCTGCGGGCATGACCTCCTGTCTCCAGGTAAGAATAGGCATTTCCAAACGGTTGCTGTGGCCGTGTTCTGGTTGCCATAGCATTGGCATCGAGGACACAAACGTATATGCACTAAACAACGTAATCAAGCACACGTTCACTCGGATGCCCTCTTGTCGATTGGTTGTGTGGCTGTTTATTAGTTTGAGTTCAGAGAAGGCTTATGTTTTATTACCTTTATGCAGTGGGTTTCAGTCTATTAATAGCAAACCAATTTTTTGTAGCAACTTCTGCAGCTATTCAGGGCATTAATATTTGTTTCCAAAAATTATCAAGAGACACAGAGTTGCTGCTTTCTTTTTGCTAGACTACCTGATTTTCTGGAAGCTTGTCCTGGTTTCTTTTAGGCCAAGTAAGAGTGTGCCAATTTGCAGGGCTGCAGTCAATTTTCGTACATACGCTCCATACAGATAATATGTGCTACCCATCAGCACAGCATCTAAGTGCTTAGCAAGGATAACAAGGGAAAAAGGAGGATAAACTTCTCTTGGGACTGTGGACTATTGGTGTGCCAAGCCAAATTTTTAATTTGGAGAGCAATTCTGCAGAAATGAACAGAAACTCCTCTCTAAACAGTTTAATAAGAATAACCCCCCGAGCCAATATGCAATTGAGTGCATTGCTTTCTAGTCATTTCATTCCTACAACGGCTCCACAAGCTGTTTCTCTCTCCATACTCAGATAACCCTAGCCTCTAGGGTGACCGTAAAAATGATATTTTAATAATGTGCCACATCTGTGATCAGAAATACTTAATGAAACACTCTCAGGATCATATGGTAACAAGCTTCAAAGAACTCGTTTCCAGATTCAGACAGGCCTGGTTTGTTACTTGTGGTAACTTTCATCGGCATGTTTTTCAATACTGTCGGCAAGAAATCATAAATGAAGATGAGGGCTTAGAAGGAGGGCAAGCCGGCCAGCCCCCCACCCCCCAGAATGCATAGATGAATGTTGTCCAACAGGAATATAATGCGAGCTGCTTATGTCATTTACAATTTCTAGTGGCCACTCGAAAAAAAGTACAAAGACACACATGCTATTAATATAATAGTGCACTTTATGTAACCCAACATATTATCCTTGCAATGACTTTTTTAAATTTATTTTTTAAGAATTATTTATTTTTAATTTTATTTATTCATTTACTTATTTTATTTTGATCAGAGAGAGAGACACAAAGAGAGAGAGAGAGAGAGAAAGTGAGAAAGCAAGCCACCAGGTCCAGGACTTGAACCATGGTCAGTGGTGTGGGAATGTCCAGCGCCTTAACCACCACGCCACCTTCTGGTCCCCGTGATGACTTTTTATTATATATTCAATATAAAAATATTATTAGTGAGACAGTGTGCATTGCCTTTTTTTTAAAATCAAGTCTTCAAAAATTCAGTGGGCATTTTATATTTACAGTACATCTCAGTTCAGAGGAGTCACATTTTAAGGGCTCAGGACTCACATAAATCTAGTAGTTACTGTATTGGGTGGTGAGCAAAAATCTCCTGAAAGGGTCTTCGGAAGCCATGTGCCTCAAGAAATCCTGAGACTCTTAATAAGAATGTGAACTCCGGGGTCAGGTAGTGGGGCAACAGTAAAATACAACCACCTGGGAAGCAATCCCACATGGCAAGTTTCTTAGTTCGGATCTGGAGACCTCCCTGAGTACACTGGGCATGCACTTGCCTAAAAAAAAAAAAAAAAAGTGGGGCCAGCAGGTAGCCTAGAGATGAAGGAGGCTAGAACCCACAGACGCAGTGGCTTGAAAATCACACTAGGTACATGTGTGTCCCGAATTCTCAGATGAAAATGGAGGAGAAGTGATGATGATGTGCCATCCCCTCCAGGGGCAAGGATTTCTCACTTTCCTTCTTTCTCTCTCTCTCTCTCTCTCTCTCGGCCAAGTGCATACACCCTATGACAAGGGGGAAAAAAAAGAGAGAGGGGAAAACATACCAAATCATACTTCTGATTGTGGCATTAAGGAGTTCGCACTTTTAAAAACATGTTATGTGAGTGATGTTTTGCTTACTAAAATATGGGAACATCTGTTAGGCTCCCTGTCCCAAATGTGCTTCTAGCCCTATAGCCATCATCACCATAATTCCCTCCACATGGTCGTATAGACAAATAGATACAATCATACAATGAACTCTTTCTCACGTTCATCAAATACTTGTTGAACTCACTGATCGTATGCCTCGTCTAACCATATGAGCGAAGCCCCAGCCTTTTGGAAGCTGACAAACTAGTGGAAGAGACAGACAGGGAATGAGTGAAGGGGAAAACACCTGATCTAATTCTAGGTGGTGATCATTACATAGAAGAAAAGTAAAGCAAGGGCAGGAGTCAGTGAGGCAAAGAGGGAGTGGGGCCCCTATGCATTTATCATGTGGCAGTCTGAGAGGGCTCCATGAAGAGGTGACCATTGGTAGACACTGCAGAAAGGAGGAAAGGGGCCCCAGAGAGGTCTGAGAGAAGAGCTTTGCGTTTAAGGGACAAGCACGGTCGAAAGCTCTCTGTTGGGAACAGCACCAAGGCAAGGGTGACTGAAGCCAAAAAAAGCAAAGGGAGGAGTTTGCACAGGAACTGAAGGACACATTTAACCCTGCAGGGCCTGGATGGCCAAGCCGACATTTGAGGGCTTATCTTAAGAACGGTGAGCACTCACTGGCAGGTTTTAAGCAAGGGCATACAACACAATATCTGATCAAGGGAATTGCCCAACAGGGAGGTAGTATCGGCTTCAGTGATGGCAGTAGCAGTGGCGATAGTAAGAAGGGGCAGCTGTGGGATGACTCTGAAGGTGGGGCTGGTGGACCTTGGGAATGATTGACTGTGGGGTATAAGGGAGGACAAGAATGAGGATAGTGCCCTCCTTTAGAACTTGAGCAAATAACTGAGTGATTGGCAGGATTTTTACTGATATAGTTACGGTCTGAATGTTTATGGGGCTGAAGAAACCAGGGTTTTTCTTTTCTACCAAATGAAGATGCCACTGGAAAGCACCATCCATGTACCACAAAGCATTCATGTGCTCTTACCAGACACTGAATCAGCTGTTGCCTAGATCTTGGACTTCCTGGCCTCCAGAACTGTGAGAAACACATTCTCACAGTTATTTATAAAACACTCGGTTTATGGTATTTTGTTATAGAAACCAATAGAAGTAAGACAGATAGGGAAGACATGGGGTGGGAGAGGGGTAAACCTTAATACCCTATTGCCAGACTATCTCTTTACAACCCAAGAGATTCTTATCAAGAAAATAACCTTATTTTAGGGAACCAGCAGTTAGCGTAATGGCTATGTCACTGGAGTCCCACGTAGTCGACCGCGGTTCGCATCCCGGACCCGGTGGCTTAAAACTCACGCCGGGCGCATGTGCGTACGTGCCCAAGATCCCGAGAGGAGAATGGAGGAGAAGGGATTGCGGCGTGACCATCCCCCCTGGGGGGTGATTTCTCACTTTCTGTCTCTATGTCTCTCTCTGTCTGTCTGGCGAGCGCACGCGCCCTATAGCGAAAAAGCCTCTCCAAAAAAAAAATAATAATAATAATAACCTTATTTTAGTCAAAATGGAGGGGAGGGAGGAATTCACTTATTATATGTCCTGCTTCATCTATTCCTTAACTATACTCTTTGCCATAGGGGATAGGAAAAAAGGTTAGAAGGCTCCCTGCTGGCAAGGCAGCGGAAGAAACCCCAGCCTCCTTTCTCATGACATACTCTCTCAGGTGTCACACTCCATAACGCACTTCTGCTCTGAGAACCCCAAATATCAACATCCATTCCATGTTTGTTTTGTTTTGTTTTGTTTTGCTCCTCTGTGATTGGAAGACAAGGGAGGTGGAAACTGAGGTTGTCCTAAAATGACCCTCCATAACTCCCTCTCCTGTATAATTCTCTCCCTTGGAATTTGAGCAGGACATGGACATGGTTTCACTCCTTTCACTAATTTGTGTGATAAGGTAAAGGTGAAGGTTTTGCAAATGTAATTAAGATCTCTCAACTAGTTGACTCTAAGTTATTCAAAAGTAACTTCCCCTGAGTGGGTCTGACCAAACAGGTAACACCTTTATAGAAGGGCTAGAGGTCACAAAGAACGCACTAATGAAGCTCTCTTGTTGGCCCATGACCAGGGAGCCTAAAAGGAAATCCTGAGCCTCAGCTGAGATCACAACTCTGACCAATTCCAGATGACAACCTGCTAAGACGGTGAGCCCAGCTAAACCACGAGGACCTCTTACCCACGGAAACTGTGAAATGATAAATGCGTGTTGTTCTGAGCCTCCAGGTTTGTAGATATTTCTTGTGCAGCAATAGAATATTAGTATAAAATAATAGTTAATTTGGGGCCCAACAGTGGTGCAGCAGTAAAGCATAACACTCTGTGAGGCAATTCCACATGGGAGGGTTCTGGGTTCACACCCAGCCAAATGCACATCCTTGATCCAGGGCTGGCTGGGGCTGGTAGTGGTAGTGATGGTAGTGTCAAGACCCTATTGGGTGGGACCAGCAGTTAGCGTAATGGCTATGTCACTGCACTCCCACGTAGTCGACCATGGTTCTCGTCCCCGACCCAGTGGCTTAAACTCATGCCGGGCACGTGTGCATGCATGCCCAAGATCCTGAGAGAATGGAGGAGAAGTGATTGTGGTGTGACCATCCCCCCTGGGGGGTGATTTCTCGCTTTCTATCTCTCTGTCTCTCTCTGTCTGTCTGGCGAGCGCACACACCCTATAGCAAAAACCTCTCCAAAAAAAAAAAAAAAGACCCTATTGGGTATTATCTCTCTCTTTAACTCACAGAGGAGGTGAAAAAATAAACAGAAACTGATTTTTATTCAACACTTACTATGTACTAAACATTTCTCTTTTTAAAAAATACTTATTTAATTTTATTTGTTTATTTTTTTAAGAGAGATTTTTGCTATACGGGGTGTGAACTTGCCTTTGAGATAGAGAGAGACAGAGAGGCAGAAAGTGAGAAATCACACACACACCCCTCCCCTAGGGATGGCCACACCGCAATCCCTTCTCCTCCATTTTCCTCTTGAGATTTTGGGCACCCACGCACACACGCCCCACGTGAGTTTGAAGCTGCTGGGTCCAGGACTTGAACCATACTCGACCGCATGGGAGTCCAGTGATGTAACCATTATGTGATCTGCTGGTGCCCTATTTTAAAATTTCCTATAGGGTATCTGTGCTCGTGAGAGAGAGAAAGAGAAAGCAAGAAAGCAAGCTACCAGGTCCGGGACCCGGTTGTGGTTGGCGATGTGAGAATCCTGCACCTTTAACCACCATGTCGCCTGCTGGCCCATCGCTTTGCCTGACTGTCGTGAGTCTGGTACTGTTATTACCCAGTTTAAAACATGCAAAAATGGGGGCTTCGGAGAAACCATAGGACTGATGGTGGAAGGAGCAGGAACTCTGAAATCAGAGTCTGGCACTTTGCAGTGCTGCCTCTGACTAGAGGAGGGGTTTCGCTTTCAGGAGTTCTGCCCCTGAGACCCTCCCTGTCGGTATAATGACACATCCTCTGCCACCACCTTAATCTCTTAGTGCTCTGCCATACACTGTGCCCTGGCCACCCCACGCCGAGCCTCTGATGACCCATCACACCATGTCCTCTCTCTGCTCCTCGGAGGGCCTTGTCCATTTAGACAGCACAGCCTCTGGGAGCTAAGGTGTCCGCGGGCTCCCCTGGGCATTTTCCAGCTTACCCCATGCCTAGTGTAACTGGCTTTCCCAGGACCGGATCCCAGGGACTGCCTCAGTCTCAGGCAAACCCAACCATGAGGAGGCCTAGGGGCCACTTCAATCCCGTAGCTTGTCATGCCCTCCCTATCACCAGGAAGAAAAGAAATGCCTGGCTTGTATATGACACTGCCGATCTCTAAAGAAAGCAAAAACCAAAGGCGATCACCCGGAAGCAATCGATTCTAAGAAGCTGCCACTGAACGGGGTTTGGCAGTGGAAGCCCAGGAGGAGCTCCAGCTTGGACCTTCAGACAGGTACGGGAAGCCAGGTCCAGTTGGGGCCTTTTCCGGAACTGAGACATCCTCTTGCCTTGAACATCGCGCTTGAAGCTCACTGGCCCAGACTTCAGACCACACCAGACTCCTTGTCACACCAGCTCTGCTCCCCAAGGAGGCAGCTTGAGAAGAGCTGGGAAAGTGTCCCTTCCTAAGATTGCGATCATCAGGCACTCACCTGGGGGCGCTCCAAGGCTCTATTGTGGTCACCTCAATTGGGAGCTCGGTCCTGATGAGTTTGACCCTCCCCTAAGAGCTGGATTCTGTGTTGGGTGCCTGGACTCTTGACTAAACCCTGCCATCTTCCACGTTGTGCTCTTCGTGCCAAGTGGCACCTGGCGTGACAGTGTGGGATCATTAGAAATCTGTCCACAATATGAGAAATGGCTCAACACAGACATTCTATTAAATACAGCCAGCCAGCCATGGACTCCGTCATCCATTTTTCAAAGATTCATTCACTTCTTAAAAACATTTATTGTTTTTCCATGACCAAGAGAGACAGAGATAGAGAGACAGTCCCCCCCCAACAACTTCTCGACACCCCAATTCACCTCTAGCTTCAGCCAGCTCCTGATCATGGACACATGACCAGACATCCAGGGAAACACAAACTGGAACCATTTCCACATGTATCGGCCTCACAGAGGGAGACTTTTACTGCTGTACCGCATCCACCCTCTCATGCATCCATGTATTAATTTGTTCAGCCAGTATCTGGGGACACTTACAATGAGCCTAGTATTAGCTTAAGTTTCACCGGGACTTACGGCATGTTTCAAAAACTTTTCCAGAAGGTGTGTGAACCCACCAGAGACAGAGAGGAAGTCTCCCCCATGGTGGATAGTCATGCCACAATCACTTCATCGTTTCTCCATTTGTTCCTCCTTCTGGGATTCTGGGCATATACACACGTATCCCAAATATTTTTTTTTCTTTTTTTTGGAGAGGTTTTTGCTATACAGTGCGTGCACTCGCCAGAAAGACAGAGAGAAACAGAGAGACAGAAAGCAAGAACTCACCCCCTAGGGGGGAGAGGCCAAGCTGCAATCCCTTCTCCTCCATTCTCCTCTTGGGATCTTGGACCCACACGCACACGCGCCCAGTGTGAGTTTAAGCCACTGGGTCTGGGACTCCAACCGTGGTCGACTACATGGGAGTCCAGCGACATAGCCATTACACTAACTGCTGGTCCCTCATCCCGAATATTTCTCAAGTTCCCAGGTCTAGCACATGAACTGCAAGGTCAACCTTGTGAGATCCAGACACCTTAACAACCATGCCACCAACTAGCCCTTACAACACATTTTAAACTGCTTATTATGGTACGTGCTGAGAGTAATGCTAAGAAAGATGTCAACCCATTTGGGGTGTGTGTAGGGGCTGCATGGTTAATGAAAGATCTTCTGGAAAGCTTTTTTTGCTCATAAGGTGGATAATGTATTTACTATCATCATTTAGGCTGAGGAAAACAAACTGGTAGCTTAACTATAGAGATATAATCACAAAAAAAAAAAAAAAAAAACTCAACCGCGAAGACTTAAACAATTATTTCATTTTATTTACTTTAGAAAAACATAAATCTGGTCACAAAACAGCTTCCCAGAGCAGAACAATCCAAGAAACTTACAAATTGGATCTGAATAACAAAGCTGGGGCCCCAAGGGGCGGAGCTGACACAAATTACTCTCTGCCCGGAAAAGCAAGGTTAACTCCAGCTCTGAAGCTCAGATGGCCATTAGATTTACAGCTATCTAAAGAAGAGCAGAATCCTTTACGGGCTGAGTTATGACAACATCTAGGTATTGATTGGATGAGAGCAGCAGAGAGTTAGGGAATGAGCAGGAGAGGGGAGATGGTGGTGGTTATCGCCTTTATGTAGTTTTCAAAGTCACTTCCGAAAAAGAGGATGAGGTAATAATTGAATATACCAGCAAGGGACATGAGGAACAGGAACAGTATGATGCGTTTCCCAAATATGTAGCCAGGGGTGCTGGAAAAGAAGGAAAGAGAAAATTGTGTTATAGATGCAGCACAGATGACGCCAATTTCACACTCACACACTCACACACACGCGTTACCACTTTTAGATACATGGGGTTTAAATTATAGCTCCTTTTACTCCACAGTGCTCCATTTACCCATTTACTTCATATGAAGGATGGAAATGTCTTAGCTATTATTAGTCATTGAACATATTTCAAAACCAAACTCAAAGAGCCTGGACCTCAAAACCCATCCTCGTTAGAGCCCTGCTGTGCCAGCTCTCCTGCAGGCTTCTGATGTCCTTCGCACCAGCTCCTCGATGGGTGACGGTGGTGGCTTCTGCTGGTCATCAGGCATGCTGACTGCGGATTAGCAGCGCCATCGACTCATGGAGAGCCCTCTGAAGAAGGGCCGCAAAGCCTGGGCTCGTGGCTGTGTGTGTAATGCAGGACTCCGTCAGAAGTATAGTATAAACGAGCCAGCGAAGCTGGCAGAATCTAAAAGGTGCTTCAGCATCCGATAGTTAGTCTAGTCTCCTGAGGCTGCCTGAGAATGACTTGCGTTCACATTAATGAGAGCTGGGCTCTGGGCAACGGAAGACAGGTCCTTACATTTTTGAGTGCAGGGAGAGACTTTTTTAATACATTCACGTCCTTCTCTCAAAGGCTTGAAATCCTAAGCTGCCAAGGCAGCTCATCGGCTGGGGTCAAGAGGCATCTCCCCAGTGAGATGTGACCGCCTAATTGCAGGCAGAGACTGCCCTGGCCTCTGCCCTCCCTCTGCAGAATCCTTCTCTGACTGCTATGGCTGGGCCATGAGTGGGGCTGGCATGTCTGGGAAGTCCAGTCAAATGACTTGTTAGTAGAGACCCTAGCAAGGGCATTCTTGGCAATCAGGACTGCTCGACAAGAACAGCCAACCCAAGCGAGCTGATCAGGGCAGTTAATGCTCTCAGGCCCATTCCTTGCTATAATCAAAGACAGCAGAAGTTGGTGTGAACAGGTTGAATGCTAAAAATTGTATCTATTTGAAAGGCATCTTAACTTCATATTGTAACTAAATTTTCCTACAGCAAGAGTTTGAAAGGCATTCAGCAGGTTAGTATCAGCTTCTGCTTCTCAAAATGTGGTTTGCAGACCAGCAACATCAGCACCTGCCTGGAGCTTGACAGAAATAGATTCTGGCCCAGCCTCCATGGCACAGTCAGTAGCTTACTGAACTGCCGTGCTGGAAGCCATGTGGCCGACTACAGGTTCAGGTCCCTGGGTTGGCCTGAAAATACCCCAGGCACATGCACACAGGTACCCACGTGCCTGACGAGCTGGAGGGCTGAAGAAAGGGGACTGATGTATAATGAGACTCTGTTGAGGGTGCTTCTCCATCTCTCACGCATGCACACATACTTTCTACCATGAATAAAATAAATAAACTTCAAAAGAAAAGAAAAACTCTAGCTCCTTCCCCAACCTAGTGAATCAAAATCTGCATTTAGATAAACTCTCTATGAACTCACAGACACGTTCAAGTCTGAGAAGCACCACCAGGTGATGTTGCCCCTTGGCCAGCTTTGCTCTTCTTTCCTTGGCTTCCTGCTTACAGTTGTGCTTACGAAGTGAGGCATTCTATCTCCTCACTGGGGAAAAAAGTATAACCCCAGGAACTAGCGGGTTGCATAGTGGTTAAGGCGCTGGACTCCCACATGGCCAATTGTGGTTTGAGTTCCAGACCCAGCACCTTGAAACGCATGCCAGGTACATGTATGTGTGTGCCCAAAATACCAGGAAGAGAATGGAAGAGAAGGGATTGTGATGTGGCCATCCCTCCTGGAGGGTGATTTCCTACTTTCTGTCTCTTTGTGTCTCTCCAGCAAAAGCACATGCCTATAGCAAAAATCTCTCTCTAAAAAGAAAAGAAAAAAAGGTTCCAAAGAGTTTTAAGGGCTGACCTGTGTCCTCCAAAATTCATATGTAGAAGTCCTAACCCCAATACTCAGAATGAAACTATATTTGGAAACAAAGGGTCATTCAGGTCAAATGAGGTCATATGAGTGAGCCCTAATCCAATATGGCACATCCTTGTAAGAGGAGATTAGGCCACAGATACACACAGGGGACCATGAAGGACTCAGCAAGAAGGCAGCCATCTACAAGCTAAGGGGAGAGACCTCAGGAGAAACCAACCCCGCTGACACCTTGATCATGACTTCTAGTCCCTAAGACTATAACAGAATAAACTTCTGTCATTTAAGCCGCCCAGTCTTTGGCACTTTGTATGGGAGCCCAAGCACACTAATACAGAACCACTGCTACTACCGGTAAAGAACTGAAAAGAAACTAAAGGAGTCTAAGTAAGAGATCTTTTTTAGCCAGAGGATAAATTAAATTATGAAAAGTCAAATATTGTGGTGACTTAGATTTATCATATGAGCGAGGCCACCTTTACTCATTACAGAAACAAGAAAAAGTGATTCGCAAAGCTGTTTTATGCTCGAGATAAAACTGTCATGAAAGATGAAATGGCGATGTCTCTGGGTGAAATAGTGCTATTCTTGCTTTTAGGTAAGCTTTTTCAAAGGTCTCCAGGCATATCACTCTCATAGGAGGGGGGACTATGGTGCCTTAACCCTTTCCGGGCTATACCCTATGTAAGGGAGGCTGGCGCTCAGTCACAGACTCCATCACCTGCAAGGCTAAGCGTCAATGGGCCCCCAGGTGAGCACTACATTAGGAGCATCCCCAAGTCTCTAAGCTAGGAGATGGAGCCACAGTCCCAGAAGTGGGCCTACTGTGTGCAGATGAAGAACCTGCCTGGCTCAAGCAAAGCCACAGAGAACCTGAAACGAGGCAGAGTGTAGACAGTACCCCTCATTAGCCTTTGAACAATCAAGACATCTCTTTTATTGTTCCTACAAGTTCATTGATTTCTAATAATTCTCTCTACATAGGTGGGAAGGTCAAAATTATTAAGCATCTGTTAGGGTCAGCCATTCTTTATCCATGACTTCATTTAATTTCCACAACTACTCTGTGAGGACATGTATTAATCTATTTTCCAGCTGGGAAAACTACAGTCAGAGAGGCTGATGCTATTGATGTATCCAGAGCTTCCAAAAGAAGCAAAACTATCCTTGAATACTCATGAAAGAACACCATGGTCCACATTTAGAGGAGCCTAGACATTCTAAAGTATTCACACTGAGGAGGAAGAGTTACTGTGATGGCTTAGTCCTGTAGTGTATTGAAAACTAGGTCTATTATTATTTCCATATGCTGGGAATTTATGGTCTTGCAATATGCCCCTGACTCTTAACATAGTTTGGGTCTCCTTGAGGGCTCTTTCATATTCATTGTTATTCCTTCAGCAACTGACACAGTACCTGCTGCAGAGCAGGTGGTCAATGAACATTTACCCAACAGATACTGAATGCATGAGGAAGGAGTGAGCAACCAGAGAGAAAGAGGAGCTGGGTAAACCGAGTTCACTGGCCTCGAGAATCATCAACGGCTATGGTCTGACTATGTGCCCCAACACATGTATGCAGAACCTTAATCACCAGTGTGATAATATTAGGATGCAGGGCTTTAGGAGGGAGTGAATCGATGAGGGTGTAGTAGGCCTTCTGAATGGGATTAGTGATCCTATAAAACAGATTGGCCTTGGGACCAGCAGATGATGTAATGGTTACATCGCTGGACTCCCAGATGGCTGACTGCAATTCGAGTCTCAGACCTGATGACTTGAAACTCACACTGGGTATGTGTGTGTGTGCATTTTCAAAGGTCCAAGAGGAGAATGAAGGAGAAAGGACTGCAGTGTGGCCATCCTCATGGGGAACAATGCCTTGCTTTCTGTCTCTCTGTGTCTCTGGCGAGTGCATGTGCTCTATAGCAAAAATCTCTCCCTCCACAAAAAAAAAAAAAAAAAAAAACTTTTGCCCTTTGCCTCCCACCTTCCATTCAGGGTTGTAGCAGTAAGGCACCATCTTGGAAGCAGAGTAGAGCCCTGACCAGATACCAGACCCGCTACAGCCTTTCCCTTAGACTT
Source organism: Tupaia belangeri chinensis (assembly GCF_000334495.1). Taxonomy (NCBI): domain Eukaryota; kingdom Metazoa; phylum Chordata; class Mammalia; order Scandentia; family Tupaiidae; genus Tupaia; species Tupaia belangeri. The sequence goes on along the minus strand of NW_006160114.1, from coordinate 1,754,781 downwards.
TCCAGTCACCAGAACTGTGAGAAACAAATCTATGTTGTTTATAAATTAGGCAGTCCGTGGGTTAGAGCAGCAGAAATTACACCACCAATCATTGGCCACTTGCTGTTGAGAGGAGTTCAGTGGGAACGCCAACAAGGAAGGGGACTCTGAGGGCTAGGAAGAGGGAGCAGCCTAGTGCCAGGTAAAGAAGGCAGAGGACAGATGGCAAATAGGCTTGTAGTAGGATGCTAGCTGATATAGAGTTTGGGCCCAAATAATAGCTAAGAATGAAAGGGAACAGAAATGAAGAGTCATCCTAAACTGCTGTTAACAGTGTAACTGCTGTTTAACATATGAGCTAAATGAACAGAGAGGAAGGGATCAGGGAATAGATGAAAGGCGGGAAATTAGCCATAAACTTTAAAGAGGAGTAAAGAAGAGAACTGCAAAATCCTTTGGGCAGCCTGAAACCTGTAGGTGAAAGAATGGCTTATCCACACATTGGGCCAAGAATGACACCTGAATTTCTGAAGGAGACAAGGCCAAAGAAACTTCAGCAAAGAGAAAGAGACAGTCTGGAATCCAGAAGAGAAATTCTTGGAGAAGTACCTCCCTGAACAGTATCCTCTTCCACTGGTGAGGCCAAGGGTAAGTCAGGTCCCAAGGGTATTAAAAAAACTAGGTGTCGGGGCTGGCAGGTGGTAGGACTGCACTCCCATGTGGCCAACTGTAGTTCAAGTCCCAGACCTGGCAGCTTAGTTTCTCATTTTCCTTTTCTCTCTCTCCCTGTCTGTCTCTCTCTGGTCAAATTTAAATAATAATAATAATAATAATACATTAAATAAATAAATAAATCATTCTTTTAAAAAAAAATTAGGTGTCTGTAGAGTCCAAGTGTGTCCACTCTCCAGAGACAGAGGGAGTACCTAGGGAGGAAGTGGGTCTCCATCTGAAGAGGATATTAGCTACTAGTTTCTAGAAGGCAGAATAAAAAATCCCCTTGGATTTAACTATAGCACCCTTCAGGATTGCATCTGTCTTGCGCTATATTTCGGCCTAGATTAAGATGAAGCACTTCTAGTATCTCCCCTTTCTACTGATGACAACTTCTGTTCAGAACTCTGCATTACGAAGGATTCTGGGGAACCAGCAGTTAGCGTAATGGCTATGTCGCTGGACTCCCACGTAGTTGACCGCGGTTTGCGTCCTGGACCCGGTGGCTTAAAACTCATGCCGGGCACGTGTGCGTACGTGCCCAAGATCCTGAGAGGAAAATGGAGGAGAAGGGATTGCGGCGTGACCATCCCCTCTGGGGGGTCATTTCTTGCTTTCTGTCTCTATGTCTCTCTCTGTCTGGCTGGCAAGCGCACGCGCCCTATAGTGAAAATCTCTCCAAAAAAAAAGAAGGATTCTGGGGCCAACCAGTGGCATAATGGTTAAGGCGACTAGATCCCACCTGGCTGACTGTGTGGTTCAAGTTCCAGACCCAATAGCTTAACGAACATGTCAGGAGCATGAGCATACAACTCCAAAGCCCCAAGAGGAGAATGGAGGAGAAGAGATTGAGGCATGCCCCCTTCCCCTCAGGGTGCTTTCTCACTCTCATTGGTATAGGCACATGTCCCTATACCAGATTTTAAAAAAAGAAAGAAGAAAAAGGAAAAGAACAAAGAAACAAAAGAAGCATTCCGAGGCCAAGTTTTGTTTCAGAAAGAAAATGCACGCCTGCCATGGCTACGGGAGAAGTGAGGAGGGTCTAAAATCCGCACAGACAGTAGGTCAAGGGGATGGCGGGCTCTTCTTACTATCATCTGATGAAATAGACCAGGGAGAGACTTAAGAGGTCAATTACATTATAATTAGGTCCAGAGAACTCGAACATTTTTAAGATCCCTTGTAAGTTTATAGCCTACTGTTTATTCTTGCCACCTCTGTTAATTCCTTGGTGGTAATTAGTAAAACCTTAAAAATTAAAAGAGCCTGTGGGTAGGTGGACACATTTTGTCATGTTCTGAAAATTACCTCAGAATTAAAGCAGCTGTAGCATCTCAAGAGACTGGTGACTGAGCCAAACCCCTGGGACTTTGGGGGCTGGGAGAGGGGGGTAAGGGAATATGGCTGGGTTGAGAGCCAACCCAAGAGAAAAGACTCCTTTATTTCATCACTAGACACTGACCCCTCAACTCTTAACAGCAGGTAAGCACCTGAGGAAAGGTACAATAGATATTTCCAGGGTAAAAGAGAATAAAGAGTATCATTAAGAACCACATTGATAAGAATAAGAGAGATGATAGAATTGTGGTTTAAGAGGCTAACTAAGAATGCCTCTAGAGAGGAATGAAGAAGAGATGGGCAGGGAGAAAGAACTGTTGGTAAGCACGGCCATCTTTTTCCTGGGTGTAGCCCAACTCGCCCTCTGATCCACTCAAGTCTTGTAGCATCACAGGCTCCTAGGTCCCCCAGATGTAGCACTTTCACCATTGGCCCGCCTGGGATGTCACTACCTTTGTCACCTCTAAAGGATGCTATCTAAACAGAGAGCCCATTAAGCACTAGAGAAGGGTGCTACTGTAAAAGACACAGCTGGATGTGGATACAAACAAGGAAGGAAAATGATGGAGAAGGCTACAGTCGAAGGTGGAAGCCTCCCACCATGTATTTCTGGCTCTCGGAGCCCTGCTAGTGTGTTAGCAATTCCAATCTCTAAGGAACTGGCTGCATACTAGAACTCAAACTTTGCTGCCATATCATAATTTAGTTTACTGAAGTTCAGATTTCCCAGTCCAGGTGTCGTGAAAGAGCTGCACTGGGTTTTCTGTGGGGCTACATCTACAAACAATGCCCTAGTGACTCTTCAGTCTCGTGGTCTCACGGTTGCATCTTACTGCATCTTATTTTCTCACATTCTTCCTTTGGGAAAGATCTGCCAGGAAGATCTCCACACAGGAGAGCTGATCACAAGATCCAAGCAATAGTTCTCATTTCTCCAGACAAACAATGAGACGTCTCACTCACAGGAGGCCTGCAAAGCCAGACATTAAACATTGTTCCAGCTCCAGACTCTGACGGGTGAGAGTGGAGGGTGTGAGGCTGCAAGGAGTGTGTGGTGCACAGCGTTAAAGCACCATTTGTACATCCAATGCTGGGTGGGAGGTTGTTAATGAGAAAAAGAGTCCAGTCCCCCAGCTGCATTTTTAGAACCCTTAAGCTTCTGGGAGACAAGGATGAGTGATCCTAGTCAGCCCTATCCTTCCGACCCAGAATAATCCTGCAGAGCCTTAAATGCTAGTCAGGATGTTGTTTTGCATTATTACTGTTCCTTCTTGAAAAGCATGAATCAATCCATTGTTCTTCAGTAGTCCCAGTTACCTACCTCTGAGTTCTCTCTCCTAGATAGCCGACAAAGTACTTCTGCCTCACAAACAGGTACATCAACCCAGCAAAGGCGGCAGGAGCTAGGTGGAGAGATGGAAACCCCTGTTAGAGTCGTAGCTGCCCAAACATGCTGTGTTAGCACTGTAGTAACCCAATCAACGTGCAATCAATGTTGGTTGCAAACTCTAGTGTGGGTCACAGGTTCTGATGGTCAAGAATGACATGCACTTCAGTTAAAAGCCCTAAAGCTGGATGAGAACTTTAGTAATAGTAACATGACCTTATAAACACACCATAGCACAGTTACAAAGTATTTGCATATGCATCACCTAATGTGAATCCTTTCGACATAACTGATAGCAATGTTTCTATTTCTAGCTATGCAGATATCAAAGGGGCCTGTGCCAGCTAGTGGAGGGATGGGGGCCAAGATTTGGACACAGCCCAGCTCTGAGACTGGGTCTCTTGAAAGCACGTCTTTCATCCCTGGGCCTCCCTTAAATACAATGCTTAACCTTTCCTGAATAATTGCTACTGTTGAGAAAAGACCTCTGGAGAGAGGATTCCCATTGTGTTCTAGCCACTCCAGAAGCAGCTGAAACAAGCAACACCCCCATAACCCCATGTGGTCCTGAAGCTCGGAGCAGGGAGTTAGAAAAACCCAGCTTCACTAGGGCTAGGGTTGGTTGTCTGGAGCTAGTTTTTAACTAGTTTTACATCGACATCAAAAGGTCAATTACGGCTTTTCTATTTATTAAGTATTAGGGCGGGGGTAAAGTAGGGTCATAGGAATAAAAACACTTTGAAGTCCTCCAAGTATTATTCACATACCAAATTGTCTGCTTCCAGCAGAGCACTTTTTATGTGCCAGGCCCTGCCCCTGGCACTCTGGGAACTTGGGTGTCCAATCCTCCCAGCCATCTGCTAAAGGGTATGTTACTGTCACCATTTGACAGATGAGGAAATTTGGGTTCAGACCAGAAAATCCCTGAGAACTGTCATCTTTTCCTAGACCACCTCTGTGCCCGGCACCCATGAGCTTTCCAAAAACATTTGTCAAAGAAATGAGAAAAAGACGAGAGGTCAAAGGAAGAGGTGGATTTGAAACCAGGTCTTTCTGATTTCCAAGCTTTATCGCCACCACCATACGAAATCTGGGCTGGTCACAAAGAGTCAGATACCCGCCGTTTTATATGGCTCAGTCCGATGTACTCTGAGCACTGTGGCAGGAGCTTTCTGCACAGTATCTCACTTAATCATCACAGGATCACTAGGTGACCAGGGGTCCTGTTTACAGTGAGGGAACTGGGGCTTAGAAAAGCTCAGAACCAGCCCAAGGTCATGCACCAGCAGGCAGTGTCCTGGGATTTGCCTCTGATCTGTCCTCCCCAAAACCATTTCTTTCTACAACTCCACCTGCCTTCTAAAATACTACTGTTACATGGCAGATAAAAAGAAATAAAAGCACAAAAGAAACTGCTTGTGAGATTCCTCCTATTCTCTCGCAGAATTGTCACTGCTCACAATATGCCTTGAACAAAGTTTTTCTTGTGTTGTCCCATCTGGAGGGCTCTGCTCTGCCTTTTGGTGGGAACTCAATTCAACATGAGCCGATAGAGAACAGGGGTGGCAAGTGGCCACGCTCATTGCCCTTATGCAAGGAATGGCTGAGGTCTCCCAAGTGGATCTAGGCTACCGGGAACCCCATCAGAGGACAAATCCTGGCTCTAAAATTCTGAAATTTGGGCATGCCTCTTGTCCTCTGGGGCTACTTGTCCTCTGGGACATGGGACCCTGCTTTGTAAGGTAAGAGTTTGCACTAGAATGATCTCTGGGGTGTTTTTCAGCTATATGTAGATAGATATAGATAATATGTATAGCTACAGATGTATAGATATGGCTGAAAACTGTACTACTATGTCTACTGTATAAATACACATACAACTACATATAGTAGTTATATATATAGTATACATATAGATTATGCCTATATATACTTTATATATAGATATATATATCTTATCTATATCAGTATGAAATATACTGCTAAATTGATAAGAAACAGTGCTTATAAACCAGGGCTTACTAACACTTAAGTCATTGCCCTGCCCCAGCAATGCTAATGCTTATTTTGAGAAAAAATACATATTTCCAGGGCTTTAAAATACCTTCAAACTCCCTTCCTATTTATCTTGTTAGAGCAGCTTCACACCCATCTAGATCCAGTATCATCTAAGACATGAAAGGAATCATAACTCCTAGTATGAGCACAGTTTGACTTGATTTTTCAAGTAATGTCAGACATGTCTCTTATTTAACTCAAGGTAGAAAGTGGAAAATAAATGGTGAGCTCACTGACAGTTTTCTAAGCATGGAAGGAGGCCACATGGTATCCTGAAGTGGTTTCAGTCCCTCACTTTTTATCTCTGTCACTGCACCTAATTCTTTCCCTCCACGGTGCTCCTTGCTCTTGGCAATAAAGTGTCCTCTCACTTACTTTTCTGTGGTCTGTCTTGCCAATTGGTAGGTGCTCACCACAGTCTGTGTTTTATTTATCCCCGTGTATCCAGGCACAGAACTTGGCAAAGAGTACTAGTTCCTATATTGCTTCTATAAATGAATAAAGTAATAGGATATCTGTGAAACATCCACAGTTTAGAACCAAAAGACCTGGGCTTTTATTCTGCCCCTGTGACTCATAGGCCGAGTAATTTGGGGCAGGTTGTCTCCCTGAACCAAAGTGTCTGCAAAGGTAACAGGGAGCAATAATCCCCATTCTATGTTGCAAGCAGGGAGACTAGAATAAGGGTAAACATAGACAACCCTGACGTAACAATGGTTCCACTTATGACTTGGAATTCTGAATTGTACTTTCCCCTCCTAGTGATATGTGGAAAGATACCCTCCCAGGATGGACGGCAGCACCAGCCAGCTACACAGTCTCAGTGGTAAGCAACTGGACTCTACAGTGCTATGTCAGCCAGCATTGTGGGGACATATTTGGCTCAGCTCTAGGCTAATGTAAGTGGTCCATGCACATGTAAAGTAGGATATGACAGGTGTATTAAATGCATTTCAACTACAGCATTTTCCATTTACAATGGTTTATTGGGGTGTGACCCCATGGTAGGTGGAAGAGTATCGGTAGTTCATCGCAGAATTGTTCGGGCCTTTTCATGTGCACCCTGCTGGCCACAGAAGCTGGCTCGTTCCCTGAGAGCCACCACTAGATATGGTACCAGTCACAGCCACGCCTGTTGGGTGCTAAATTTCAAAAGGGAACCACAAGCTATGACTCTGGTTTCCATTTAATTTTTAAATCAACTCTAATTGTTGATCTGTTCTTTTAGGTTGCTGATAACCTAAGCTGGGACTCTGGGACTCTCCGGACACATGCCTGAAGGAGGGCCACCATGCTGGAAGCTTATTAGCAAGAGAGCGAAGTGACAGCAGTCCCAGAATAGATCCCTCAGGCACTCTCATTTATAATGCCCTTGTATCTGAGCTAACACTGCTTAAGGATTCTGAGTCACATTTAGCCTTAAACCACCCTTGTCAGCGCAGCAGCTCACAACCAGCCGCCAGGGAGCAAACATTAGCAATGCATTATCGCACCGGCTCTGCACGGGCGCAGGGCATGCCTGAAACACAGCCTCCTGGGGGCTCTCACCTCTCCAGGGCTTCACGGATCGGAGCTAGAGGTCAGGCAATGTCTTTGCAACAGAACGCCTGCCCTTTGAACCTCCCGATATACACATTTTAGAAAAAAAGAACATACAAAGGGAAGTCTGAGTTACCTTGGCTGCAAAGTAGCCCCGCACACCAGAGCACCGCAAGGAAAGTGGGGTATGCATCCACACAGTTCTGACTGGAAAACAAATAAGGAGGGAAGAAAATCAGAAAATACATTATTGTAATGTAGTCTGAAAATGACCTGAAACTATCATGCAAAACCATCACACAAAGGGCACAGACCCCGTTCATAAATCCGCCTACATCTCCCCCGTAGGACGTGGCAACCAGACGCTACATCAGAAACAGACAAGGGTGTAAGGCAAACACATGTTCAGAATCCATTTACTCTGTTCCTGCAGTGAAGCCGATCAGAAACTTGGTCTCGATGTGTTCATTTTGGCAGGGTTCCTGTTCCTGGCTGTGCCGATGCACTTCTTGGAATTGAAAAGTGAGCAATGCAGACAGCAGGGTGTGGCCACAGGGGGTGAGGGTGGCAGGGGAGAAGAGCTTAAGTAAGGAAACCTTTATATCAGAGGCACAAATCCGGCCAGATCTGAAGGCTTGGCTGAAGAAAAGAAGGGTGATCGTCAAGCATTGACAAAGCCAGGGTCAGTTCAGAAAAGCCAGTGCTCAGAAAGTTAGTTTGCTGATAGCAGAAATACCATGTATTGGGCACAGACCTCACTCCCCAGGGGTACTCTCACTCTAAACCAGGCACCACACTGATGTTTTACCTCACCATGTTCCTATGAACACACAAATTGACTGTATGATTTTCTTCTAGCTGCTGTAATAAGTGGCCACAAACTCACTGACTTTAACAATAGGCACATAGGGGCCGCACCGTGGTGCGGAGGTAACAGAGTGCTCTGCAAAGCTGATCCACATGGGAAGGTTCTGAGCTCCCCTCCAGAAGCCTTCCTCCATGTGCTGGGTATGCACATGTGTTTGTGATCCAGGGCTGGCAGAGACTGGGGGTATATCATAGTGTGGGGAATGCCTGGCTCTGTCTCTCTCTCCCCCTATCCAATGGAAGGAAAAAAAAAAATGCAAGGTTGGGCTGACTCTGTGGCCTGGGGATTAAGGCAAGTGGGTCCCACATGGCCAACAATGCAGTTGGAGCCCCAGACCCAGGAGCCTGAGGAATATGCTGGGCACAGGTGTGTATGTGCCCAGAATCCTGAAAGGTGGAAGAGACAGAGGAGAAGGGATTCCTATGAGCGGTGCTTTCTGCACCTCCCTCTCTCTCTGTCTCTCGGCCTCTTTCTCACAAGTGCATGTGCACTTTAGCCAAAAATAAAAGAAAGAAAGAGAGAAGAAAGAAAGAGAGAAAGAAAGAA
>NW_006160114.1:1730102-1746302 GCF_000334495.1 Tupaia belangeri chinensis | reverse complement strand
AAGAAAAAAAAAAGAGAAGGAAGGAAGGAAGGAAGGAAGGAGAAAAAAAAAACCACAAGTCTCTAATGTCACGGTACTGGAGGCCAGTAGTCTGAAATGGGATCTCACTGGGCTAAAAATCAAGGGATCACAGGGCTATGTTCCCTTGGGAGGCTCTAGGAGGAGAATCCATTTCCCAGCCCTTCCAGCTTCTAGAGAGCATCTGCATTCCTTATCTCTCAGCCCTTTCTGATTTCAAAGTCTGCAATGGCTGGCCGAGTCTTTCTTGTGCTGATTCACTCACATCTACTCCTCTGCCCCCTATCTCCACAGTTAGAGAACACTTGTGATTACATTTATTTATTCTATGAGAGAGACAGAGAGACAAAAAGACAAGCACCTCCAGTGGGTCCACATGCCATGATCCCCCCATCCCCGGTCCAGCTGGTTCAGATCACGAGCCTTACCGCTGCACCACAACTAGGCAGCATCCTCTCCTTTCAGATGAGAAGCTGAGGCCTGGAGAAACCGAGTAATTTGCCCAGAGCCACCCAGCTAGGGAGAGGATTCACAGTCTGATTGGTTTATCTCCAGTGCCAGGTCGAGTCACTCTTCAACTATAGTAAACGGAATGTACGTGCCCTTGTGTGGGGTATACAGTCTAGATCAGGACAATAAATATGCACATCCATGGAAAAAGGACAAGAGAGGCTTGCAAAGGGAGGGACAATGTAGAAAATGCACTTGACGAATTTAGCCCTGGCTCTGACATTAACCAGCTGTTGGCCATTGCCAAAGCCATCTCTCTGGATTTAGTTTCCTCCTCTGTAAAAGCAGGCGACATACAATCACTCAAAGACCACGTAGGTTCTAAGAGTCGGTGGTCTAATGTAGTGGTTCTCAAGATGCGGTCCCTGGACCAGCAGCATCAATGTCACATGATATTGTTAGAAATGCAAATATGAGGGACCAGCAGTTAGCGTAATGGCTATGTCGCTGGACTCCCATGTAGTCAACCACAGTTCGAGTCCTGGACCTGGTAGCTTACACTCACGCCGGGTGTGTGTGTGTGCGTGACCAAGATCCCGAGAGGAGAATGGAGGAGAAGGGAATGCAGCGTGGCCATCCCCCTTGGGGGGTGATTTTCTCGCTTTCTGTCTCTCTGTCTCTCTCAGTCTTTCTGGCAAGTGCACGCGCCCTACAGCAAAAACCTCAAAAAAATGCAAATATGAATGCCCACCAGAAATCTACAAATTAAAAACTCTAAGGATGGGGCTCCCAAGTCCTCCAGGTGGTTCCGATGCATGCTGATGTTTGAGAACCACTGGCTTAATGTGGTCTAAACTATATGGGTAAAAACAAAGAGGCGATTTTCAAACTACTTGTTCAAACTGCTAGGGGCTTCCCTTTTGGTGGAACCACTGAGAATGCTGCAATGACTAGTGCTTGATCCATACCCTACAGGGAACCCAGAGAGATCGGGTTGTCTTTGGCTGGCCACAAGGACTTCATGCCCTTCTCTTACTGTCAAAAGATCCTTTACTGGAAAAGCCAATGAATGTAATGCATAGGAAACGCATGTATCCTATCCTGGGATGCAGGCACAACCCAGAACCAGGCATGGGACAGAAAGAGCATACTTCTGCTGGCCTTACTACCTGCTCCGCATCCCAGAATTTCACTGCTTTTGTGGACAGAATAAGAACTCCAAAAGGCAGGATGCACTTAGGAATTTCCCATTGCAGGTGAAGTACTTAGCGAAAAGCAGGTCCCAAACTTACAACTGAAGCAGCTGCTGAGTGTCACATCTCTTCTCCTGCATTATTAGAGGCACAAAATTGCAGCCTCAGGCTGAGAATATGTGATCCATCTCCCAGTTCAAGAAAAATAGAGAAAAGCATTTCTTTTTTAGTCGGTTGAAAAACGTTCTATGTCTGATGGGATATATTAATAGTATCTGATGCTGGCATAGTTTGAAAATCTATTAATACCAAAGATTTCCCCCCTGCTTCTCTTTCCTTCTCATGTTTCTGTTTTGTTTGTTTGTTTTTAAGTAGTGGTTTTGTGTGGACAATACTGAAAGAAAAGGAAATCTTCAATTGTCCAAGAGATTTTCTCCTTAGAGAGAACTGTCCAATGGTTTGACCTTGGAGCCATCACCCAATCCTTCCTTTATTGTAAGTTCCCTTAGTTCCTTACAAAACGTCTGTAAGGAGTTGAATGAAATTCTCTCAACTGTAAGCAAATGGTCTCATCCTCTGGATTTCCAGAATATTACTAGAACTAGCTCTGGTTCAAGCCAGTCCCTCCTGCTACCTGGGACTTCCAGCACAACTCCATGACAAAGCTCCGTGCATGTGCACCCGTCCCTGAGGAAGGGCTGCTGCTGGGTTGGTTCAAAAAGCTCTCTCTGGTGACACGACTGTCTCTTGCCATGGAGCCTGATGGCTGCTTACGTCATCCTCAAAGTTCACACGCCCTGGATCCAAAGTCAGGGCTGTCACTTGTGGGCTGTACGAACGTGGCTGTGCTTCCTACCCTCCCCGAGGCTCAATTTGCTATTCGATAAGAGGTAAACGGAAACACGTAGTCGCCTCCCGGTACTGTTGGGAGAATACCATGAGATAAAGCGCTGCCTGGCTCCCTGGAAGTATTCAATAAATGATGGCCATTCTTGCTCCAGTGTTTTCTGTCTTAATCCCCAGTGGAAATGTTTTTTCTACTGACAAATTATTATTACTATGGATTTTCTTTTGAGACAGAGTTTTGTGCCCTTTCCTTGTGCAAGACAGAACTGCCAAACCTGTTTGGACTCTCATTCCTTGAGGTCTAAATGGGAGCTGCTCAGCAGATCTGGCCGCAATTCACTGCGCTACCTTCATTGGACGCACTACCTTGTTCATGTTTTCATGGAGAAAGGGACTCATTGCACTTTCCCTTTCATTTTCTCCATGTCTGAGAAGAAAAAAGAGAAACACTTTGCTGTTCTGTTTCTTTGGATTAATTTAAAATAAGTCAATGTTGTTAATAAATGATCGATACGAATCATTCGGATCATTGTAGGCCTATCACCTTCAAATACTTTTTACAATCTATAGTACTGGAAAATGAATCTAGAGTGGATGCCGAAAGGTGCAGGGAGAAGTGAACTAGGATGGCATTTCTAAAATGTACCCTTTAGTCCATTAAAAGTTCTCAAAAGTCTGGGGACCAACAGTTGACGTAATGGCTATGTCACTGGACTCTCATGTAGTCGAACACGGTTCGAGTCCCAGACCTGGTGGCTTAAACTCACGCTGGGTACTTGTGTGAGCGTGCCCAAGATCCCGAGAGGAAAATGAAGGAGACGGGATTACAACATGGCCATGCTCTCTGGGGAGTGACTTTTAGCTTTCTGTCTCTCTCTGTCTTTCTGGCGAGCGCATACAAAAAAAAAAAAAAATACAAAAAAAATTAGTTCTCAAAAGTCTGAGGGCCAGCAGGTGGCATGGTGGTTAAGGTGCTGGATCCCACATGACAGAATACAAGGTTCAAAAACTAGACCTGGAGGCTTGAAAGACACACTGGGTGCATGTACATGCATGCCCAAAATCCTAAGAGGAGAATGAAGGAGAAGGGATCGTGGTGTGGTCATCCCCCTGGGGCCAATCACTTGGGGGAAGAAGGTGGTTTCTCACTTTCCCTCTTTCTCTCTCTCCAGTGAGTGCATGTGCCCTAAGGCAAAAATAAATTTTAAAAAAGTTCTTAAAAGTCTGATATAAAAAATTGTTTTCTTTTTTATTTGGGGGGAGGAGGCACGTGCTCTCACTGGAAAGACAGAGAGACAGAAAGCAAGAAATCACTCCCCTGGGGAGATGGCCACGCTGCAATCCCTCCTCCTCCACTCTCCTCTCGGGATCTTGGGCATGTACACACACGTGCCCAGTGTGAGTTTAAGCCACCAGGTCTGAGACTCGAACCACGGTTGACTACATGGGACTTCAGCAACATAGCCATTACACTAACTATTGGTCCCAAAACCTTGTTCTTTTCTATAACACCTGCTAATAGCCATGAACTTACAACTGATGGAAACCATTTTGGGAAATCACACATCCCCAGAGACTCATTTCCTTTCTGTAATCTGTGCCTACCTGCACCCCTGGGGAAGAATCATAGGTCAGTTAACTAGGATCTTTCTCCAGAAATTTTAGCTAAGGCTGTTCTACATGTACTCATCAGCTGGGAACAGCACCTCAAAGTATGTTTTATAAATGTGAACAGCAGATCAAGGTCCAATTTATTTTAGCTCTCAAACCCTGACTCAACTCTGCCTAGGGGAAACAAGGGTCGGAGACAGGTCAGAGATCGGGGCCACATCTGTGCTAAGGGACTGCACTGGCTGGGATGTCTGTTAGCAACTGGCCCAGAATCTGGAGCTGTGCGTACCAGTCCATGGTCATATTTTATGCTGAAAAATATGCATCAGGCTTTTGAATCCACCAGTAGCATGTATTCTTTATGCTATTTTTCCTTTATACCCACAGTCGCTAAATATTTATGATTCCACACCTCATCAACCAAAAGTTTTGATCTTGCAATCCTGTGACAGGTATATTTATATATAAATTATATACACATACTACTGTCAATCTGTATATTAAAAATGAATAAAGCTTCATTTCTTGTTTTTTAGATAGCAAGATGAAATATGTTGCTTTCTTCCTACACCTTCCTGGATCATTTTGGACCCCTTGATGGTGCTTTCCAAGGACCCCAGAGAAGCGATGGCTGGGGACTACTTTCTGAATAACCTCCTCCCAGTAGTTTCCTGGCAGAGGTGAACAGACTGGGTGGTACTTCTGGTTTTGCCAGCATGCAATGGTCTACTGCGTTGATCTTTGGCCCCTTTTCACAATCCATGAGGGCACAAAGACACTGTCGATGGGCCAGGCAGGAAGTAGTCTTAGTAGGAGAACCATGGCAGTGTCTGAGCAACCCTTATCTTACTGGAAATCCTGCCTCTGTCCCTAAAGTCTTAGTGCTTCACAATGCTCTCTCCTCTCCCCTGAATCCTCCCCTTCTCCTTTCATGGAGGTTAAGTGGTGAAGACAACGGGTTCTGAGAGCTGGCTGCAGCTCCACACTGAGGATGCCCAAGCAGCTACAACTGCCCACCACTCTCCCCTTGTGCCCCTGGAACCCCACACATCACAGAACTTCCAAACCCCCCTCCCAAACGTCACAGCACAACAAAAGGGCACTTCTGCAGTTTGGAGGCTGGTGACCAAGAGGGCCAGGTGTTAGCACAACGGCTTCTTGGAAACAAGGCTATTTCACTCCTGGGAAGTAGATGGCCTGGCCCTCTTCTTCATGGGGGAAAGGTGAAGAGGAGTAGGAGTGAAAACTTAACTTCTAACCAGGTACAATGCATTAAAGCAAATTTAAAATTAAAGGAGCCAGTCCTGGAAAATTCCCCCAAATAAAACAAAAGGCCTTAAAAATAGTTTTAACTAGGGCCATCTCCTTGGCCTGGTGGTTAAGGTAACCGGATACCACAGGGCCAACCTCATAGTTCAAGTCCCAGACCTGGCAGCTGACGATCCATGCCAAGCACAGGTGCACACATGCCCAAAATCCCAAAAGGAAGGAGAGATGGAGAAGGGATTACATGTGACCATTCCCAAGAGGGGTGCTTTCTCCTCTCCCTCTCCCTCTGTTTCACTATCTCTGGTGAGGACATGCCCTCTAGTGAAAAAAATAATAACATAATAACCTTAATGTTGCTTGGGTCAGCTTAACCTGGGTTCTTTCTGATAAATGCTTAAAGACAGCTGACTAACAAGATCATGTGACTAGGGACTTTTGAACAAGGTACCTACAAGAGGTAATTTTGTCATTGCAGACAAATCAAAGAATTTCTTGCTGCCTCTGTATTTTTCCGATTACTTGACTCTGACGTTTTGCCACTGGAGCACTAGACCTCTTCTGGTCTGATGTTCGCTATGTATGAATTGCTTCTTACTCAAACACACTGTCGAACACTTTTTGTGCCTAGATTTTTCTTTTGGTGAGTGAAATTCCACTGCGACTTCTCCAAAGTGGACCACAGGCACACAGTGTAACTGGTGAGAATGGCATCGTCCGAGTGGAAGGAAACTTCTCTTTCCAAAGAGGTGGAATAGTCATGATGTTATCTGGAGATTCCTTTCTGAGGTTTTGCCCTTGCCTCTGATGGGAGCCACCTGAATACCTCTCACACGTAGATGAGCCTGAGGGGTACTTCTGTACCTCCCCCAGCAAAGGTTGCAAAGAGTTTGACTGCAACCTACATATCTTCCCTAGCTACCCTCTTTCAAATGAGTCCAAAGTCTTAGGTCGCTTCTTTAAACTTCTTAGATTGATCTGAGGATTAATACACTGAAGACCCAGATGTCAAAATCAAAATCTCCTGTAAGTAGTTCAGCAAAGGATTTCCTTGGAATCAGAGGGCAATGTCCCTAGACAGGAGGCCTTGGTTTAGGGAGTAGGCCCAGGGAAGGTGGGTAGATGCAGGGAAGGGGTGTGGGTAGGGCATCACAGAGGTACCCCAAGCACTCAGAGTGGCTTGAGCCCCAACTTAGAAAGGCAAAACACCCAGAGGGGGCAAGGGGCCAGGACATCAGCCTGTGATGACCCCACCAATGTGTGTGTGGATGGTCCTGACAGTGCACACTGCAGTTTACAAGCTGAAGGAGAAGAGGGACCAATGATGGCAATGAGGGAGACTCCCCCTCCTGCTCCGCATATCTGCACCTCACTGGAAAATGAAAAATGCCTAGGTGAGGGGAAGGACTGGAGAGAAAGCATGTCAGTGAGTGTGATGCAGGCTGTGCAATCGAGAGCACGTGACGTCAGCTGGATTCACAGGAAGCCGACCGTGCCTCAGAATAGGCCTTTCTTCCCAGAGGCTCCCAAAGAGCCACAGAGGGCCAGAGTCCCCCACTCCAGTGTGACTCCTCACTCCTAAGCTTGCCTGTACTATTCTTGCCATTCTAAACACACTTTCCTTGACTCCCCTTGGAAGGATATCTGGGAATATCAAAGTCACCTCTGGGCTGGGACTGAGGGCCAGCTCCTTCATTACTACATGGTACAGGGCTTTCCTTCTGACAAGCCTCTAGCCCAGGCACAGAGAAGCTAGCTGCACCTGCTCTCAAAAATACATTCTGCCTAGGGACCAGCAGTTGGCATAATGGCTATGTCGCTGGACTCCCATGTAGTCAACCGTGGTTCGAGTCCCAGACCCAGTGACTTAAACTCACGCTGGGCGTGTGTGCGTGCGTGCCCAAGATCCCAAGAGGAGAATGGAGGAGAAGGGATTGCAGCGTGGTCATCCCCCCTGGGGGGTGATTTCTCGCTTTCTATCTCCGTTCTCTCTCTTTCTGGCAAGTGCATGCACCCTATAGCAAAAACCTCTCAAAAAAAAAAAAAAATCTGCCTAAAGGAGAAACAAGTGTTTGAAAAGCATCTATTTGAATTTCATCCCAAATAGATTGCAATCTTCACTGAGCTCTCTCTTCAGGTGTTTCCAAGCAGCTTCTTTATTCAAAGGTAAAGAATGGAAAGGTGGGAACTGCAATTTTGTAATGTGCCCATTCTTCCTGCTTGCTCAAGGGGACCCAGCATTATGAAATGGACTGGCACCTCCTCCAGACGTCGACCAAGGAGAAAGCCAGCACGGTGAGTCGAAGGCTGCTACTGGTGGACCCTACAGCTGCTGCCTCTGAAGCGGCTGATGAGTCACAGCTGGTTTTCCTGGTAGGGCTTTGAGCCAACCCCACAGGAAATTGGTCAACTCCCCTGACTGACCCCTTCCCCACTCCAACCCTCACCTCCCCCCCCCTTTTTTTTTTTAATAATACTGGTTTCTTATTTAAAGACTTGATTTTATTTATTATTGTTTTAATTTGACCAGAGACAGAGAGAGGGGAAAGTGAGACTGCAAGCTGCCAGGTCCTAGACTCGAACCGTGGTCGGCCATGTGGGAGCCTAGCATCTCAACCACCATGCCACCTGCCAGTCCCTCTCACCCCTTTTTTTTAATAATAGGCACTCATCCAGATGATGGAGGGTATCTGAAAACCCCTCTAGGAGAGGTCAGGCTTCCTGGGGACCTCACATCACTGGAACCCTGAAGATCAGCCTATGGACGGACTCATGACCTGGAAAATGGTCGTCACTCCTGTAAGGAGGTCCCCCTGCCTATGTCTCTTCCTGTTAGTCAGCTGCATCAGGGTTTAGACTCACTTGGCAGTGTAGACCCGCTCAAAGGCAAGCGTTCCTGTCCTCTGGAAGCTCCGTCCATTCTGGGTCCTGCTTTCATGCTCCACCTTGTGGGCAAAGAATCCTGTCAGAGAAAAAAGTGAGGATTTGGTTTATAAAGTAGGTGGTCAGGAGACTATTTCATTGTTTTAATAGAATATTAAATACTTCCATCACTTGACTTTCCAGAAGCCATAAATGGCCTCCAAAAAATGACATTGAGGGTCAGGTGGAGGTGCAAGGGTAACACAACTGGGCACATGTGGGAAGGAATCTGGATTTGCATCCTGAACTCTCCCTGAGCAGGCTGGGTACACGTGCCTATGACCTGGGCCGGCTGAGAAGGAGGGTGGACCTCCATGTGAATTCCCTGTGCCGCTCTTTCACAATAAATAAGTAAATAAATAAACAAACAAACAAAAACAAACATCATTTAGGCAAAATATACCTAGCAGCTGCTCTCTATTCATCACTGTATTTGGAGTTGGGGATGCGATAGGGAGCAAGGTGTCACCCCAGATGCCAACGATTTTATACAGTAAAGAAACAGATGAGCAAGTAAAGCAGAAATTGTACCACAGGGTGATTCATGCCCAGATGAAATCAAGTGAGTACATGGCGCTATCAAGGGCCAAAGGAGGCAGCTAAATTCACTGTTTGGCTCACAGAAGGATTTCTAGAAGAAATGACACCTCAGATAAAAATCTGAAGAACAGCTAGGAATTAGCCAACAGATGAAGGGAGCAGGGATCATAGGGGAGCTAACTCTACTCCAATGGAATGGGATATACAAAGGCCCAGGGGCAAGAACTGTCTGCACGTCAGCACGTCTAGCTTAGCATGCGGCAGTGGAGAATGCTAGGGAATGGGACTCCGTAGAACTACAGATAAGGCCAACGAGGAAGGTGATGAACTGTATTTTCATGTCATGTGTCTATCATCACTTGCCACGTGCATCAGAGCACAAAGCAGACAACCAGCCTTGGCTCAAGGAATTTATGTTCTGGCAAGAACAGTAGAGGATGAAACAGACCATACATAACAAAAGAAGCGCACATATTAGAATTGTACAATGTGGTGAGCTATGGGGGTAAAAAAGAGCAAGTCAAATATGGTAAGGACCATTTGAAGGGCTTAATAGGGTGGACAGAGTGAGCCTCAAGGACAAGGCAGTAAGGGCTTGAAGATGATCACTGTGGAGTGCTCACTGTGTTTAGCCGTGTGCTTGTGACCTTGATGACAGCCATGTGAAGAAATTCAGAATTGAGTTCCCCTTGAGAGCAACAAGGAGTTACTGGTAGGTTTAGGCAGAGGAAAGGCATAATCATATGGCTACTCTGTGTTTAGTGTGGCAAGGGCTCAGAGATCAGATCCAGGATTGGGGGCAAGATAGGAGTTGAGTAAGGTGGTGGCCATAAAGATGTAACAGGTGCCACAGAGATAGAACCTGGGGTGCTGAGGGAATAAAGGTCTCTCCCTCTCCCTTCTTATTTTACTCCTTTACTCTGTTTCAAGCGTGAAAAAAGGAAAACAGATTGTCAAGAATCTACCTACAGGGGTTCCTATTCATCAACTTCATATTAGCTTCCTCAAAAAGACATGAAAAGGATGGCTTATTAATTGCATATATTAATAAAGGCCTTTCATCTTTTTCTTTTTGGCAAAAGTATTCCTTCTGTAGTGCCATGCCCATTTTGAGCATGTCCACAGGCCTAACTTGTACGAAGGAAAGATCTATGACATTCCGGACACTTGACATCTATTCCCTATTGAGCCTTACACCAAGCCTGTGAAGTAGGTAGCACTGCCCCATATGTCCCCATCCTATAGATAAGGAAACTATGGCTCAGTAAGATGGAGTACGTTTCTCAGTCACCCTACTACTGGGGAATGGTGAAGCTGGAGATTCAAATCCAACTGGGCATATGAGGATAGACTTCTCTTATGCTGTCTCATAGAAACTCCCTGCAGAAGTCTATCAGCCAGTGAGTCTCTGGAAAAGTCATGACAAATTTTTGTTTATTTCTGTGCACAAGTACATCATGACTTTTCTGATGACCCAATACACAGGACTTAATACGTCTGTCCTTTCTGAATGTCTCAGCTTACCACAAAGGATGATGGAACATTCTGATCATTTTCTTTCCAGAACCCAAGATGGTGCCTCTTGCCTCTGTACATGTAAACAAGACTAGTATTCAGAAAGCCAGAGATTGGGACCAGCAGTTAGTGTTATTTCCACGACCAGCAGTACAACTGGGCTGTACTTCTCAGCACCCACCTCTCCTCTTCCACTCTGCTCAGGAAAACAAACCCCTTCCTCTTTCCAAGCAATTGACCGGTGATCTTAACCCCATTCCTGCCACCCTCTTTAGGTCTTTGATTCATCACCACTTCTGGAACCTTCCTCTCTTCTTTTCTCCTTCTCTTTACCCTAGAAACACTCACAGATCTTGCTTACCCTTCAAATAAAAGGAAAACAAGCCTGCCTCCTCCCAATATTCCACTAGGGTCTACCTCTCCTTTCTTCTAAGCTGAACTTGAAAGAGTCGCCTACATTTGCCTCCTACGCACCACCCACTTACTACCCAATCCCTGGTAGTCCTCCAGCACCTTACAGAAACCATATGAACACACTTACCTTGACTAACTGCTAACTTTAAACCGAAACCAGTGAGAGAGAGTAAGAGAGACAGAGACATACAAAGGCAGATGTTGTCTTGTGCCATACCTCAAACAACCACACATGAAAGCTATTAATAACTCAGTTCAAAAAAAAAAAAAAAAACTCTAAACTCTGTTCCACAGTTAAGGAAACTGAGGGTCAGAGAGACATTAAATACCTGTCTCAAGAGCATATAAAAAGATATTGAAATTTTAGTTAACCTCAAAGTTAATGAGCAGCAGGTGATACAACTACTCAAAAAAAAAAATCAAAAAAACAAAACACATGCAGACTGCTTTAATAGAATTGGCATGTGGATCTCAGAAACAGTTTCCCTGTACAATAGACATGTATCTGCGTTTTATAAAGAACACAGGAAGAGAAGAGGTGACCCAAAGGCAATGTACTATGGAAACCAACTCACATGAGAAACAAAATTTTGAACAATGGATGTTATAGCTGATGTTGTGAACATGGAAGCAGCAGGAACAGTTCCCGCTTTCCAGAGAATAGTAGCAGGACTATTGTACAATGGACATGTGGCAGGCACAGTTGGTGGTGTACTGAACTGCGATGCTGGAAGCCACATGGCTGACCAGGGGTTCAGATCCCTGGTGTGGTCTGAAAACAAGCAGGACGTGTCCATGCATGCCCAGGATCCTGAGGAGCTGGGGGGCTGGAGGAAGGGGACTGTGGCATGATGAAACCCTGTCCAGGGCTCTTTTTCTCTCTCTACCCCCCTATCTCATGCACACACTGCTCTCTGCTATGAATAAAATAAACAATTTTTTTTTAAAAAAAGATAAGGAGCATCAGATTTCAGCTCAACATAAGAAAGAACCTCCTAGTTGTGAGTGAATAAATTTGATGCAATAGTCCATGGTGCAAATGTCTCTCTAGAGTTAGATGCTCACGTCTGAATCTCAGTTTCACTACTATGGCCACGCTGGGACTTTCAATGGTCTAACTTCTCCACCTCTCACTGTTCTTACCTATAAAGTGAGAAAAATAATAAAAAAAAAATACGTATTTCAGAGAGTGCTAGCATTAAATGAAGTAATTCCATGTATAGCTGGCAAAGCATGGTGCTTGACTCAAAGCAAGCTTCCAATACATCTAACAATGGGAAGGGCAAGCTCAGGGGGTTGTTAGCTCCCCATCACTGGGGTGTTCACGTAGGAGTAGTTCAGAGTGGTATAAAGAAGATTCCTGCATTAGGAAGACTTCATGAGTCTCTAATTCTTTTTTCAGAGCCCATCAAATGTCAGGTTGCATTGCTAAGTCTTTTAATCTGGTGCCCGTGAGGTTCCTTGTGGGTGCGTGTGTTGGGGTGGGAACAGCAGGGATGGCAGCTTGCTTTTCTCCCTTAGCACAATGCACACAAACCCTGATGACTACAGAACCATCATGCCTTCCTTCTCGGCTTCACAGTAAGAAAAAACTTAGAGGATGCCACCCCTTCTGGAGGAGAGAAGATGATGCTAACTCAGCCTGAGGACACCCTTCCTCTACCGTCAGTATGATGCCTGGCTCAGTGCCCCCAAGTCCCTCCCCTCGGCTCACCTCCCAATCTCGTTAGTTTGATTTCCTGTGAAAATCACTTTCTCCAAATATGTGTTCCCCACATTTGTTCATGTCAAAGCTGCTGGCACCTCAGCCAGAGAAGCTGGAGGCTCTCTGCATGCTATTCATAGGCAGGGATCTAGCTGCACTCCCCGGGACGGCAGGCTTTGATCGTTCTAGTCTAGGTTTCTGGGAACGATGTATTCTAAGCTTGCTTCTTGTTTCCAAATCTGCATTCTTCTGGATCAAGTTGGAAGAGCTCTCAAGTTCAAAGATCTTGATGACTAAAGAATGTTTGAAAAGACAGAAGAGGAAGTTGAACCAGGTGGGCCGGGCTCTGCCCATCCTCAGAAAATCAGACTTGGCAGAGTTCACAGTGCAGCACTGTCATGGATGCATGTGGAACTGTCCCTCTTTGTTTTAGGACACAGACAAAGTGTTCAATGCCTGATAACAAAATGGAAATATATTTTTTAATCTAACAAGAGGGGTACAAAATGGCATTTTAGGGTGGGTGTAGGAAAACACAGTTTTTGCATATGTTTTTGAACTCTCTAGGTAGGTCTATGGTTGCAACACTGAGATTAATTAGAATTTCAAATAGGCATGGACATGTATCAGGAAGAATTCATAGTTAAAAAGAAGTAGAGGTGTTATCTTCCAACCTATTTGAATTTTCCTTGTTGCCACCACACAGGCACATTTAAGTTACAAAAAGTCTTCAACATTAATCTAAGCATTACCTAGGGAATTCGGTCTTCTCCCTAAGAGGAAAGCATGGCTTATCCTAAGCCCCCAGAAGTAACCAAGGGGCCCTTCTGTGACCTCAAACAGGCAATGGAAATTCACTTTCCCAAGCACAATGGGACAGCTCTGTACGAAGCCACTGTGACCACACATGGCACTAGCTGGCTTACACAGGTTGGAGAAAAACAGAAAGCCAAGCCCAGGCCATGTCTACTGGCTTCACACCCCAGTCATCTGTCTGTTCAGCACGAAGAGTCTGCAGCTAAAACAGGTAGCTCCCTGCTGGTCAGTACTGGCACCTTCCCCAGCCGGAAAGCCTCCATCACACTTGTCAGTTCATGGAACTGTTAGTGAGGCTGCTGTGTCCTGTTGCTAGCTGTCTTAAATGGTCAGTGAAAAGTTAAGGCCTTCAGATTGTGGCTGTTAAGGCTCTGGCACTTAGCCACCCCTAATCCCACCTCCTTTCCACATTTGTACCACAGAAGAAGACGTAGTCCTATCTACCAAAAACAATTAGAATTCTTACCACCCACCTCAAGTCTGGTCAGGCTTTGCTCACAGTGGAAAAGCCCAGGGCCCACTGGACAGACTAGGGGCAGGTCCCTGGTGTATCTGAAAGAGGAGAGATGATGAGGCTGTTCTCACCAGAGAGAGTCCTGTAGCTGCCCCCTACTCAGCTCTGAGCTTAACGGGAACAGGTGAGAATGAGTTGAACTTTCCAGCTGCGTTCAGCCCCAACGACATAGGCAGGGCAGAGTCTCCTATCCACTGATGTTTGTCAGTTACACCGATGGGTAAAGACAGAAAAGCTGCAGGGGGCCCTACCCTGAGGTGAACAAGTACAGCTCACCCCCCACCCCTCTACCTCCCATGCAACTACCTGCACAGAGATTGGAAGGCTGGTTGCAGGCTGGCCTTTACTGTGGTAGAAGGCAGAAGCCATAGCTCTCTTCACCAGACCCCCATGTACACAGGTCACTGCCTGGCACAGAGCAGGGGCTCCGAGGTGTATTCAGGTTGAGTAAATGTATCCCTCGCGAACATATAGGGCCAAGGGAGCCCAGGCTGAAGTAGCAATGGTTCAAGGAAATGGCAGTGAAATAAGCCCTGTGTTCCCTCTCTGAGCTGCAACTCTGTTGTGCATGGTTTGGTATGAAATGTTTGGGTCAGAAAGCTGCAAAGTGTTGTTCTATGTAGCAAACACAATTGGAGCATGCAACGTGGAGCCTGTCTGGACTGGGAGGTCAAGGGGAAAGCCTCGTTCTGTACCCAGAAGGCTAAATAACCAGCGTCTGTCCTCACTCAAGATGGGGATGAATACCACAGTATCTTAAAGTGATTAACTACTGAATGTATCAAAGTTCAGTAATTACCATTAAGATAGCAACTTCTCTTCATAATGACAGTCCCCTTTTCATTATCTTAATACACTGTAAAACACAAAGCCACTGGAGATACACAGAAAAAATAGGCGGAGACAGTCCTAACTCGGAAATTTAAGAAGATAGTTCTACACAATTCTTTTTCAGATCTGAATAGGCTGCATAGTTTGTTAATTTATTAATTTGCATTAATAGAAACACAAACCTCAAACAGGAAAGCTTTTCCCATTTTTTCTCCTCTCTATAAGTATGTAATACATATGAAAAATGCTTCCAAAATTATACATTGCTAGAGAAAAAGTCAGTATTACCAAAAAAAGGTTTTTTTCAAAAGAAAAAAGAAAAGCAATACAGAGGTAAAGTAATAATGTTACTTGCCCAAATCATCACACCTCCCAAATTCTTTTTCTTAACCGACAGATGACAGGGAACTTCAGTTGCATTGCAGATAAGTTAGCAAAGCCCAATATTGAGTGAACAAGTATCCCATGTTCTCTTTCTGGGAGCCTCAAGCTACCCCTTCCCTGGACACATCCATTAATGGCTAAAATGCTAAAATGCTCACTATAGACACTTCAGTAGGGTTTTTGCCACGGCCTCCAAGTATCTGCTCTGGCTGATAAATGTGACTAGTCCTTGCCAAAGTGAAACCAGGAGGAAGAAAGCCCCCAGTTCACACAGAAACAAACATCTCTCTATCCGTTCAAATACAAAGAAACAGAGAGAAGACAAAAGTATGTTTGTAACACACACACACATACATGCACACACACCACACTAAAACCCTGACTTTCGAATAACCATCAGATGGAATCTGCCCTTCTGTTCCTCCCCACGTAAAGGGTTTCCCTTACCATTCTGGACCACGCTGATGAGGGTGACGATGGCCAGTAGGACAATATTGCCCACGGTTTCTTGATCCATGCTTGCTTGAGGCTCTCCAGAGAGAACTGCTCTGGTTCAGCCCTGCAGCCTGCACTGTACAGGAAAAGGAAGTGGGAGCCTGTGCTTTGTCTTTCATCATTAGCATTTCTGAAGTTCCCAAGCACAATTACACAGAACCTTCTTCTTCTTCTTTTTTAATTGGTCACCAAGGTGCCTGGGCTGTAGTTCAGCATGACCCGCCAGCAACAGCAGGGCTTAAGGGAGGAGCGGGCAGGGCTGGCACACTCGCTTATACTGCTTTGTCATGGGAGGCCTCTCTGAGAGTCTCAGAATGAATCTTGGACCCAAGATTCTGACCAGCATGAGCCCCATGCAGGAAATAGAATTCTGGAAGCCACCATCATCTCTGACCTTGGCAAAGAGAAAAAAGGGAAATAAAAAATGAAACGTTTAATAAAGTACCAAGAAGATCAATATCTTAACTACTGTCCTTTTTTTGAAGTCTTAGAAGAAAATATGAACACTTAACATGTGATAGGCTAGGCAAGAGTAGCAGCCACATAAGGCCTGGATGAATGAATGAATGTTGATGGGGTTGGAACAGCCAGAATGTCTCCATTTCCGTGGGGAAAAGTAAAATAAATAAATAAATAAATAAATAGGGATTAAAGAATTAAACCAAAGAATCAAAACCAAA
>NW_006160114.1:1682327-1730086 GCF_000334495.1 Tupaia belangeri chinensis | reverse complement strand
AAGGGCAAGAATGGGTTTACAGATAACCCCAGAGGAAAACTTCCAAACAAGAAGGATTTTTAAACACACAACTGACTTTTCTGAGACAGTCACAGAAGCACTCTCTCCAAAATATTTTTCCACTTAACATCAAGAGTAGAGAGGCTTGAACCAGCTAGTGGTGTGGTGGGTAAGGCTGCTGGATCCTACATGGCCTACTACATGGTTTGAGTCCCAGACGTAGGCAAAAAACATGCTGGGTGCATGTGCATGTGTGCTCCAAATCCCAAAGGAATGGAGGAGGCAGGATTGTGGTGTGATCACCCACCACGGGGCTATGCTTTCTCACCCACCCCATCTCTCACTGGAAAGCACCTTGTAGCAATTTTTTTTTTTTAAAGGTTTTCTTTCTTTTTTTTTTTTTTAATTTATTCATTTTCTACATTAATTCACTTTACACCATCACAACACACAAATGAATTTTCCATCCAAAATACACTGTGCATTGGCTCAATCAAGCACATCAACATACATGTTCTCAGCAAATAATTTCCCAATTCTTATGTCCTGCATACCTTGCCTTTTGTTTTGCCATCCTTGATTCCCCATCCCCCACCCTCTGCTATGTCCCATCCTCCTCCCCCACTGTCCCTGGCATCCATGGTTGTCCTCCATGCCTCCCCCCCATTCAATTGTTCTGCCAATGAACTTAATTAGTCTAAATATATCCAATAGCTAGCACAGCTGACACATACCTATACATGAACCCAAGTCCGACTTTAGGCATAAACCCCAGTGAGTAGAGTGAACATACTATAAAGTAGTACCCAGCTGTGCCCATACAGCTCGCTGCAGTCGTCAAATATGCTTTCTAGCAAATTTTTGAAAAAGAAAAAGAAAAAGAAAGAGTAGCGAGGATCCACCGTCTGAGCAAAAGTGAAAGTGGGCCTGCTGGGTGGCCAAGGAGATAGCCTGCAGAATAGAACCCAAACTATGTAAACAGCCCCTTGGAGGTTACACAGAAAATGAAAGATTCCTGATGTCTTTGTCCCAGACTCAACTCTGGCATTGATTATAAGGTTTTGTGCTTTTGTTTGTTTTATCAAAACCTCACTTTGAAAGAGAACGTTGGCCACTGAAATTGGTGACAGCGAGGAGCTGCATCTAGAATGGTAGAGGCCAGTGTGGGAAGAGAAAGTGCCTTTTTACCTAGAGCAGCTTCAACCTGGAGAAGAGGTTGATGATGGCAGTGGGCAGAGCTTGGACTCATGAAAGCCAATAGCCAGAGCAGTCGAGGCTGGCCATGATGCTCTTGGGGCACTTTTTAGAGTAAGAAGTTATAGTGTTAGGTTCTCCAGAATCAACATACGACTATATAAAGCAGAGATATATCGTAGGCATTGGGTCACATAGTCATGGAGGCCAAGAAGTCCCTTTATCCACAGTCTGCAAGCTGGAGAAACAGGAATGCTGATGGTATAGATCAGTCTGAGTCCAAAGGCCTAATGATCAAAGAGGCCAAAGGTGCAAGATTCGGTCTGAATCTAAAAGCCAGAGAACCAGGTGTTCTGGTTGAGAAGATAGATGTACGTTCAAGAAGAGGAAGCAAGGGGCCAGCAGGTTGCATAGTGGCTATGGCACTGGACTCCCACATGGCCAACTGTGGTTCAAGTCCCAGACCTGGCAGCTTGACAATCACACCAGACACTTGTGGGCACATGCCCCAAGTCCCAGAAGGAAAATGGAAGAGATTGTAGTGTGGTCATCCTGCCAGGGGGTGATTTCTCACTTTTCCTCTCATTGTCTCTGTGTGTGTGTATGTCTCTCTGGTGAGCACACACACACCCTGTGGCAAGAAAAAAATATAAATAAATTAAAAACTTAATAAAAGAGGATGAAGCAATTCACCCTTTCTCTATATTTTTGTTTTATCTGATCTCTCAATGGATTAGATGATGCCCAACACAGTGGTGAGGGCAAGAGCTTCTTTACTCAGTCTACTGATACAAATGCTGATCTCTTCTGGAAACACCCTCACAGACACACTCAGAAGCAATGTTTTATCAGCTATCTGGGCATCACTTAGCCCTGTCAAGTTGATATAAAGTGAACCAAAGTAACTATCACAGTTACTATTAGTTAGGGGTTCAGCACTAGCAATATTTGTGTATTCATCTTACGGAAATCTTATTTTTATATGCAGTTTGGTAAATTGAGGGAAATTTTTAAGTTTCAGTAGCCAAGGAATTGGAAACTCCATAAAGAAATAGCTTTTTAATATTCACCATATCTTAGTGACAACGTATCTGAAATAAAGGCCAGTCCCCTTAAAACGTAGTCCAGTTGCAAGGGATAGAATCTTAGATCAAACTAACTTGGGCAAAATGGGAAATTATTGGCTTAAAACTATCCCGGAGGTGCCAGCAGGTGGCGTATGGTTGTGGCACTGGACTCCTACAGGGCTCCCTGGAGTTTGAGTCCGGAACCTGGAGGCTTGAAAATCATGGCCATTGTGTGTGTGAGCATCTCCAAAATTCTATTAGGAGAATGGAGGAGAAGGGCTTGCAGTGTGGCCATCTCTCCAGGGGAGTGAGTTCTCACTTTACCTCTCATTGTCTCTGTTTCTCTCCGGTGAGCGCTTGTGCCCTATGACAAAAACCTTACCACAAAAAAAAAAAAAAAAAAAAAAAATATCCTAAGAATTGAGCAACAAAAAGTTGAAAAGAGCAAAGATAGGTTCAGACTTGGAGCTAGGGGGAATCTCTTTTTCAAATGTAGCACTATCCAATGGAGTTCTCTCTCTCCTCTCTTTCTCTCTCTTCCTCTATCTCTACCTTCATTCTCTTTCTCTCCCCTCAATATCTCTCTCCTCTCCTCCCTTTTCAGCTTCTCTTAGCAAGTCAGACTTATTCTCTCTGCAGATTTCTCTGCACAGTGGAAAATACGTTCACCTATAGCTATGGAGTTCTATATCTTACAACTTCTGTCATCTGTCCAGAACTTACTTCCCACATCTAAACTCTTAGGACACTCACATTGGCCTAGGCTCGTCAGGGGTTCATTCCTGGGAGGTCAACCAGATGGCAGGAAAATAAAAGAAAGAACCTGGTAGTTCCCGCAATTAATATATGTTTGAGAGGGGCTGTTAGCCAAAGAAAAATTGGGGGGTGGGGGTTGTTGGGTATACCTACTATTACACTGCACCTATTCACTTACTTACAGTGAACGGATTAAACTTTCTAGTCTTAAAAAATCTCTCTGCTCTATACTCTGGTGTCTTTAAAGTTTATCCCAATCTCTTCCCTGTGTGCGTGTTTATGTTTACAGTGTGCAAATGCGTGCCTGGTCTGCCACCACGCAGAAAACAGCATCCACAGGATCCAACGTGGTCGATCCACGATACCATTGGAATGCAGGGAATCAACAAGAAGCAACCTCTTTTGCTTGTCTCCCAAGTCTTCTGGAGTCCCACAAACAGGGGAGAAAATGTCCAGCTCTTTGTACTTTAGAAAGTCAAGAAGGTTAGAGGTCCAGAGACATTCTACTCTGAGCTCTCTGGAGTCACCCAGCCAGCATGGAGAATGCAGAGCAGGCTGGTGGAGCAAGCCCTCCTCACCAGAGAAGAGCGTGTTAATAGTCAGCTGAGATGGCCATTAAATTAGAGTGCGTGCATTAAGATTCAGGCTGCGGCTGCAGAGGAACACTTATCAGAGGTGAAGCCTCTGGAAATGCCATTCATCTCAAGGGAAAGCTGCTGAGAGAACAAAAAGACCGGGGCGCCAGCAGAGCAGGGGAGGGGCGTGCAGCCCTCCCTCACTGCTGAGATTCCCTCACCATGTGGCCCATTCTGGCAGGGCCAAGACTGACCAGAGCAGCCCAGAACTCAGAGACCCTGTCCTGTGGACCTAGGTGTGATGAGGGCTATACATTTGCTCCTCAATGCAACCCTTCGGGGAAAATTACCACCCTCCCCGCTTTGTCCAAAGGGTGAAACTGAGGTTCAGAGGAGTTAGACACCATTGTCCGGAACATATATGTGGGACTGGCCCCATTGACTAGTGGTTAAGGGAAACCAAATCCCAGATGGCTGGCTACAGTTCAAGTTCAGGACCTGGTGGCTTGAAAAACAGGCCAGATGTACCCAGCCCTGACAGGATGAAAAAATGAGGGAGAAGGGATTGTAGGGTGATCACACCCCATTGAGGAGTGCCTTCTTCTTCTCCCTCTATGCCCACCCCCCACATCTCTGTCTCTCTTTGGAAAGCAAATACATCCTCTTACAATTAAAAATAATAATTAATTTTTAGAAAGGAACACACATGTAACAAGAACCGAAGCTAGGATCCAAACCCAGGCCTGTCTAGCTTCAAAGTCTGATGTTTTAACTACCCCAGTGCTGCCTCAGGAATCGTTTTCAGAGCATGGGGCTCCCTGGTCCTGCATTGGTCCTGGCAAGCCCCACGGCGGCTGGCAAATCACGCACCTCTCAGCCCTGAAAAGAGATCTTCATAAAGCGAAGAAAACAAAACACACACACTTCACAGGAATAACACATCCCAGACACCTGCCCCCGAGCAAAGGTAATTGGACAAGAACTATCCCACAGCTGCGAGGCTGTGAGCTCACCCCTCTCCTGCCTGACCCCTCACTCACAGGGCCCTCGGTACTTACACATATGCTACACTTATCTGCCCGTGACAGGTTAGTTAGACAAATGTGCTGAGAGCAGGGAAGAATAATTAGCACATTCATTAATTAGAGTACTGTTAGTAGTTTGACTGTGAAGGACAACCATTTGTCAACAGAGATCAGGACAGCTGGGGCCAAGCAGCCACTCAGGGGGGCAGCAATTCAGGGACTGCGGTGGCACTGGCCAGCTGCTATTATAAAACATGGGAGCTGCTCATACACTTGGCGGCAACACGCCTCCATCACCATGGCAACCGGGGCCACTAGGCCTGGCTGTCAGGCAGCGGCATTCGTGTATCCTTCATCCTCACCTCGTGCGTGTTGCCACCTCGTGACATCTCTTCTCTTCCCTTTCTACTCAAGGTTGCTCTCAGTGTTCATCAACACGGGATCCACCTGTACACAGAGGTTGGTGGTGAGAGAGAGAATGCACGAGGCAGGGTCAGTGCTGTAGTCCAGGTCTACACGCACCAGTTCTAGAGGGTTACGAAACAGTTCCTTTTCATTTCAGTTAGTCTTAAGAATCTCCAGGCCAATACTGATTTGAAAGATAAGCGATATGAACAAAGAGACCAAGCATGGTCTACCCCGGGTGTCACATGCCCACAGTCTCTGAAAGAACCAAATTATCCTTATTAAAATGTCATTCCTTCTTCCTGGGCCACAATCAGATGCCTGTCCTTTTATGAACAGCTCGTGGTTCTGAATTTAATGGAACTATCTTGAGATGAATCTTAATGCCATTCTATAGATGAGGAAACTGAGAGAGAGTGAATTTTCTATAACCTCGAATGCTATTGATTGAAGTCTACCCATGTTTAAGGCACTGAGCTGTGTGCTTTATAGATCAAAACGATGTGGGCAGATATGACCTCCATTCTCAGACTCTCAAGTTAAAAGCTGATCATGTCAGTACTGAGCAAATAAACGAAGCAGAAGTCCAGCCATTCACACAGACAGCAGGAAACCAAGGTAGTATCCACAAAACCTCTTCCTTCTCCTGTCAGAAACACACACACACAGTTTGTAGGAAAATGAAGCAAACTACCCAGAAGTGTGAAAAACATCTCACAATGTGTTGCATAAAAACAAAGGTCAGTCATGGCTTCTTCAGGCTCTCAGGTATCTTACAGGCTCTCTAAGGAAAGAAATTCAGTAATGGGCATGCCCCTGCCTTGAGATCACTCAGTTCTAATACAGTTAAAATTGTGGTGATCGTACATATTCAGCTGATTTTTCACAAAGTAGTTCAATGGGGAAAAGGTGTATCTTTTTAAAAGTTTATTTATTTGGGACCAGCAGTTGGTGTAATAGCTACATTGCTGGACTCCCATGTAGTCGACCACAGTTCAAGTCCTGGACCTGGTGGCTTGAACTCACGCCGGGTGTGTGTGCGTGCATGCCCAAGATTTCAAGAAGAGAATGGAGGAGAAAGGATTGCAACGTGGCCATCTCCCCTGGGGGGTGATTTTGTGCTTTTTGTCTCTCTGTCTCTCTCTGTCTTTCTGGCGAGCGCACATGCCCTATAACAAAAACCTCTCCCCTACCCCCCCAAAAAATTTATTTATCTCTTCTGTGAGTGAAAGAGACAGAGAGATGGTACTGCTAACAGTGTCTTGATGCCACAATCCACCCCCAGCTTCAGCTAGCCCCTGATCGTTGATACATATATGCCCAACATACTCAGGAAGGTCTCTGGACGCAAGTCTGGAACCTTCTCATACAGCCTCACAGAGTGTTCGGCTCCAGGAATAGAAAGTATTTTTAACAAAGAACAACCAAATATTCATATGAGAAAGAAAATAAACTTTGTTCCTTCCTAAAAAATCACACAAAATAAAATTGCAAATAGGTCTTACACCTAAACACAGGAGCTAAAAAATGTAAACCTTCTAGAAAGAATAAAGGAAAAAGCCTTCATGACCATGAAGAAGACAAGTATTTTTTATATAACACGAAAACCATGAGTTATATAATAGGGGGAAAAATCAATAAATTAGACATCATCAAAATTTAAAACTTTAAAAGATCCACAAAAAACTTCTCAAAGTGGAAACCAGCAGTTAGCATAATGGCTATGTCGCTGGACTCCCACGTAGTCGACCGCGGTTCGCGTCCCGGACCTGGTGGCTTAAAACAACTCACACCGGGCGAGTGTGCGTGTGTGCCCATGATCCCAAGAGGAGAATGGAGGAGAAGGGATTGCGGCGTGACCATCCCCCCTGGGGGATGATTTCTTGCTTTCTGTCTCTTTGTCTCTCTCTGTCTGTTTGGCGAGCGCACGCGCCCTATAGCGAAAATCTCTCTCAAAAAAAAAAAAAACTTCTCAAAGTAATAAATGCATATAGTAAAGTGGCAGGACATATAATTAACTTACAAAAATCTATAGCATTTCTATATACAAACTACAAGCAGACAGAAACAGAACTGAAGAAAGTAATCCCATTTGCCATAAACACAAAAAGTATAAGATACCTAGGAATAAAACTAACCAAGGAAGTTAAGGACCTCTATTAGGAAAACAATGAAAATATTAAAAAGGAAATAGAAAATGACACAAAAAAAGTGGAAGGACATCCCATGTTCCTGGATTGGAAGAATTAATATAATCAAAATGGCAATCCTACCCAAATTAACCTACATACATAATGCAATCCCTATACAATTACAAGAGACATTCTTCACAGATCTTGAAAAAACATAGAATTTACTAGAATTATAAAAGACCATGTATTGCCAAAGTCATCCTGTGCAAGAAGAGTGGAGTGGGTAGCATCTCTCTTCCTGACCCCAAAATTTATTACAAAACTGTGATAATCAAAACAGCATGGTATAGGCACAAAAACAGATACAAAGACCGATGGAACAGATTAGAGACCCCAGAAATAAACCCTAAAACATAGAGCCAAATGATCTTTGACAAAGGGTACCAGTCAATCCAGTGGGAAAAGGAAAACATCTTTAGCAAATGGTGCTGGAAGAACTGGGTATCCACCTACAAAAAAAATGAATCTGAACCCCTATCAGTCACCATTAACAGAATCAACTCAAAAGTGGATCAAAGATTTAAACCTGAAATTGCAAACTATAAAACTACTGGCAGAAAACACTGGGGAAACTCTGGGAGACATTGGGGTAGGCAAAGACTTCTTAAACAAGACCCTCAAAGCACAGGCAATAATCCCCAAAATAAATAGGTGAGATTACATTAGATTAAGAAGTTTCTGCACAGCAAAGGATACAGTAATTAGTGTGAATTGACAACCTTCAGAATGGGAGAGA
The DNA here is from genome assembly GCF_000334495.1 of Tupaia belangeri chinensis. Lineage (NCBI taxonomy): Eukaryota > Metazoa > Chordata > Mammalia > Scandentia > Tupaiidae > Tupaia > Tupaia belangeri. The sequence continues at coordinate 1,722,136 of NW_006160114.1, read as the reverse complement.
ATTTATGTTAACAATGCCTCAGATAAGGGACTGATAACCAGAATACACAGGGAACTTAAGCAGCTTGCCCAGAAGAAAATGATTAACCCAATTAAAAGATGGGAATAAACAATTCTCTAAGGAAGACATATGAACAGCCAAAAAGCATATGAAAAATGCTCAACATCCCTCATCATAAGGGAGATGCAAATCAAAACCACAATGAGATACCACCTAACCCAAAGGTAATTGGACAAGAACTATCCCACAGCTGCGAGGCTGTGAGCTCACCCCTCTCCTGCCTGACCCCTCACTCACAGGGCCCTCGGTACTTACACATATGCTACACTTATCTGCCCGTGACAGGTTAGTTAGACAAATGTGCTGAGAGCAGGGAAGAATAATTAGCACATTCATTAATTAGAGTACTGTTAGTAGTTTGACTGTGAAGGACAACCATTTGTCAACAGAGATCAGGACAGCTGGGGCCAAGCAGCCACTCAGGGGGGCAGCAATTCAGGGACTGCGGTGGCACTGGCCAGCTGCTATTATAAAACATGGGAGCTGCTCATACACTTGGCGGCAACACGCCTCCATCACCATGGCAACCGGGGCCACTAGGCCTGGCTGTCAGGCAGCGGCATTCGTGTATCCTTCATCCTCACCTCGTGCGTGTTGCCACCTCGTGACATCTCTTCTCTTCCCTTTCTACTCAAGGTTGCTCTCAGTGTTCATCAACACGGGATCCACCTGTACACAGAGGTTGGTGGTGAGAGAGAGAATGCACGAGGCAGGGTCAGTGCTGTAGTCCAGGTCTACACGCACCAGTTCTAGAGGGTTACGAAACAGTTCCTTTTCATTTCAGTTAGTCTTAAGAATCTCCAGGCCAATACTGATTTGAAAGATAAGCGATATGAACAAAGAGACCAAGCATGGTCTACCCCGGGTGTCACATGCCCACAGTCTCTGAAAGAACCAAATTATCCTTATTAAAATGTCATTCCTTCTTCCTGGGCCACAATCAGATGCCTGTCCTTTTATGAACAGCTCGTGGTTCTGAATTTAATGGAACTATCTTGAGATGAATCTTAATGCCATTCTATAGATGAGGAAACTGAGAGAGAGTGAATTTTCTATAACCTCGAATGCTATTGATTGAAGTCTACCCATGTTTAAGGCACTGAGCTGTGTGCTTTATAGATCAAAACGATGTGGGCAGATATGACCTCCATTCTCAGACTCTCAAGTTAAAAGCTGATCATGTCAGTACTGAGCAAATAAACGAAGCAGAAGTCCAGCCATTCACACAGACAGCAGGAAACCAAGGTAGTATCCACAAAACCTCTTCCTTCTCCTGTCAGAAACACACACACACAGTTTGTAGGAAAATGAAGCAAACTACCCAGAAGTGTGAAAAACATCTCACAATGTGTTGCATAAAAACAAAGGTCAGTCATGGCTTCTTCAGGCTCTCAGGTATCTTACAGGCTCTCTAAGGAAAGAAATTCAGTAATGGGCATGCCCCTGCCTTGAGATCACTCAGTTCTAATACAGTTAAAATTGTGGTGATCGTACATATTCAGCTGATTTTTCACAAAGTAGTTCAATGGGGAAAAGGTGTATCTTTTTAAAAGTTTATTTATTTGGGACCAGCAGTTGGTGTAATAGCTACATTGCTGGACTCCCATGTAGTCGACCACAGTTCAAGTCCTGGACCTGGTGGCTTGAACTCACGCCGGGTGTGTGTGCGTGCATGCCCAAGATTTCAAGAAGAGAATGGAGGAGAAAGGATTGCAACGTGGCCATCTCCCCTGGGGGGTGATTTTGTGCTTTTTGTCTCTCTGTCTCTCTCTGTCTTTCTGGCGAGCGCACATGCCCTATAACAAAAACCTCTCCCCTACCCCCCCAAAAAATTTATTTATCTCTTCTGTGAGTGAAAGAGACAGAGAGATGGTACTGCTAACAGTGTCTTGATGCCACAATCCACCCCCAGCTTCAGCTAGCCCCTGATCGTTGATACATATATGCCCAACATACTCAGGAAGGTCTCTGGACGCAAGTCTGGAACCTTCTCATACAGCCTCACAGAGTGTTCGGCTCCAGGAATAGAAAGTATTTTTAACAAAGAACAACCAAATATTCATATGAGAAAGAAAATAAACTTTGTTCCTTCCTAAAAAATCACACAAAATAAAATTGCAAATAGGTCTTACACCTAAACACAGGAGCTAAAAAATGTAAACCTTCTAGAAAGAATAAAGGAAAAAGCCTTCATGACCATGAAGAAGACAAGTATTTTTTATATAACACGAAAACCATGAGTTATATAATAGGGGGAAAAATCAATAAATTAGACATCATCAAAATTTAAAACTTTAAAAGATCCACAAAAAACTTCTCAAAGTGGAAACCAGCAGTTAGCATAATGGCTATGTCGCTGGACTCCCACGTAGTCGACCGCGGTTCGCGTCCCGGACCTGGTGGCTTAAAACAACTCACACCGGGCGAGTGTGCGTGTGTGCCCATGATCCCAAGAGGAGAATGGAGGAGAAGGGATTGCGGCGTGACCATCCCCCCTGGGGGATGATTTCTTGCTTTCTGTCTCTTTGTCTCTCTCTGTCTGTTTGGCGAGCGCACGCGCCCTATAGCGAAAATCTCTCTCAAAAAAAAAAAAAACTTCTCAAAGTAATAAATGCATATAGTAAAGTGGCAGGACATATAATTAACTTACAAAAATCTATAGCATTTCTATATACAAACTACAAGCAGACAGAAACAGAACTGAAGAAAGTAATCCCATTTGCCATAAACACAAAAAGTATAAGATACCTAGGAATAAAACTAACCAAGGAAGTTAAGGACCTCTATTAGGAAAACAATGAAAATATTAAAAAGGAAATAGAAAATGACACAAAAAAAGTGGAAGGACATCCCATGTTCCTGGATTGGAAGAATTAATATAATCAAAATGGCAATCCTACCCAAATTAACCTACATACATAATGCAATCCCTATACAATTACAAGAGACATTCTTCACAGATCTTGAAAAAACATAGAATTTACTAGAATTATAAAAGACCATGTATTGCCAAAGTCATCCTGTGCAAGAAGAGTGGAGTGGGTAGCATCTCTCTTCCTGACCCCAAAATTTATTACAAAACTGTGATAATCAAAACAGCATGGTATAGGCACAAAAACAGATACAAAGACCGATGGAACAGATTAGAGACCCCAGAAATAAACCCTAAAACATAGAGCCAAATGATCTTTGACAAAGGGTACCAGTCAATCCAGTGGGAAAAGGAAAACATCTTTAGCAAATGGTGCTGGAAGAACTGGGTATCCACCTACAAAAAAAATGAATCTGAACCCCTATCAGTCACCATTAACAGAATCAACTCAAAAGTGGATCAAAGATTTAAACCTGAAATTGCAAACTATAAAACTACTGGCAGAAAACACTGGGGAAACTCTGGGAGACATTGGGGTAGGCAAAGACTTCTTAAACAAGACCCTCAAAGCACAGGCAATAATCCCCAAAATAAATAGGTGAGATTACATTAGATTAAGAAGTTTCTGCACAGCAAAGGATACAGTAATTAGTGTGAATTGACAACCTTCAGAATGGGAGAGAATTTATGTTAACAATGCCTCAGATAAGGGACTGATAACCAGAATACACAGGGAACTTAAGCAGCTTGCCCAGAAGAAAATGATTAACCCAATTAAAAGATGGGAATAAACAATTCTCTAAGGAAGACATATGAACAGCCAAAAAGCATATGAAAAATGCTCAACATCCCTCATCATAAGGGAGATGCAAATCAAAACCACAATGAGATACCACCTAACCCCAATCAGAATGGCAAAGATTAAAAAAAAAAAAAAAAAGGTAAGTGCTGGCAGAGATGGGGTCAAAGGGGAACTCTCTCTTACACTGTTGGTGGGAATGTAAATTGGTCCAGCCACTGTGGAGAACAATATGGAGGTTCTTCAAAGATCTTCAAATAGAACTACCAGACAATCCAGCAATTCCACTCCTGGGTATCTACCCAAAAGACAGGAGAACACATTTGTTGCTTGCACAAATATATCTATTGTGGCATTATTTATGATCACTAAGACATGGAAACAACTCAAATGTCCACAAATGGACGAATGGATTGAAAAAGTATGGCACATAATACTCCATGGAATACTATTCAGCCATAAACAGCAACAAGACCCTGGCATTTAATAGAAAGTGGACAAACACGGAAGATTTATTGCTGAGTGAAGCAAGTCAGGATATGAAACAAAGACATTATATGTCTCCACTTAACATATACCAACTGTCTACACTTTATGGTAGAGACTGAAAAACTGGAGGACATAAAAGCATTGAAAATTGCTATGGACACTGGGGACAAAGTGGAAGGAGAGGTGGAGGGACTGGGAGAGGGGAAGAATGCAGGAAGGGAAATTTGAGGAAAAAAATTGTAGGAGACATTTGTGGGACACAGATATGGTTTGTTGCCTGTTGGTGACGTCGTGTGTAGTATTCTCAACTTGCCTGCTGTGTGGTGTTTATCATCTTGGCTAAAATCTCTTTACAAAATAAATGATGTACAGTGATTGAATGTATAAATAAATGATAATTTAAAAAAAAACTTCAAAAGATCCCATTAAGAAAATAAGGTTGGCCCAGTCCCATAGCTTAGGAGGTAAGGGGGGTGGGGGGGCAGATTCCACATGGCTGACCGTGGTTCAAATCCCATTCCCAGCAGCTTGAAAAACACTTGTTACATACACATGCGTGTCCCATATCCCACTGAGACGGAGAAATGAAACAGAAGGGATTGCAGCATGACTAGGCCCCATTGAGGGTGCTCTTTCCGAGCATAAGTACATGCTGGGAAATGAAGAAGAAGAGAAAAGGAAAGGGTAAGCCACACAGCAAAAATATTTGTAATACAAAGTCTGACTAAGAATTTATATCCAGAATATATAAATAATATGTCTAATCTATGACAGGAAGATGAACAACCCCATTTTTTAAAACAGGTAAATTATTTGAACAGACATTTTACACACACAAAAAATATATATATATACAGATGGTCATACAATGGGATTAAGTCAGCAGGGAAACGCAAGCTAAAACTACAATGAGATAACACTATGCACCTCTTAGAACAGTTATGGAATGACTGGAACTCTCATCAACTGCCGGTGACAATGTAAAAAGGTAAATGTAAAAAACAGCAACATGTAAATACAAATGCTTTATAAAAAAATGGCAGTTTATTATCACTTTAGCATCCTCTTTAACATTTAACCATATGGAAATTAACTTCTGAAAAAGACAATGGCAAGACCAGATGGTGGTGCACTAGTAAAATGCTTCGCTCTGCAAGGCTGACCCATATAGGGAGGTTCTGGGTCCACCTATGGGTCTAGAGACCTCCTCCCTGCCCACACACAGGGCAAGGTGTGCCCATGATGCAGGACTGGCTAAAACTGGAGGAGAGATCATGGTGTCCAGTTCCTTTTGGGAATGCTGTCTCTCTGCCTCTCTTTCTCTCTGTTTTTAATCTCTCTGTCTCATTCACTCATGTAAGTAAATAAACTTAAAAATAAAGACAATGGCAAAACCATGCTTCCATCTGACATAATAAAACTTTCTGCCATCAGACAGAAAACACACTGACTCTCTGCAGAAGAGGAAACAAACCTCTTTCATTCATTTTTGGGTGATATTCATTCTGCTTGTAACTGAGTCACTCTCCCTTTGTGTTATTTTATAAGTTAAATACTGAGCTACAAAGCTAACTACTACTAACACATATTATGTAGTAGGGAAATTGAATAGAGGAATAAAAAAACAGTGGTTAATAGATGCACAAATAAATTCTATCAAGATAAAGGAGAAATATTCAATACTATGACAGTTCTAAAACTGATTATGTGCTTACTGACTAATATTTATAATTGCCACCTTCTGCTATTCATTTCATTTCTCTTTTGTCCTCAGCAAGCATCTCAGTTGGTCAAAATTTTGGGTCTGGTGAGATGATTCAAATCTTCATTCCTGAAGGGCCTAGACTATTATCAGTTCTGTGAGTATTAGGTTGTTGTTGTTTTCCATTGACAGTAATCACAGGACATGGAGTCCTTAGACCTTGCCCCTACTATGCAGTGGCAGTCCAGTTTTCCCTTCATAATTACACAGGAAGGAACCTCTTCTTTGTCTGTTGGTTGATTGGCCTGAAGAGACAACAAATTCACCTTTCATGACACCATCACAAGTTTCCTAAAGGAAGCATTCCCCCCACAGAAACTAAAAATGTTTAACTAGAAAAGCCCAAAGTTATAGGGCTAGAAAAAAAAAATTCACCCCTGAATTAACCAGGACCATTTTCATTTTCAGCCATGATTCCCAGACCCATGAATCCTGACTTTGGGAGAAATAATATCATTATATTGGTTATAGGCTTGGAGCATATCCACATCTTGTAGGATATAACCCCAGGCCTACAGAGTGTTTCCTCCTACCTGGTACTGTAGCTGAACCTTTCAAAAGATCTATTCAGCCCCCTGCTCCATCCACTGTTCTAATCAGGCCACCTGCCTCACTGTAAGACCAATGAAGTCCATGGTTATGAGTGAGCGCATTTCAGTACTTCCTCTGCCATAAAACTAGTTTCTTGGTCAGAAGCAATAGTGGAAGAAATTTGATGACAAATGAAATGAAGACTATATAGATGGTGGGTCTAGGAGAAGCATGGTCAAGAATGGCAAATTCGTATCCAAGGTCAATGTCTACATCAGTAAAGACAAAGTACTGTGCTCCATGATGGAAGCAGCCCAATGTATCCCCTGCCAAAAGATGGCTTTCTTGTCACTTTCTCCTACCCAAGGAAAGGTCCATATTGACCTAGACTTCTACTCTTGGCAGGTTGAATACTCAGCAGAGACGAGCTGATTAGCCTTGATGAGTGAAAATTCATGTTGCTATATCCGTGCATGACCTCGTCCCTGGGGCCATTATATTTGTGAGTTCATTGAGCAAGGACAGGATGGCTGGGGAAAGAGGCTAGCTGATGTTGTCAGGATGTCTGCTTGATTATTAAAATCTCCCCCTCCTGTGGCTCCTTTTTGGTAAGCATCTCAGTCTTCAGTAGGTTTTCCCTGTTACAACTGAATACCACAAAATAATTCATAAAGAATAGAGGTGGGACCAGCATAATGGCTATGTCGCTGAACTCCCATGTGGCCTACCGCAGTTCGAGTCCTGGACACAGTGGCTTAAACTCACGCTGGGTTAAGCATGCCCAAGGTCCTGAGAGGAGACTGGAGGAGAAGGGATTTGTGGGGTGGCCATCCCCCCGGGGGGTGATTTCTCACTTTCTGACTCTGTCTCTTTCTGTCTTTCTAGCGAGCACATGTTCCCTATAGCAAAATCCTCTCGAAAAAAAAAAAAGAAGAAAGAAAGAAAAGAATAGAGGTTTATCTTGCTCATGGTTCTGGAGGCTGGGAAGTCCAAGGTTGATAGGTTGGCAGCTAAGAAGGGCCCTTTCACCAAATTATAACATGGTAGAAGGCATTACACGGCAAGACAGAGCAAGTGTGTGTCATCTCAGGTCTCTCCTTTTCTTCTTAGAAAGCCACCAGTCCTATCATGGAGTCTTCAATGTGATGGCCTTGTCTAATTCTAATTACCTTCTAATTACCTTTTAATACTGTTACAATGGGATTAAGTTTCAATATGAGTTTTGGTGGGGACATTCAAGCCATAGCAGTTAGTAGTCATACAGGATACATATACTCGCATTTTGTGTGCATTTAGAGAATTCAATCTGAATACCTCTTCCTCAGACTCCCTTGTCATCAATTTTCCAATCATGTCACCTTCCAAGTTCCTAACCACCAGGAGAGACCACTAGCCACTGTCCGTGGTTTAGTGCAAATCTGTATTTATGGCCGTCTTTTTTTCTAGGCAAAGTGAACACTCATTTGTACTGCTTGGGGTTCTGCCCATTGTGGGGATTTCCTTTCACCACTGTCCTTTAGGGGCACCTCCAGAGTGGAGCTGTAGCACTGCAACTGTCCACTTGGGCAGCACCAGCATATCATGCAGACACCTGAAAGCCATGACTTGGTTTTCTCTTTCTCAGTTAGTGAAAGGAAATGCCCCATGGGGCCATAGGCACAGATTGAAAGGAAGCAGTCACTTTGCCAATAGCACTGACCGAGGGCCTTGCTCCTGGCTCTGCAGCTTATTTGTGCCTAAGGAGCTCCTTGAGCCCAGTCTCTATATACCACTTCTGTTCGATGATGAAATGTTGCCTGTGCACTCAGCTTTCTGACATGGGTCAGATAACACTCATTCATGATGGAAAACTCAGTTCACAGGATAGTGTGGTGACCATGGTGATGCACTCAGTGTTCATTAGCAGGCCAAAAGAGGTTTCTTCAAAGAATAGTTACCTTCAGAGAACAGCTAAGCTTTGCTCCAAATTCCTTTAGGGATGTGCTGGGATTCATTCATTGAGGCTTCCAAAGGCTCCAAATAGCATCCCTATCTACTACTGACACTTCAAGCACCACAATATCTTTTGGGTCCTAAATCCCAAGTTGTGGAGCAACCTCCATGACACCCCAAACTTGTATGGAGAGCCTTCGTTGTTCTGGGGTCTCACCCCAAACCAGCAGGTTACTCAGTAGATCAATTGGAGTAGCAAGCTCAAACTAATCCACATTGTCTCCAAAATCCAAATAATTTTACTAGGAATTATGCTTCTTTCTCTGTGGGAAGAGGGGCCACAAGTAAAAGCTTCTCCTTCATCTTGGAAGGCACGAGTTGCCATGGCCCAGATTACTGAACGTCTGAGAAATTTCATAGCAGAGGCAGACCAGGGGGTGGGAAATAAATCCACCCCATGTCCACACAAGGACCTGTGTTATAATGTTTATGGTGGTTTTATTCAAAATAGCCCCAAACTGGAAACAAGCCAAACACCCATCAGCAGGTGAATGGATAAACAAATCATGGTATATTCTCACAATGGAATTATTCAATAATAAAAAGGAACAAACTACTGATGCACACAACATAGATGAATCTCAAAACCACAATGCTGCATAAAAAAAATGGACACAAGAGTACATTCTGTGTGCTTCCGTATGCATGAAACTCTGGAAAAGATCTATAGTATAATCTGCAGTGACAGTGGCTGCCTGGAGCTGGGGCAGGGCTTGGATATTAACTGGGAGGAAGCACAAGGGAACCTTTTGGGGACGACAGAAATGTTCAATTATCTATATTTTAATGATGATTAAGTGGATGCACACATTTGTCAAAACTTATCAAACTGTAGCTTAAAATGAGTATATTTTATTATATGTAAATTATACCTTGGGCCAGCTCCACAACCCAGTGGCCAAGGGAGCTGGCCAACTGTGTGGCTCAAATGCCAAACCCAGCATCTTGAAAAGCAGGCTGGGTATGTGCATGCATGTCCTAAATCCCTAGAGGGTGGAAAAGTAGAGAAGAAGGAATTGGGATATAACCACGCCCCAATTGGAGGTGGGTGCTTTCTCCCTCTCTCTGTCTCTCTGGTGATGGCACACACCCTCTGGCAAAAATAAATAAATAAAATCATACCTCAATAAAATCAGTTTTGAAAGAGCATTTCCAAAACATTTTAATGTTTAGTCAGTTCAGTAGTGTTTTTTACTTAAGGATTAAAGTGAGTTGCATAGAATATCAATCACCTTATGAAATAAATGTTCAACAGATGAATTTATACTAACTAAACTATTGCAATGTAAGAATTAGATGACCCTAGCTTTACATTTCGGATAGATAGGTTAGAAATAACATGCGATAGAAATCTCCATCACCCATTCTTCTACACAGACCAGCAATGCTGACTTTCAGATCAAACTAGGTACACTGATATGGTATCGTATTACATATCCCTTGTTCCTTTGTTTCGTTTGGCACCTTTTTTTTTTTTTTTTTTTTTTGGTGAGAGTTTTTTTTGTTTTCGGACACACGTGCTTACCAGAGAGACAGAAAGTGAGAAATCACCTCACAGAAAGATGGCGCACTGCAGTCCTTTCTCTTCCACTCTCCTTTCAGGATTTTGGGCATGCACACACATGTGCCTAGTGTGAGTTTCAAGCTGCCAGATCCAGAACTCAAACTGTGGTCAACCACAGAGGAGTCCAGTGCCTCAACCACCACGCCACCTGCTGGCCCCTTGGCATCTGTTTTAAGTAGTTAAAGTGGAATGATCACTCATTTGTGATTCTGAGGTAAGGTGACCACATGTACTGAACTGACCCAATTAATACATAGATTTCATTTCTATGGGAAACAGTCAACGAAATAACTAAGTTACTAATCCCAGATCATCTTCTTTCTTCAGCTGGAAGCCAACAAACTATGAGGTCACATTATCTGCTCCATCCCAAAAGAAGAAAGATGAGCAAGATGAAAAGCTATCCAACACAAATGAGCTAAAAAATGTAGGGAACCAGCAGTTAGCGTAATGGCTATGTCGCTGGACTCCCACGTAGTCGACCGCGGTTCGTGTCCCGAACCCGGTGGCTTAAAACTCACGCCGGGCGCGTGTGCGTGCGTGCCCAAGATCCCGAGAGGAGAATGGAGGAGAAGGGATTGCGGCATGACCATCCCCCCTGGGGGGTGATTTCTCGCTTTCTGTCTCTATGTCTCTCTCTGTCTGGCGAGCGCACGCGCCCTACAGTGAAAAAAAAAAATGTATCAACTAGTTCAAAGATAGAAGTTGGCTTGGTTTTCTTAAGAATTTAGAGAGAAGGTTCATAAAACTAAGTTGTCTAATTCCATGCAAAAGATCTAGGGACCAACCATTCCAAATTATGAGAGAATGAATGATCTTAATTAAGCCTGGGCCCTAGAGCCCTTGGGTAGGACATACTAGGACAGGTCCCCTACCCAGGAATGAATAGTAACAGCTAATATTCATTGAGCCTGTATCCCAGAATCATGCTAAGAACTCTATATGCATTGTCTTATTTAGTCCATTTTACCAAGATAAAAATTGAGTCTCACTGGATCTTTCTCAAGGTTATCAGCTAGTAAAATGGTAGAACTGTGAGTCTCAGAGGAACTAGAGTCTTTTTCTGACTTAGCTTTCACTTTTTATGGGCTCTGCCACATGCTCTGCTCCTCTCCTAAGTTCTCAATTGATAAGAAGTACGGACATTGTTATCAATACATTCTTAGCAAAATGGTATTAGGAGAAACTTCCTCAACTTGATAAAGAACATTCACAAAAGACCTACATGGCAACTATTTTTAGATATGTGTGGTGAGAAGACTTCCAAGTAGTTTGTCAAAAGAGTGATCCAGACTCTCCCACTGATCTATTAAAGGAATCATGAAAACAGATAGTTCCCAGATCCTAATGAAGATCACATGACATCTGAGCAGAAGGACTACATGTTATATATCCTCTGTGTTCATTCATTCATTCAGTCAACAAATATTTATACCATAAGCACGTGTTCTGCACTGGTTTGGAACTAAGCAATAGACCCAGTCAAGTCAATGTTAATATTGATTAGAATTATGTTAATTTGCATGTAAGCAGAAAAATAAAACAGCAATGCCTTTAGCACATAAAGTTCTATTTTTTTTCTCATGTAAAGACATTCTAGTAGGGGCCAGCCTATGGCCTGATGTTTAAGGTGGCTTGATCCCACATGGCTAAACATGTAGTTTGAGTCTTGGTTCTGGGAGCTTGAGAAATATGCCAAGTATGCATGCCCAAAATCTCAAAAGGAAGGAAAGATGGAGAAGAAGGGATTGTGATGTAACCATTCCTTCTGGAGGGATGCTTTCTTGCTTTCCCTCTTTTTCCCACTCTCTCTGTCTCTCTCTGAGAAGTGTGCATGCCTTCTGACAAATTAAAAGAGAGAAAGAGAGAGAAATTCCAGGGAGAGGCAAACCAGGGCGGGTATGGTACAGTAGCACACATCATGAAGAGCTAAGTGAAGTGCCTTCTCTCTTTCTGTCTCACCATCACAAAGTGTATCTTCCACCTGGTTAACATCACCTGATTGTCCGATACAGATTCTGGAGTGCCCACCATCTGTTCTGCATTTTGAAAGCAGGAAGGATAAAGAATAAAAGCACATTCTGCGAATCTGCCCTTATATTTATGCTTTCATCTCATTGGCCAGAATGCTACAGTAGGGCCAGAGCTCCAGAGGAGACTAGGAATGTAGAGTTTGGAATGAATGGAAAATAAATACTGAGTAATCAACTATCTTGGTCTTTTCTACAGAGGATGTGGGGGAAATCTTCCTAGAGAAGTTACGTCTTGGCAGAGACATAAGGGGAAAGGAAATGACATGTTCAAAGATCCTGAGTAAGAAAAAGTCACAATGCAGTTGAGGAACTGAAAGAATTTCTGTTTAGCTGGAAACCAGATTCAAAAGGTGGCATGGGAGGGGTTTGAGACCGCATCAAAAGAACCTTGCCAATCCCATTAAGGAGTTTCAAAATGATCCTGGGGGTCAAAGAAAAGCCACTTGAGGATTTTAAGAGGTGTGGAGTGGGTCTCACTACTGGATTTGCATTTTAGATCACTCTAGCGAGCTACAGCATGGAGCATGGACTAGGGGGAAACCAGCACGGAGACAGAACAGAGTTCCATTCCAGAAGTCTAGGGAGAAAAGACAGCAGATTAGACTGGTGTGGTAGCAGTGGCATCAAGCCGAAGTTGGTGGGTTTTTAAGGCTGTTCACCAAATGATAGCTAGAAGGTTTAGTGAGAGATGAGGATAAGGAAGATGAGTCAGGAATGATTTTCAGATATCTGACTTAAACAATTAAATGAATATAGATGGTTCTCTGAGAAGTCCCTCTCAAGACCCCTTTATTATTATCATTCTTACAGAACTTGGTCAGGAGTCATTTGAAGTTCTCAGTGTTTGGTTTGACTTTGGCCATTCTTGAGTGAGCGTTTGATAAGCACCATAGCTCCCAAACAATCCATTCAGCACTGCTATTGAGATGTTTTATACTTGATGCAGATGTATATTAAAATGAATGCCCATCTGACAGATGTTCAGATAGGAGAAAAAGAAGAGGGAAGTGTGTTTGCTTAGCAGAAAGAAGACGCGTGGAAAGAATCATGGGAGACTTCCTAGGCCCTGTACAAAGCCTAGAGAATAAATCACAAGCTTCATTTCCCATAAGTGCATGGCCATTGCAGGGTTCCCAGCTCTAAAATAGGTGGCAGGACTCCTGCCTCATCTTGAGACTGCATTACAACTCCATACAACCAAAGAGGATCTGTTGCACCAGAGAAGTTTGGAGAAAAATCAGAAAAGCAATTGTATGCTCCCCAAAATGCCCTCAGGGTGCAGACAGCCGTTCTCTTAGGGATGAGTAGAGAAAGAAAAGCTCCTTTGTGGGTTGTGTTTGTCTTTTTTATGGACTGAAATTATGCGACAAGCAAAGGAATAGAATACTCAGGTTAAATAACTGGGCATTTAAATATTCAAAAGTTAAATTTCTTCCCTCGGCAAAATTAGCCTAACTGCATTAATAGAGTATATATAGCATTAAAGTGTCTTTGTTCCTGTTTTCCTTTTGAATAAACCAGCTGAAAACATTACTGTTTGTGGTGTTAAATGGATTTCATAACTAATACAGGATGTGGCTAAATTTGTATTACTGCGATCATTTTAATTGAATTTCCTGACTCCTACATGTTTAATTGTCAACTTTTAACACTGCATTAAACATAAGGTTTCAATGTTATTAATATGAAATGCTTGCATTCCCTTATGACTGTGATTATATTTTGCTTATCACTCCTGATTGTTATATTAAGTCCATTTAAAAGATATCCCTAAAGACCTTTATATGTTTACTGCATTAGAAGAAAAACAGATGTTCTCACAAATCCTGAGAAATATACAATTAACATTGTTGTGAAGAGCCTCTTAGAGAGATTTTCTTTTTCTTTTTCCTTTTTTGGCCATAGGATATGTGTGCTCACTGGAGAGAGACAGAGAGAGGGAAAGTGAGAAATCGCCCCCCAGGAGAATGGCCATGCTGCAATCCTTTCTCCTCTGTTCTCCTCCTGGGAATTTTGGGACACACACACATGCAACCAGTGTGATTTTCAAGCCATCTGGCCTGGGACTCTAAGTTCAGTCAACCAGGTGGGAATCAAGTGTCTTAACCACCACACCACCTACTGGTCCCACTTGATTCTTTTAGGTGACCAGAGGGTTTGAGTAATCCATAGCATCTGAAACTGTATCATATTATTATAAAATTATAAAATATGCCAATCTCATTTTCCTAATGCAAATACACATTTAAAAAGTATCCTGGGGGAGAGGGGTGGGAACCAGTAGGTGTCATAGTGGTTAAGGCACTGGACTCCTATCTGGTCAAACACAGTTTGAGTCCCAGACCTGGCATCTTGAAAACAATACTGGTTGTGCGTGGGTGTCCAAAATCCCTAGAGGAGAATGGAGGAGAAGGGATTGTGGTGTGGCCATCCCCCTTGAGGAATGATTTCTCATTTTCCCTCTTCCTATCTGTCTGTCCCTCTCTCTTCCTCTCTCTCTCCCCAGTGAGAGCACATACTCTATGACTAAAACTTAAAAAAAGAAAAAAAAAAAAGTATCCTAGGGCTGAGTGGTGGCACAATATAACCCAGCACTGTGAGAGGTTAACCTATAAGGGAAGATTCTAGGTTCACATCCAGAGACACCTGAACACAATCTGAGGCCGGCTGAGGCTGAGGGTAGATCACAGCATAAGGACCTTTGGGGGGGTGTTTTTCTCTCTCTCATTCACTTTCCCTCATTTGTGGAAGAAAGAAATAAACTTTTAAAAGGATCCTCAAAAAATAAAAGGAAAGGAAAGGAAAATAAAGCATTTGTTCTTGGGCTGTGTTTGAATCATACTCATGAATTAGAACTGACACAAATTTATCACCACAACGTCTTGAACAGTGCTTCACTCAACTGGAACTTGTTTGTAACTCCATTTATCTAGAATGGTTCAACAAACTGTGACATAGCAAAAGATGACCCTGAGCAATCAAGATAGATTTGGCAGAGAATATTCACTAAACAATGCTCTAAAGAGCTTGGTCATTTTATGAAGGATTGTAACAAGCTTAGTTCTCTGAAGTCTATACCTATAGCAGGTAATAAATAAGAGAGTAAGGAGAGATAAGAATGCTATTATGGGGAACCAGCAGTTAGCGTAATGGCTATGTCGCTAGACTCCCACCGTGGTTTGTGTCCCAGACCCGGTGGGACACAAACCCACTCCGGGCGCGTGTGCGTGCGTGCCCAAGATCCCGAGAGGAGAATGGAGGCGAAGGGATTGTGGCGTGGCCATCCCCCCTGGGGGGTGATTTCTCGCTTTCTGTCTCTCTTTCTGGCGAGCACACGTGCCCTATGATGAAAAACCTCTCAAAAAAAAGAATGCTATTATGGGAACATTTGTTGAATGCAAGTAAATAGCAACAACCTTAAATGTATTGTTTTAATTAATCTTTTTAAAATTTCCTATAAGGTACATGTATCCCTCCAGAGACATAGAGAGCAAGAGTGAGAGATCTCTTCTCCATTTTCCTCTCTGGATTTTGGGTGCACAAGCATACACACCCAGCATATTTTTTGAGCTACCCAATCTGGGACTTAACTCATGTAGTCAGTCATGTGGGATCCAGCAACCTTAACCACCACACCTGACCTGGCTTGTCCAACTGTATTTTATCTTTATAACAACTTCACAAAGACATTGTTGCCCTCATTTATAGTTGAGGATACTGAGCCTAAAGAGGTCACACAGTGAATATATAGTGAGCTGACATTCTAACCTGAAGAGTCATCATAAAAAATAACAACTACGTGTACTGAATGTTTTCTGTGTGTGCCAGATACTGTCCTGAACACTTCAAAGCCATTATAAGGCTTAATTCTTACAGAGGACTTGGAGTCAACCTATTGTTGCCACACCGTAGAGGAATGAATTGAATTCCCACCATCGCACGACTGGTTAACAACAGAGACTGGACTCAGACCTGGTCAGTGTGACTCTTCAGCTCCCGGGGTCCCAGCACAGCCTGCCCTGTGTTGACAGGGAAGGGGACAGCTAGAAACACACACAGTGACACACAGTGGCTGGTGACAGTAAGAAGTGAACTTGGGTGGGCCCCAGGGTGCAGTGGTGAAGTGTTGTGCACAGGAAACTGGATCCCACATGGCTGGCCATGGTTTCAATCCTGGCTCTGGTAGCTTGAAAAACCCACTGGGTCACGTACATGCACCCCAAATTAAAGATTTGTAGGATGGAAAAAGAAGAAAAGGGATTGTCATGACCCCATGTGCCCCATTGCAGGGGTGAGTACCCACTCTCTCATCCACAGGTACACATGCCCTCTGACAATAAGAAGGAGAAAGAAAAAAAAAAAACTAAAAAAATGAAGAAGTGGTAACGTAATGACTGACAGGAAAATGCTTTTAATTTGAAAGGAGCCGGAACATAAAGATAAAGCTGTGTAGGCCAATGCATCTGAGAAATGCTGCTGTCACTCAAGATGAGGACAGGAGTTGGACCCACAGAAGCCTGTGAGACATGTGCCCACATTTTCCATGGATTTGGGGTGGGTGTCTCCACAGAGGCAGTGAACAGCTGAGAACAGAAAGGGGGACGGCTGTCAGAACCTCAGCATCAGGGTCTTACAGGAGGCTGGAGCAGCCAAGGTCTGAAGGCTGCTCTGGAAAGCCCAGCCTACCCCAATCTCACCTCCTCATGTGACTTCAGCGCCCACCTTTTGACCCTGAAGTCTGTAGAATGCAGAGATTAAAAAGCCTTATTGGAGAAGCTGCAGAAATGCCAGCTCCATTGACAGCGTGAGGTGAGGGGAAAGAAGTTGAGGTCACACGGGAGTTAGTGGCTCATGGTGTGAGCATTTCAAAAGGCATGGTGAAAGGGTTTGGGAAGAAAAGAGAGATCAAGAAAGGGAGTGAGGGGTGGTCAGAGACTTGGGGAGCAGACCACAGCAACCAAGCAGCATAAAGAATTTAACCCTGCGCAAAAGAGTGTTGGCTTTTGCCAGTGGCTTCTGGGGGTATTAAGTCCTTGGAGTGTCTTAGGCATCTGAACACATCCTAGTGGGAGGACCCTTCCCAACATGATGTCCTGAACGCCACAGGGACTCAGCCCAAGGCAGTTCCAGGAGGCACTGTGGGGCAGGGCAGCAGCACGGGCCACTTCCCACACTGGAAGTGACCTTCCTGCCTCCCTGTCCCACCTATAGGGCTCTGAGGTTACCACCGCCTGTCCCCCTGCATAGTGCTGACAGAGCTCCCAGGCTCAGGAACAAGCAAGAATGGGCAAGGAGATACCTTCGGCCCCTAGTGCACTCACCACCAGTGGCGGAAGCTTACTCACAGAGTACGAAAATGTTCCTTAGCATCGTAGTAAATACCAAGCTGCATAAACATGCCAAGCACCATACAAGTGCCTTGCATCCAACATCTCATCTAAATTGACAAAACCCTAGTAGCACAGGTATTATGATTATTGCTCTTCACACAGCTTTGGGGAGTGAAGCCTAGAGAGGCTTCTGGTAGCTGGGTATAGTCACATATCAAATTAAAACATGACACTCAGGAGGTCAGCAGATGGCCTGGTGGTTAAAGCACTGGACACACACATGGCCGACTGCAGTTCAAGTCCTAGACCTGGAAGCTTGAAAATCACAGCATGCATGTGTGCATGTGTGCCCGAAATCTCAGGAGGAGAATGGAGGAGAAGGAATTGTGACATGGCCATCCCCACTGAGGGTGGAGGCTGATTTCTTACTTTCCCTCTCACTGTTCATCTGTCTCTCTCTGACAAGCACCCACACCCTATGGCAAAAACCTAAATAATAAATTTAAAATAAATAAATAAAATAAAAAAACACTTTCCTAAATAAATAAATAAACCTGGTACCCAGAGCCAGATCTGCCAGGTTTCAATGTCAGTGAAACCTGGTTATTCTGTGGATGCCCAGGGACCTTAGGCAATGGGTCCATGGCTCTGTATTAACCTAGAGAAGGAGCAAAGTGGCACCTCTGGGGAAGAGGTCAGGCTTTTTGCACAGCAGGACCACCCAAGAAATGATTTGACCACAGAGATGTCCCCTCCCCAGTTAAGGGATAGTCCCTCACCACCTTGACACAGTTCGAAAGGAGAAGTACAGTGCAATACTTCAGTGGACGGTATGACAGATGCCAGGAATGGAAATAGAGCTGCTCCCAAAGTAAAGTGGACACTTTGGCAATCCCCACGTTTCCCAACAGGCCTGTAAGCAGAGTGGAGACACCTGCCAGTGCCCAGGCCTACATGGCAGTCTGGAAGGAAATGAGCAGTCTTCTCAGAGGCATGAAATCCCCCAAAGAACCACCTACCCATGTCTTTCATGTCTAGAATCTTCTCCTTGCCCTTTGAAGCATCTGTGAGAGCCTTCAGCAGACTGGAAACGAGGCCCTGGGTCCTGGCATACTCCTTGGGCCCATAGGCTGGTAGCAGCCTGGCAAGAACCCTCATGCCAAGCTCTCATTAGCCAGTCCCTCTCCTGAGCAGGAGCCAGTGGATGGAAGGAAAAGCAAGCAAGAATGAATAATGCCTCCAAAAACTGGTCATTTGCCAGGGATGAGGATGAACCACTCATCCCACTAGGTTCCCACAGGTGGATGACAGCCCACACCCGCTCCTTAGGTATCCTTCTCCTGCTCCCCACCCCCTTCACCCTTATGCACCCCTGTGTGAGGAGAGAGATACAGCTCTTCACTGCCTGTCTTTGAGGTGATCTTAGAAAGATTGCCTGGCTTCTCCCTCCCAAGGAACAGAGAGGTGCTCTAAGATCTTCCTGAATCTCTGCTCACTCAGTTGCAGTGTCTTCCTTGAGGGTTAGCACATCCATCGCACCCCCTAATGCCAAGTCAGCAGGTGCTTCTTAAAGGGTCAGGCCTGGGAGTTACCGCCACAAGCCATCTCTCAGGCAGATCTCAATTATTTAGTGCAAGGCAGAGAAGAGTCCCTTAGCTATTTGCTGGGAGTCTGATCCCATCATTCAGATTTATTGAACAAAACTTCAGGTAAAAAATTTGTTCAGAAGTGTGTGGCTGGCTGTGCAGCTTGAGTCCTGGAGTCTGCAGCTTGGAGGAAAAGGGATTATGGTATGACTATCCCCAGCGGGGGTTACTTTCTCACTTTCCTCTCTCTCTCTTGTTCTCTCTGTCTCTCTCTCATGAGCACATGTGCCTTCTGGCAAAGCTAAAAGAAAAAGGAAAAAGAAAGAGAAAGAAAGAAAGAAAGAAAGAAAGAAAGAAAGAAAGAAAGAAAGAAAGAAAGAAAGAAAGAAAGAAAGAAAGAAAGAAAAAGAAAGAAAGAAAGAAAGAAAGAAAGAAAGAAAGAAAGAAAGAAAGAATATACCACACACATATCTCTCTCTCTCCCCTCTCTCTCACACACACATACATACACACACATACACTGGGCATGTCAGAGATAGCTGATAGCTTTTATGTTCTCAAGACTCCCCAAGTGCCTTAAGATTTCCAAGATTGAGGATTTTTTAGACTTTCCTGTGGTCATGATTAAATGTGAACTTTTTTGTTTCTGCTGACTCCCTGGAGACAATGCTCCAGTTTACATTGAAGCTAGGAAGATAGTTCCTGCAAAAACTATACAGAACCACGCTGATATGTCGGGGCTCCTGCTCTTCACAGCTCTGGGATGGGAGGTGAGGGGAAGTGAGAGAGGAATAGAGGCGGGGGTCAGGGAATAGGGACAGGCAGAGATACTCCATGACTGGAGTCAAGGCTTCTTCAGTCCATCTTTACCAATACTATGACACCCTCACCTCCACAAGCCCAGATGATCGGAAAGCATTTCTGCCTTTTTCTGAGTACCTCTTGCCTCACCAGCTTTCCTCAGACAAAACACACCCCAGACAAGGACAGAATAGGTACAGTTCTCTAACTACTGGGTCAGGGCAGTGTGTTGTGTGAGGGCTGGGTGTTGCAACCTCGTCTCACTTACTCATTTCCTGTACTCATTTCCTTGTACCATGCTGGGAGGAAACCCCAGAGATTCAGGATTGTAGAAGGCCAGTGGCCAGTGTGGACACTTCCTCTTTCCCAATCTCTGTGTCACTCCACTTGATCTATCTCCTGCCATGACCTGTGACTTCAAGTCCCTGGAGTCTGGTGTCCTCGCCCCTCTTCAGAAAATGAACCCTTCCATCCACCACACTAGCACCCTATTCCTCACTCTCATCTCCACCCAAAAAAAAATGTCTCTTGTGTCTTGGGAAATTCAGCATCTTGGCTCCTGCTCAAATGCACAAAGAGCCTGTCCTCTGGTCAACCTTTGGTGACTCAGGGTTGGAAAAATGGATGGCAAAATATGTGTAAGCTTATGTACTCCAGTACAGCTGGAGAGAAGTTGGTCTCAGGCACACCCGGAATCAAGACCCAATACCCCTCAGACATTCCCTGCCTATAATTCTGTGTTTTTACAGGGTGACTTCTTTCTGTCCAACAGGAGCTGGGCTCTCCTGAAAGCTTGGTGGAGGTACTGAGTGTCTCGTTCCAGTTCAGACTCCCTGAAATGAGAGCTGCAGTGGGCATGCTCCATTGTTATCCACAGACACACCCCAACCTCATGTGACATGAAGAAAGCATGTTCCTCCTGTTAACAATTCCTTCCTGGACCTTGAAACATAATGAACTTGTCACCTAGCAAGGTTCTAGCTCACCTTACAAACTCCAGGACATGTCTTCATAGCTGTCATTGGTTAAATTGTTTCCCCAAAAAGACATGTGCAAATTCTTTTTTTAAATGATTTATTTATTTAATTCCATCTGTTATTATTTTTAATTTGACCAGAGAGAGACAGACAGAGAAAAAGAGAGAAAGGGAGAGAGAGAAAGCAGGTCAACTGGTCCAGGATTCAAACCATGGTTGGCCATATGGGAATCCAGCACCTTTAACCACCATGCCATCTGCTGGGCCCAAGACATGTGCAAATTCTAATCCTTGGAACCTGGATTATTTACAAACTGGGTCACTACAGATGTAGTTAGTTAAGATGAGGTCATCCTGGAGTAGAGTGGAATTTTAATCCAACATACTGATATTCTCATGAGAAGAAGCACAAAGACAGACACACTGGGAAAATGTCAATAATGCCTGGGGCAGAGAGGCAGTGATACCTCTACAAGTCAAGGATCACTCAGCATTGTCGTCAACACTAGAAACTAAGAGAAAGCATGAAGTAGATTCTCCATAAGCCCCTTCAGACAGAGCATGGCCCTTGATTTCATACTTGTGACCTCCAGAACTGTGAGAGAATAAATTTCTACTGTAAAAAATCCTCCTAGTTTATGGTGCTTTGTTACAGCAGTTCTGGGAAGTAAACATAGCAGCCAATATGGATGGTACCACCTCAAATTGATTTTCTGTGATCCCCAAATCTCCCCTGACAGAAGATGCTTATGTTTCCATTCATGCCATCAAAATAGAAAATTGTTTTGGTTGAGGCCTGCTGTGCTTGCCTGGTTACTGTCACTCAAGTCAGTATCTTCTAGAAACAAGAATGGGATACCACAGAAGACAAATGACTCAACAGCAGGAGATGTAATATAAATGGCTTTACAAGTACTATAGACAAGAAATGATACAATATCCATACTAGAAACCGAGCAAATGTCTGTTTATAGACATGGTAAGACTTTTACATCAACATGATAAAGTCCTTTACTCTGTCGTTAAGCAAACACAAGAGAATACTCTGAGCTCTATGCTGTCATGGACACCTCTGGGAGCCACACATCTGCTGTAATGCTTTCTTGACTTTGAGTTTCCTTTTTCTTTTTTGTTTTTAAAGAAGTATTTATTTACCAGGGGCCAGCAGATGGTGTGGTGGATAAGGGCACTGGATTCCCACATGGCCAACCATGGTTCAAGTCCTGGACCTGGTGGCTTGCTTTCTCACTTTCCCTTTCTCTCTCTCTCTCTGCCTCTCTCTCTTATCAAATAAAGAAAAAAATAACAATAACAAATGGAAATAAATAAATAATTCTTTAAAAAAAAGAAGGATTTATTTACCTTTATTTATTTATTTATTTATTTATTTATTTAAATTTGGCCAGAGAGGTCCAGAGCAAGAGTGAGAGGAGGGGAGGAGGAGGGAAAGTGAGAAAAGAAGCTACCAGGACCAGGACTCGAATCTCGGTAAGCCACGTGGGTTAAGAGTTAAGCACCCTTAACCACCATGCCACCTGCCGGCCCCTTGACTTTGAGTTTCTAAGACATTGATTAAGGTATTAAGGATATAGTTATTATTCAGTGACTCAATTTTGCAAATTTAATCAATGGTCTGAATAAGAGAGTACCATTTATATTGCAAATAAGATTGGCCAGTAAAATAGAAGACAGTTAAATTTTCACTTCGGACAAACAATGAATTTTTTTCATATAAATACAGCTGGTCCCCAATTTATCATGATTTGGCTTTACGCAAAAGTGATACACATTAAGTAGAAACTGTATTTTAAGTATCCATGTAACCATTCTGTTTTTCACTTTCAGTACAAAGTTCAATAAATTACATGAGCTATTCAACACTGCATTATAAATTATTCTTTGTGTTAGATGATTTTCCCCAAGTATAGGTTAATGTAAGTGTTCTGAACACATTTAAGGCAGATTAGGCTATCTGAAAGGGTAGAAGTATCAAATGCATTTTCAATTTAAAGTGTTTCCAATTTACGCTGGTTTACTGGGACGTAATCCCATTATAAATAGAGGAGCATCTGCATGTCTCAAATATGGCTTGTGTTTTTATTTGCTAATCCCAGCAAGCCTACTTGCAGGGTTGCACTTGGGTCATTGTGGTGAACATCACATTTAGAGTTGTCAGTGGAAGTGAGGGCTATAATGAAATCCTCCAATGGCATCATACAACTGAAAAAAGCATTCCATTTTGATTTTTTTCTTTTTCTTTTTTTTCTTTTTTTTTTCTCTTTTTTTTTTTTTCTTTTTTTTTTTTTTTTTTTTTTTTTTTGAGAGGTTTTTGCTATAGGGTGGGTGCGTGTGCTCGCCAGAAAGACAGAAAGACAGAAAGGACAGAAAGCGAGAAATAACCCCCCAGGGGGGATGGCCATGCTGCAATCCCTTCTCCTCCATTATCCTCCCAGGATCTTGGGCACACATGCACATGTGCCCGGAAAGCATTCCATTTCAAATGGCCCAAAGAGAGGCCTCTTATGTAGTGAGGCTGCGTTGCAACATGTCATGTATTCATACACAGAATTGGGCATCATGATTTACTAACGTAGTGACATAAAGGTGGAAGGAAGAGGGATATTCTCCCCAACCTCCCACACACAAATATTCGTAACTGTATGAAATTATCAATAGACTATGGGAAGGACATGGAATCAGTTACACACATGTTGACACCTAAATCAGTGTTCTGTGCTGGTGATGGCACGATACGCAAAAATCACAAGTTTTCATCAAGACAGAATACAAGGAATTATGAGAGTCTTCAAAAGTTGAAGGAAAATTACAAAAAAACTACACGTGGGGACCAGCAGTTAGCGTAATGGCTGTGTCGCTGGACTCCCACGTGGTCGACCATGGTTCATGTCCCGAACTCGGTGGTTTAAAACTCACGCCAGGCACGTGTGCACGAGTGCCCAAGATTTAGATAGGAGAATGGAGAAGAAGGGATTGCGGCATGGCCATCCCCTCTGGGGGGTGATTTCTCGCTTTCTGTCTCTCTGTCTCTCTCTTGTCTGTCTGGCGAGCGCATGCGCCCTATGGCAAAAACCTCTCCACAAACAAACAAACAAAAACAACTACATGTGGATTTCAAATTTTTTGAACAGAAATAAACTCATATTTTAATTTTATTTTTGTATGATATTTTTAAAAATCACCTTATACGTGGCCTCTAAACCTATACATGAACTCTCTTCAGATTTTATTGACTCCATCTGTGATAGCAATAATTTCACTTTAAATGAAGAGCCATGGGGTTGTGGGTAGCATTGCAAATGAGGGGCAATATACTTTCCCTTGATGAAACTTACATATACTCTCCTATGTATCCTTTATAAGGTTGAGAAAAACTGAAGAAGTAAAAGACAATATAAAATATATTTTTGACGTTTCTCTCTGCACTCACTCTTCATTCCCATTTTAAGAATATATTTGGGTGAGGTTGGGCTAAGGTGGGGATTGGAACCTGCCTTCTCCATCCCCATTTTGTAGCATCTATGCAGTTTAGGTGAAATTGACCCACCTGAAGCTCCACAAGTAAGTTCTGATTTGTCCAAGCTAATAGATCAAATCCCTGCCCTTTATCACGGTAACAGGTTCATTAATGCAAACAGTGCATAGCATTTCTCTGGAATGTGCCACCTTGAAAATATCTATCTCCTCAGTGTCCATTGCCACTAGGAGATGACCATGTGATCAGTTATGGCCAATGAGATAAAGAGAATTCTGGTTGGGACTTCTGGGAAAGGTTTCCTGCAGTTTCGGGTTTTGTTCGTTTACATGTGCACACACGCATGTGTGTGCTTAAATTTTCTTCTGATAAAATGGGACAGATTCAACAAAGTCTGTTCCTCTCTCCTATCAGGAGCAAAAATGTACTAAGGTGAGGCAACTACCCTGCTCTCTAGAAAATAGAATCCACATCCTAAATGCGGTAAACTAGACAATTAGAAAAAGTCTGGGTCTCAATGACTCCCCTTGATCAGTGTCACCAGCCCTTGTCTGCCTATCTCTGGAAAAAAAATAAGAACTTTATCTGAGTCAAGAGTAGAAAATTGGCATAAAGATGGACAAATAGCTCAATAGAATAAGATAGAGTGCTTAGAAATAGATCTATACTGACTATAAAATTAAAATGTGATCTACTGAACTTCGAACTTTAAAGTTTCTGCTCATCAAAAGACACTAGGAACATGAAAAGGCAAACCACAAACTGGGATGAAATATTTACAATGCATTGATCTGACAAAGGGCTAGAAAATGTATACTCTTATAAATGAAAAATTCAAAAACGAAAGAAAGACAACCGCATGCTTTGAAAGAATAAGCAAAAGACTGCAATGGATATGTCCTAGAAGCTATAGATATAGCCAATAAGCACAGAAAACGTTGCTCAGCAGTATTAGTCATCAGAGAAAGGTGATTTTTTCAACTGCAGTGAGATTTCACATGCACCAGAACGGTGAACACTTCAGAACTGGCAATGCTGACTCTTGGTGAGCGTGCAGGACAAGTGGCACTCTCCCACGATGCCATTTGGAGTATAAAATAGTACAACCTGTTTGGAAAACTGTTGTGCGGTTTCTTATCATATTAAACATGTACCTATTTGCTACCCAACAATTCTATGTCTGGTTATTCGCCCCAGAAAACTGATAACATATGAAATGAAACACTTGTACAAGAGTGTTTAAACAGCTTTATTCATTGCAGGCAAAAATTAGAAACGATCTAAATATTCATCACCACGTCCATGGAAAACAAACTGTACTGTATTTATTCAGTAGGCCACTACTAAGCAACAAACAGGAAAAAATTATTGGCATATCAACATGGATGGATCTCATGAACATGATGCTGAGCAAAAAGAAGCCAGACACAAAAGATTATATTCTTTTTTTTTTTTTTAATCGTTAGGGGAGGCATGCACTCACCAGTGACAGAGAGACCTGCCCCAGTGGGGTCTGGTCACACTACAATCTCTTTTTCTCCAGTTGTCTATTCTGTAGGGATTTGTGGCATGCCTGGCATGTTTTACAAACCACCAGGACTGGAGCTGGGACTAAGACATAGTCAGCCATGTGGGATCTAGCTCCTTTATCCACTGAGGCTACAGGGCCAGCCCCCACAAAAGATTATATTGTATGTTATTTCTTTCTGTGAAGTTCTAGAAATAGGTAAATCGGAACAGAAGCAGCCCAAAGAAAAGGTTAAGATTGACAAGAAAGGAATATGAGACATAATTTCTTATCATAGAAAATATTGTCTAGATGGAAAGGTTTTATATAGCTCTATGCAGTCTTCAAAATCTCATGGCAAATGCATATTATGTGAAAACTGTGCATGATTTCAAGGAGTTTTAGCATCAAAATAAACTCTCACTTTTTTTTTTTTTTTTGAGACTTTTTGCTCTAGGGCGCATGTGCTCACCAGAAAGACAGAGAGAGACAGAGAGACAGAAAGCGACAAATCCCCCATGGGGGATGGCCATGCCTCAATCCCTTTTCCTCCATTCTCCTCTTGGGATCTTGGCCACGCATGCACACATGCCCCGTGTGAGTTTAAGCCACAGGGTCCAGGACTCGAACTGCGGTCAACTACATGGGAGTCCAATAACATAGCCATTACATCAACTGCTGGTCTCAATAAACTCTTACTTTAATCCCATTTTCCCAAGAACTTTTTTAGGTCTCCTCATAGTATATTTGTCAAAATACTGAACCATCAGTTTAAAAATGTTCAGTTTACCTCATGTGAACAGGACCACTAAGGAAAAATACCTTTTTTAAAAAAATATTTATTTATTTGTTTGTTTATTTTCATTTCATTTTCTCCCATACATTCAATCACATTCTTATTTGTCTTACACTATGGATATTTCAACAGGTGACTATTTCTCCCTAGTACTATTGATAAAACTACGAAATATCTCCAACAGATAATACCATTATTTGGATAATCTTACGTGGCTATGTTTCTGTTAATGCATCCAAATGCAGTCTCTAACTGATTCAGGAAAGAAACCCTGGAGTAAAAGGTAAAGATAATAAAGGTGAAGTGAAGCATTGTCGGAAGGTAGTATGGCATACAATGTGACCCCCTTTAAGCCCTTAAACCCTCAGAAGCACAGTAGAATTAATTACATTAATTATAAGGCCTAATGGGGTTTTTTTTTTGGCAGTAAGTGGGTGGGAAGACTGCCTAAAAGCCGGAGCTTTTGGACAAATCCTGTGGGGTGCTTCTTCTAAGGACAGACTAAGGAGCCAAGGAGAAGTCAGTTTCAGGTATTTCTAGGCAGCATGGGAAGGGTCTTCAACACTCACAGCTAGGAAACTGGGTGTGTGACCCAAATGTACCTAAATCTTTGCAGGCTGACATTCGAGTTATATTTGCTAATGCAGAGAATGGAATTATGCATTGTACTTTAACTCCTTTTGTGGTGTCGCTGGTGTTTCTGTCCCTGTCCTTTCCAGTTGATACAAACGACAGTGATTTGGAGAGGCTTCACTCAAAGTAGTTCTGCAGACACATAGGACCCTCTCATGAACAATCTCTTCCCTTGCCCAATATAGATTCTTGCCACATGGCTCCAGGGAGGAGCTTCTTCCAAGTCTTCAGCCCCAATTGTCTCCAGGAGCAAAACTCTGCCGTTGTCCTTCTGAAGTACACCAGATGTAGACTCAGAGGGGCCATCCCATCATCAGCAATATGACCTCGTGTGCTGATCCCAAAACATTCTCTAGTTTTAGTGATAGTCTCATGGGGGGAGAATCATTCCATTACTAATAACTATTGTGGCTCATAGAGTAGAATACTAGTAAATGCTTTTGATGATGGTGGTGCTGCTGCTGATGGTGGTGATTATATCTCTCCAAATGGTGCTTCTTTCCCCCTCCTCCTCATATTTTGAGTGGAGTCACAGATCTTTCTAGAAAAGTTTTTCTTTGGGGACCAGCAGATGGCATAATGGCTATGTCACTGGACTCCAACATAGTCTACTGTAGTTCAAGTCCTGGATCCAGAGACTTGAAATTCACACTGGTCATGTGTGCATGCATGACCAAAATCCCAAGTGAAAAATGGAGGAGAAGGGATGTGGCAAAGCTATTCACCCTGAAAGGTGATTTCTCACTTTCTGTCTCTCTGTCTCTCCAGTGAGTGCACGCCCCTTATAGCAAAAAATCTCTCTCAAAAAAAAAAAAGAAAAAAAAGAAGAAGAAAGAAAGAAAGAAAAGAAAAGAAAAGTTTTCCTTTGGAAAGTAAAAGAAAAAGTGTTTCTCTTACTCCAGTTTAGCAGCAACAGTGGCCATATTGTATCTGGGGAGAAATAAATGGCTCTAGTTAGTCAGTAATTCTTATTCTAAGCTCCCGTGGTTTCCTACAGGGGAAATGTACTGGCAGATATTCTGGCTTCTTTTTCTTTGCTCTCACTTATAATCTGCTCCCTGGTAGAAGATTTGGCTTACCCAGTTGGGAAGCCTGCAAGAAATGAGTAAATGCAGCTAGCCCCTTTCTGGCCCTCTCCTGCAAACTAACTGCCTTTTTTCAAGAGGTACATTTCACCTGGCAGAAAAGGCAGGTAAGCTACAAATTAAATGCAAGGCTTCAAAACCCAAAGTTCCAGGTAACCACCATCAACCTTAGACAGTAAACTGAGTCAAAGGATGTAAAGAAACATGAGTTTATTTAGGCATAAGTAGGAGGACTGCAGTCAGCATGCACCTCAGATGACATATTTTGGATTGCCCCAAACACACTCACCTAGGTCTTACAATCCTCAGACAGAATTTAAAAGCAAAAACCACAAGTAAGAGGGGAAGAAAGAAGAAGAGGTTATATCAATTGTTTTGGGACAATTATCTCTGGCTATCTGGATCAATAGCAGAGGTGGCATCAGCCCAAAGTTGAACAAGCATTCCCTGGGCAGCTGTCCTTGTAGAAATAGTCCATGTGTCTAGTTGCAGTAGGCTGCATGCAGTGTTATGGTTCTGGGAGAGTTCTTTAAATATCAGTTCTTGTTATAAGGCATACTAGCATGAGAAAATACCTCCTCTATAGCCATCCTGCCACAGGATAGTCATAGGGTTGACACATATGACTCCATTTTGAGTCTGACAAACTTTCAAATGGTGTCAGTCAGACAGATGACTTTGTTCACTGAACCCTACTTCCTTTCAAACCACAAAGGTGCACCTGACCATCTGGAGGCAGCCTTGCCTTTTGAAGAACTACTACATCTTTATTGGCAGAAGGCACTACGACGTCACATAGCCCTCGCTGGACACAAATGCTTTGTTATGTTCCAAATCCACCTCTTGGCTTCTTTCATGGGTCCATACCACTTTAAAAAATACCACTTAGCATCAAATTGTTATAAACGCATACATAGATATGGGTTCTGAGGTGGCAAGATCACTCCCCTACATGCGTAGGCCACCCAGATAGCAGGAAATGTGCTTATCTCAGCCTGTCTAGATTATCATAAAAACGAAAACACAATTTAAACATTTCTGCAGGGGACTTTCACAACTCTGCAACTGCAGTCAGGTCTACTTCTAAAGCCCCAGCCTTGGCCGAGGAATGCAAATCCCATTTGAGAAGTTGTTCGGGCTTTCTCAAGTCTCCCTCTGTGCTATTCTGCTTTGCCCCAAATCCGACTCCACCGGATTAAACAGAGCATGTTAGGAATCCCAAAGACTTTTTGCTCATGCCTATCCTAGGATCCGTGAAGACAATGTTTGTTTCCTGGTACTCTTCTTCCTTAAATTTATTTGTATCTTCATAAGCAAGAGATATTCAGAGAGCGAGACAGAGTCCCCTACAGAGTTTTGACACCGCCATTCTCCCCCAACTTCAGCGGGCCCCGGGTGATGGGAATGCATGAGCCTGGCATACTATGAGAGGTCTCCAGATGTGAACCTGAAACCTTCCCACAGGGGTCAGCCTCACAGACTGTTGCATTCTACCCCGTGTCACTGGTGCTTTTCTAACATTACCTGGTCGGGCATTACCTTCAGGCTTTATCTAACTGCCCTCTAAGGCAGTTACATGAGAGGCTTCTTCCCACTTGAGATTCATGCGCCAGGTTTTTGTTAGCTTCTGATTTGCACCAAAGTTGGTAGGCCTTAGCAGCTGGGTAGAAGAGGGTGTGAGATGAAGGCTTTCTATAAAACTCGGGGTCTGGCTTCATCTCCCCTGACAGATCGTCCCTGGAACAGACGCTTGCCTGTCAGACCAGCTGACGTTCTCTCCTTCGTGGATCACAGCTGTCATCTGGAAAGCCAGTTCCAGGAGGTGGATGCTGCTCTTTAGGCTCCGAAAGGCCACATGCTAAAAATATCGATGACAGCAACTGTCACCCGAGGCACACTTGGCAGTGAGGACGATGAGCTGTGCAGTGGAGTAGCCCTGTCCTCGGGGAAAGATTTCTCAACCAGCACAACCTGCTGGCATTCTGCCCTCTCTAAGCTCTGGAATCAGAAGGATTCTCTCGACTGGGAGTGGACATCTCCACTTCTTTAGCATTTCTTCCCCAGACCTGCCCCCAACCAGAAGGACTCACTTCTGTCTGTCCTTCTTAGATAAATGAGATCTAAGGCCCCAACCAGGGAGTCAGCCTGCAGTGCCGCCTCATGTTCACTGCCCCTCGCACACGCTGCCCCTTCGCGTGTGCTGCCCATATAGACTGTCATCTTTGCTCCATCCCACCAAGTTCATATTCTCTCTCATTCCTTCTTGCCTCTACTGCAATGGCCTCTTAAATGATCTCCCTGGGACCAGCAGTTAGCATAATGGCTATGTCGCTGGACTACCATGTAGCTGACTGCGGACCCAGTGGCTTAAACTCACGCTGGGTGCATGTGTATGCATGCCCAGGATTCCAGGAGGAGACTGGAGGAGAAGGGATTGCAGCGTGGCCATCCCCCCTGGGGGGTGTGATATCTTGCTTTCTGTCTCTCTGTCTCTCTCTGTTTTTCTGGCAAGCACACACGCCCTATAGCAAAAAACTCACCAAAAAAAAAAAAAAGAAGAGATCTCCCTAACTCTAGTCACTCCTCTTGACAATCTTTCTTACATGCATCATCTGTACTATTATCCTTAAATTTATGTTTAATTAATTTTTTTTTTAAGAGAGATTTTTTACTACAGGGCACATGCACTCACTGGAAAGACAGAAAGTGAGAAATCACTCCCCAAGGGGTCTGGCCACTCTGCAATCCCTTCTCCATTCTCCTCTTGGGATTTTGGGCACACACATACACAGACCCAGCGTGAGTTTCAAGCTGCCAGACCTGGGACTCAAACTGCAGTCAGCCACGTGGAAGTCCAGTGACGTAACCATGAATACTATCTACTGGTCCCTATTATCCTTAACTTTGTATCTCCCACAACACATTGCCCCTATTGCACAGAAAACCAAGGGCAACTCCTTATCCAAACCATTTTGTCAGCCTTCACGTCTGTATTAGTTATCTATCACTGCATGACAAAGTATCTCAAAAGTCAGTGGCTGGAAGGAACAACAAAATATTTATTATACCTTTTTTCAGTTCAGAAATTCAAGAGGGCCTTGCTGTCCTGTCATGGCTCAGGCTTCCACATAAACTCTCGATTAATGTAGGCATCAGCTGTGGGAGAGGGTGCAGGCAGTGGCCCAGTGATAAAAGCCATGCTCTCTATAAGGCTGACCCACTCAGAGAGGTTCCCGATTAGTTTCTAAACGCCTCCCTGAGTACACTAGGCATGCACATGTCTGTGATCCCAGACTGGCTGAGGCTGAGGGTGGTAGTTCATGGCATTGAGACCCTATTGGGCTTCTCTCCCTCTCTCAGAAAAAAATGGATGGATAAGCTTTTTTTTAAAAAAGGGAGGGTGGGTGGGAGTGTCAGCTGGGGCACGTTCATCTGCAGGCTTGCCCTGTGCTGGAAGACCCACTTCCAAGATTGCCCATCCACATGAACAGCACTTGGGGCTGGCTGTTGGCAGTAGGCTGTTTCTCCTCCACACAGGCTCTCTCTAGGATGTCGTGTGTCCTCATGACAAGGCAGCCTCTGCAGAGCAGGTAATTCAAAGGACAGTGAGGGGAGAACCAGCAGTTGGCGTAATGGCTATGTCGCTGGACTCCCGCGTAGTCGACTGCGGTTTGCGTCCCAGACCCGGTGGCTTAAAACTCACACCGGGCGCGTGTGCGTGTGTGCCCAAGATCCTGAGAGGAGAATGGAGGAGAAGGGATTGCGGCACGACCATCCCCCCTGGGGGATGATTTCTCGCTTTCTGTCTCTCTGTTTCTCTCTGTCTGTCTGGCGAGCGCACGTGCCCTATAGCGAAAAACCTCTCAAAAAAAAAAAAAATACAGTGAGGGAAGTGGCCCCCAGTGTTTATGACCTAGTCTTAGAAGTCACATGCCATCACTTCTGCCATATTCAGTTGGTCACACAGACCTACCATGGGATAGCGTTTGGGGGAGTACACCAGAGTGTGACTACCCAGAGGTGAAGGTCAGGGGGTATCATCTTGGAAGCTGGCAGCCACACTTTTCTACCTTGCCCCCACCTCTCATCCTGTGTTCCTCCATTCTAGACCCTTGAGATGATCCTTCTCCCAATTCTAGCTGCCCAAATTCCACCTATCCTGCCAGAGCTCACTCTGCCATGACAGCTTCTCAAGGCTTAACGAGTTCCTGGT
Organism: Tupaia belangeri chinensis; assembly: GCF_000334495.1. Taxonomy (NCBI): domain Eukaryota; kingdom Metazoa; phylum Chordata; class Mammalia; order Scandentia; family Tupaiidae; genus Tupaia; species Tupaia belangeri. The sequence continues at coordinate 1,689,614 of NW_006160114.1, read as the reverse complement.
CTCCTGGCCGCCTAAGCACTTTCACTTGTACTATCGCATTATTCACACTCTGCCCTATATTATAGCTGGGTGCAACTGGATCTGGCTCCAGAGATTGAAAACTCCCAAAGAGAAACCCACTTCCTAAGAGAACCTAAGCCTAATTCATGTTTTCACCTGATCCTTGGCAAAGCACTTAAAGAAGAAAATGTTCTATAAGTTTCTTAAGTTGAATTGGGTGTGTCTTCCTTCCCATAAGGGTCACTGGTTAGACTAACTCTTAAAAGAGGAAAGACTGCTTCATTTAGCACTCCTACTCTGTAGCAGCTGTTGGGTACGATGTGGACCTTGCTTCCATGAAGTTTTCAACTCAGTGAAACTTTTGTAAATTCTCACAAATGACTGGTTGAGTGACACCGCATTTTAAAATCTCATTTAACTTAGTGTATTAGAATATCCCAAAAGCATTTTTGAAATATTTTGTCTAAAAGACTTTAGGATCCAATTGTCCCCCCTTCTTTTTAGGATTTTTTTTCTTTTCCTTTTTTTGTGATGTTCATCAATTCATTCACTTTCTCATTCACTCAGTGTTTACTGAGCAAGTCATTGTGAAAACTCAAAAATAAACAAGATGAGGTTTCTGCCTTTAAAGTATTTGCAGTCTAGTGGAGGACATAAACAGGTACACAATGACCACGGTGTAACCGAGAGCACAAGGAAGGGGCAAGCACAACAGCAACAGATTCCCACGGGGATGCAGGAGATGCTCTGCACAGACTGGCAGGGTGAAGGGCAGGGCCCGTCCCTCTGCTGTAGAAACCACTGCGTGTAACAGTAAAGGCCACAGATGACAACACCAAAAAAGAGCCATGTCTTTCTATCCAGCAAGATCGGGGCACCAGTTTCTGATCCCAGGACTAGATATCCTTGCCAACATTTCCATCTTTCTATGTAGGAAGTTGAGAGCCAAGAAAGAAAATAGAAATGGCAGCGCTTCGAAGCTTGCCAAGTGAGGAGTCTCAACAGTATGAGTTCACTCAGGACAGAACCAGTCCTCATCTGAGACTGCCCTGTGCTGCCCCTTCCCACTCTGGACCAAGTGGCTGTCCTGCAGAGTACAGGCCTCCTAGCCTGGGGGTTCTATCCTAGCAATGCTGCTAACTGTAGCGGATCTTGTAAAAAGATGGATGAAACACGCAAACATGATCAGTTATGAATTCCCAGGGCATCAGTACTTTCCTATAGTAACTCTATTTTTCTGAACCAAGAACCAGAACAATGGGCGGCCCCCTTATCTAACACATGCGCCCAATAATGGGATGGGATATTTTCCTTCATTGCAGTCTTGGAACCCTGGGATGCATGACTGCTAAAACAAACCTCATAAATGCTCATTTATTTTTAATGCATGCATTTTTATGCATGTGAAATGCATAATACACATAAAAGGAATTTATAAGATCCACACACAGTTTAAAGCTTAATAAAAAGAACACCCATGTACCCACCACCTCACTCAAGAAATATATATCAACTTGTTTTTAATAATAACACTTAATAGTTCCTGAGTACTTATCAAGTGCCAGGCATTGTTCTAAGTACTGTATATATACTCTCGGACGAATCTTCACCAAAACCTATGAGTTACGTACTATTATCGTCATTTTACTAATGGAAAAACAGCTTCAAATGCTTAAAGAGCTTGCTCCAGAAAACACAGATATTAAGTGGTTGAGCTGGGATGGAAACCTAGACACTCTGACTCTTTTATTTTTATATATAAAATATATATATATAAATAACTCACACTTTTATTTTTATTTTTTAAAGATTATTTCACGAGAGTGAAAATCAGAGAGAAACAGAGAAAAGCACCCTCAACAGGGTCTCATGCTCTGATCCATCCTCCTCCCCCAAGCCTTCCTAGCCAACCAGAATCATGGGCACATGTGCCTGGCATATGCAGGTCAGCCAGGGAGCCAAACCTAACCATATGGACCCAGAAGCACCTGAGCAGCACACGTCCGCTGCACCTCAGAGCTGGCCCAGCCCGCACTTCTAATCACTACACTACAGAAGGCCCTTCACTGTACAGATAGTGGGACAAATTGACCATCAAATGAAATTTTGTCATTTGAACCAATTTTCTCCACTGAGGATGAGTGTGTGAGCAGAACCAGGGAGAAGTGCTGCAGTGGAGTAAGCTAAGGAGTGGTGGGTGAGAGGGAGGAGTAGGGGGCAGGATGAGCACAGCAGAAGCATGTATTTCAGGCTCTGTCTGCGGCTAACAGTGGAGAAGGATTTGGAGACATGTGGATGCATCTATGACAGTCTTCCTTTTCTTTCATGGTAGTCCTCCTGCCACCCATCGTGGGCTGATTGGTTTATTTATGTATTTATTTATTTATTTTTCATTTTTGCTATAGAGCAACTGCACACACCAGAGACAGAGAGAAAGAGAGTGAATGAGTGAGAAATCACCCCGTAGAGGGGATGTCCATGCTGAAATCTTTTCTGTTCTGTTCTCCTCTCGGGGTTTGGGCACATACCCACATGCGCCAGTGTGATTTTCAAGATGCTAGATCTGGGATTTCGGCTCTCAGTCAGCCATGTGGGACCCAGTGTCCCAATCTCCACACCACCAGTTGGCCCACCATAGACTTATTTTAAACTAAAGCAGTTGTTCAGTGACTTTATTCTAACTCCCACAAAAAGGTGAAGTCTTCTGACTGCTTCATCCTTCCATCTCCTCAGTTCTCACGGCCCCTTTCCCATCATGGACAACAGTCTTTGCTTTCTTTGGTCAGGAAATATGCCAAGAAAACTTTCATATCCACCCTGGTAAATGAAAATGAAAAATTATTTTTGCCAATGTGGGTTTTTTTTTTTAAAACCTTTGTACAGGGATACTTCGAAAAGTTTGTGGAAAAATAGAATTAAAATAAAAATTTTTTGGTACAAAAAAAATCTGAAATGCAGTCATAGTTTTTATAATACACATTTGCTGTGAACTTGTTGAAGAGCCCTCAGCTATCGGCTTATCCAATAATGCACTGCAGGACAATCAGACCTCCACGCGCACCAAAGCACACCAAGCTGGGTCTAAGCTAAGCATTCCAGCGGAAATGTCTCTACTTTTTTTTTCCTTTAACATATTCTATTCTAGTTTATGTGACGGACATTTATTGCAGTGGACTTGATCTTCTCAATTCCTCTTGCAGAATCACCTTAAATGCTCCAGATCCTAGAACAGCCAACAGCATCCCGAGAATAAGTGTGAAGGCCACTCGCAAAGGGTGATGGGTAGCAACAGTGAGAACAAAAGTTCTGAATGCAGACCCCTTCCCTTCCCAGGTTCCCTTAGATGACGAAGGCAAGGAGCAGTGAAGAGAACTCGCCACTGAGGCCCCTAGATAATCTAACCTCACTGCATCCTCGTGTCAATGGTTTGGAGGGAGAATTCGAGTGTCTTAATGACCCGTGAACAAGTAGGTAGCCATTGCTCAGGGAAGTGGTTTCTAGTTATGACCAGGAGGTGAGAGTCAGCCCAGGTCTCAGTGTTGACCTTCATCCTTCTATGCTGAAGGTGTCTTTGGACATGCAGAAGCCATGGACTGTCCACAGTGAGGAGGCACCTAGCAGAAGAGGTGAAGCAAGGGACTGAAAAATAAGAATTGAAGGCAGAATAGGCAGGAACCGTGAGCCTCCCCTGCTGCTGTCCAGCAGGGCACAGAGAAGGTGCTGCCCTGGTGTCTGGCCACTGGGCCCTCTCTAGAACCTGCTGTTGGAAAGGGGAGAGCAGGAACTGGGCTGTGCACATGGCCACATACTTTCTGCAGGTCCCTGAGAAGTTATGGATGTTTTTCATTGGCAGTCAAACTTTCCTGGAATACATGTTGACAAATAAGGAGTCAGTAACACTGTATAAAATGTCAGTGAAAATGTATGCTCAGGTTTCAAGAAAGGGCTCAAACCACGGAAAGATGGACGATGGCAGGGACTGCCCCTCTGACTGAGGGTTACAACAACATTTTTCCAATCAACTAGCTGAAAGCCAAGAGCCAACTAGCAGTTGATTCAGATAAAAAGAAAACTTTTGGGAAACCAGATCCATGCAGTGGTTGGCAAACACAAGTTACAACATTGGGAAGTAGGGCTGGATGGTGGCACAGAGGTAGGGCATAATGCTCCCTGCGGCTGACCCGCATGAGGAGGCTCCAGGTTCCTACGCAGAGAGCTCCCAGAGCATGGCTGCACTTGAGCAGCCCTGATCTGGAGCTGGCTGCGGCTGGGGGTGGACCGTGGAGCTGATACCCTCTTGCGGGGGTCTGTGTCTCTCTCTCATGGGAGAAATAAGTAAATAAACTTTAAAAAAGAGAAAAAAGCACGTAAAGGCAGAAATGAAGGATAAGAGCTGTAATAGTGAAGGATTTTCTTACCGTACACATACAGATACATAAGAGTCACAGCTATCTTGTATCAAATTGCAAACTTTATCCTGTGAGAGACAAAAATGATGCTGGAGGCAGAATAATTATGGGAATTTTCATTTTAAGAATAATGTTTAAGAAAAAAAATTTAGTTCAAATGATGTATTCATATATTTTCATTCCTTTGTAAAGAGACATGCAAGGGTCATGGTCTCTTTTTGGCAAATGTCAGAAAGCAGAGTATTAGTGGAAAGTAAACAGAAGAACTTTTTAAATGACCCTGCTTAGAAGGGATAGACAAAAGGCAAGGAAAGGAGGCTAGTTTGAGGCTGAGCTTTTATAAATCGACAGCAGCCACCCCGGAAGCCCAGGCAGGCTGGAAAGGGGACCTATGCCATGGCTGCCCGTCTCCCACTTCCCTTCTTCGTGCTTCCGCTCTCGCTCTCGCTCTCACTCTGCTCTGTCTACCCTTCCCTTTCCTCCCACTCCCTGGTTCTCCCTGGGTTATATTCAGCTTTCCTACCACACCTGTTCTTAAAATAACCTTCATTTTCCAGCATCAAATACTCCCTTTTTCCACCCTTCAGAGTTCTTAGAGAGCTGGTGGAAATGAGTGACATTTCTGCGTTGCAGTTGGTTCCATTCTCCAAAACAATGAACATGTTTATGCCCTGACACAGGTTTGCAGGGTACAGATGTGAGCAAGTCCGATCCTCCTGGCCTCAGTCAACTTGTAGTTTAGGCAAAGGAAACTGACGGAGCTCCACATAACTGGAATCCAGACAGTGGATTGAGATGGGCTTTAAAGGCAGAAAATTTGAAATATGAGTGAGCAGAGATGGGGGGAGCCAATCTGCAAATAAGGAGGACTTCCTGGAGCTGGTGGGAACTAAGCCAAATCTCTGAAGGCTCACATGAGAATGCTAAAGGGAAACTGGAATTTTTCACAGATCTTCAAAGAAGGCTGCATTTATGATGCTAAGGGCAAAGAGTTAGGGTGGATGGAGAATCTTAGCACCTACCTGCACCACAGTGGGAACCCCAGCTCTGCCCTCAACTACCTTGTTTCTCTGTTGGATTTACTCTGCAAATCCAATCGACTTTGCATTCTCCAGGATATTTGCCTAGAAATGGGCAGGCACCCCACCCATAGCTCTGGGGGAAATGACCAAATAGAGGGCAGAAATCTCAAAGACCTCTGGTTCCCAGAGCTCGAATAAAAAAATCAGACCCGCCCAGAATCTGCAGTGCTTTGTGCTTGCCCCAGGCAAGCCTGTCCTCCAACACTGACTCACAAAGAAAAGGGAGGAGAGAACAAGCAGATAGATGATCTTTTTCAAGAATCTGCTCTTGGGGAAACCAGCAGTTAGCGTAATGGCTATGTCACTGGACTCCCACGTAGTCGACCGCGGTTCGCGTCCCAGACCCGGTGGCTTAAAACTCACGCCGGGCGCGTGTGTGTGAGTGCCCAAGATCCCGAGAGGAGAATGGAGGAGAAGGGATTGCGGCGTGACCATCCCCTCTGAGGGGTGATTTCTCGCTTTCTGTCTCTCTGTCTCTCTCTGTCTGTTTGGCCAGCGGATACACCCTATAGCAAAAAATCTCTCCAAAAAAAAAAAAAAAGAAGTAAAAGAATCTGCTCTTGGTAAACCACCTCCTCTCTGGACCTCAGTTTCCTTATCTGTAAAATGAAAAAGTGGTCCTGCCCACTCTGACAGGCCAGTTATTTTCTCTCCTTCCTGTTCTTCAATATTTCCTCCTTTTCCTACAAGTCAGGGCTGTCTCCCAGTTCCTGAAACCACGTGGCCCATTTGTTTCTCTCACCTTCTGTGACCTTGGCTCTCTTCCTGCCTCTCTCCTCCCTTCCCCACTGCCTGTTCTTGCTGTTTTCACGGTCCCTTTCCTCGCACTCATTCTTTTTGCAAAGCCGCCTTTTCTCTCCTCTGCCTGGCTTTACAGGGTGAAGCCGCCAGACAGGATTGTCCGTGCTGCTGTTAACTTTGAGGCCGGATCTGAGGTTTCCCTCCTTCCTCTCAGTGGCTTTCCTGGACACTCCCCCTGCAGAGACAGGAAGTGGGGCTCTCAGCGTCGCCTGCTCAGCACTTTGCAGGGAGCCCTTAGATTTTTCAGTAGCTCCAAGAAAGAATGAGCAACCTCAGTAGGACTTGAAAAAGGAAAATTAGACTCTCTGAAAGCTGGCAAAACAAAACTGTGGTGCTGAAATGCCTTTTTCTCTCTCGTGTTAAATCATTGTTAAAGACTTCAAGGAGGAGTTGACTCTGTTGCAAGAGAGATGCATGTGTCACCCCCAGCAGCACCTGGAATGAGCTGACACTAAGGACACTGGCAGTGGCTGGGGAGGGTGGGAGAACAAAGGAAGTTCCCCCCTGTTATAACCGTTGCCAGAGAAATGGGCATTTTAAAGATGCCCTCCATGTAGGAGAGTGAAACAATGCCGTGAATGTAAAATACATTTCCCTTTGGGTCTTTTTGCTGGAAGCCTCCTCCCTGCCTTCATTTTCCTAAAGTTGTTCCTAAATGAACCCGGACCACGCATGCACACCTGTTGGAACTGCATGTGACACAGGGGCCCCTAACTAGGTGGTCCAGGTGTGCACAGGGGCCAGCCAGCTTCCATGCTGCCATTCTGTCCACATGCACGCTCTCTCCCATAGCATCTTCCTCAATCCCTGGGTCAGAATTCTCATCCTCCACCCCAAAAGACACACACCTCACTATGCCACAGGAGAAATTTTAAACAAATGTGACCAATTTGCCTATTTTATTTATTTATTTATTTAGAAGAGGTTTTTGCTATAGGGCGCGTGCACTCACCAGAAAGACAGAGAGAGACAGAGAGACAGAAAGTGAGAAATCA
>NW_006160114.1:1671513-1681231 GCF_000334495.1 Tupaia belangeri chinensis | reverse complement strand
CCCCCCCCCCACCCCACCCACACCACGGGGGGGGGGGGGGGATGGACATGCTGCAATCCCTTCTCCTCCATTCTCCTCTCGAGATCTTAGACACGCATGCACACATGCCCAGCATGAGTTTAAGCCAGCAGGTCCAGGACTTGAATCACAGTAGACTACATGGGTCATAACTGCTGGTCCCCGATTTGCCTATTCTTATTCTTAGTCTTGATCTCGCCCCACACTGAACTCCATCAGCACTTGAGTTCTACAGCACTCACTGAGCACTTAATAAATCCTGCCATTAATTACTTTAATCTTTTAAATGGATGGTCCAATCCCCCTAGTCAGCCTGCATGCTGCCTGAGAACGTGGGCCCTATCTGTAACCCTACTTCCGTGTCTAATTCAGTCAGCGATTCCTTTCTTTATGTAATTTTGGTTGATTACACAAGTAAAACATGCTCACGGTAGGATTACATGTTTATTGGCAGAGTAAATCAGCAGAGAGAAAATGCATACCCTACAAAGCAATTAAAGAAATGCAAATATCTTTTAAATGGAAAATACACTTCTGTGTGTATTAAATTAAGACGAATCAATAAAAATGATATAAAATACTATGCAGGAATGACAGGAAAACAGGTATGTTTATATAGCATAGGGTTGGGTGGGGGTACACCACCTAGCGACGTGTGACAGGAAGTACAAAGACAGATGTCAGTCCTGAATGGAGGATGTGAGTGTCATCAAGGCCTCCAGACCACTGCCCCTCACCTCTGTCGTGCTGGTCCCTGCCTCTGCCCTTGCTCTCCTGGTGCCCCTTGCTGTTCATTTCCTTCTGCCTGTGCCTGTGCTCAAGCACACTGCCATTCCTCACCTGACTAGGTTCGCCCTGAGCTGGACTTTGGTGACCTGCTTTCCAAGTGCCCTCTTCCATGTTAGAGAAGGCCTGCTCTTGCTCCTCCCACCAGAGGCTGACACCAGGTACTGCAGAGAGGAACCAGCCACAAGGCATCGCCAACGTCGGCACCCCATGTCTCGGCCACAGCAACCGCCCTCTCTGCGCCAGGAGTGTGTGGAGCAAAACCCACGAGCAAAGACTCAGAGGTCACCCAGGGAGGACCCTGGGCCAAGGACAGCAGCCAGTATGGGGCCTACACCCCCCTATGGTATAGACTAAGGCCAAAGAGGGGAGCCCTGGATCTGAGGAAAGGCGTGGGCTTGGGAGGTAGGGGGATTCAGGCCCAGTTGCTTTTTTTTTTTTTTTCTTTTTTCCATTAAATCTAACTTTTATGGGGATAGGTCAGTGACACAACTGTAATGAGCAACCCGAATGATACTGGATCATAGGGAAAATGGCGGGTTTGGTTCTCAGTCAACCTGGACACACCAGGTATGCACCCATGATCCCAGCTGACTGGGAAGGCTGAGGGGTTGAGATTGTGGCATGAAACTCTGTTGACAGTGTTCGAATCTCTTTCTCTATGTCTGTCATGTTCATGAAAGAGAAATAAACATTTTTTAATTAATTTTTTTGAAAGTTTTATTTTGCTATAGGGTGCATCCACTCACCAGTAAAACAGAGAGACAGAGAGACAGAAAGTGAGAACTCACCCCCTAGGAGGGATGGCTACGCTGCAATCCCTTCTCTTTCATTCTTTTCTTGGGATTTTGTGCATACACACACACACACACACACACACACACGTGCCTGGTGTGAGTTCCGAGCCACTGCGAGCCACTGGGTACAAGACTCAAACCATGGCCGACCATATGGGAGTCCAGAACCTTAACTACTATGTCACCTGCTAGCCCCAAGAGAAATAAGCTTTTTTAAAAAAATGTATGACTAGGGGCCATCAGGTGGCATGGTGGTTAAGAGCATTGGACTCCCACGTGGCCAACCGTGGTTCAAATCCCAGGCCTGGTGGCTTGCTTTCTCTTTCCCCCTCTGTCTCTCTCTGGTCCTGTCCCTCTCTGGTCAAAATAAAGTAAATAAATAAAGTTAAATAAAATAATTAATTTTTAAAAATGTATGACTTACTTTTCTGGTAACAAAACTATACTTGTTATAAAGTAGATATAAGCAATAAGCAAACACAATCCTATCACCCAGTTATTGCCTCTATTACCACCTTAGTGTGGAGTCATCCAGGACTCATTCAACACACATACTGTGCATGTGAAGGGTGTGTCTGTGACATACAACACCAGATTAATAAGACAGCAGGACTCTCAAGGGCACGGCCAGTAATAAATTTGTCTCTTCCTCTACTATACCCAGCTCCATGCTCCCAGATCTCCTTTTCCCATCCCTAATGCAAAATAATAATTAAAAAAGAAAAAGCCCATAGCTTTTTGGTCACTTTTAAATATTGACAAATGTCTTATTTTTAGCAATTAAAAATTCAAATCCAATCTAATAAGTACTCCTGTCTCATTGGACACAGTGGTGTGCACCTGTAATCCCAGCTACTTGGGAAACTGAGCCAGGAGGATCACAAGTTTGAGGCCGGCCTGGGCAACATGGTGAGGTCCTAAAAACAAAACCAAAATGAAACAAAACAAGCCTCTCATTCAGTTCACAGCTTTCCCCATTCCCCTAGCTTGACCCTGGCCCAGGGACAGGAGAGGGAGGAAGAAAATTTGCCCCTCCTGTCCCACCCATTCTGCTATGTTACTTCCTCCAACTGCTGCCCTGCCAGGGAAACGGAAGGAAGTCGGGGTTAGTGCTTTGGGGAGTCAGGGTTAGTGCTTTGTGTTTGTTAATTCTTTACTTGGCTACTGCTGTTGGTTCTTCTCTTTGCTATCAAAGAGAAGGTCTATCGTGGCAGGACATGACATCCAAATGCAGCCTCTCTCCTGGAACAGTTTTAGAGGTTCTGCTCCTAGCAGAAGTCCCAAGTGCAGAGGGAAGAACATGGCCTCAATTCAAATGCTGTGGCAGATGTTGCTGGCATTATCAGCTGAACAGCAAGTGCTTTCTTAAAGGGAGACCTGAGCGGGCGCTTTTACAGCTGCCATAATCACCTATCTCTAGGGATCCAAAAATGGGATTTGTATTTTTTTTTTTAATTTTGAATGAGCATTGTTAGCCTAATAGTTCCACCCCAACTCTCCTCTTCTCCTTCAGTGAGAAAGCAGTAGGCTGTATGTCTCCCCAGCTCAAACCAAGGGAAAGTAGAGACACTGGTAGAGATGGGAGCCGCTCTCTCATCCGGCCAGACATGTGCCTAGTGCTGCTGTGGGATTAGCAGAGGATGGAATGAAGGTTTCTGAGGGTTCATTTGTGCATCCTGGAGTTTGGGATGCAAACAGCCTAGAACTTGGGGAAAAGGATGAGAGCAGCCTGAACTCCTGGAATGTGTCAGAGAAAGACACACAGGGTTTCTGTGGCCTACGTGGGCACTGAGGCAGGTAGTGGTTGAGGATCCCAGTGGATCCCTACCCAGAAGACAGCCTGCAGGGTGGAGACGACCCCAGCCGAAAGTAGCTGGACATGGGAATCAAAAGGAGCTGGACAAAGTGTGATGTGGAAGGCGCTGCCTAGCTGAAGTGTTAGAGCCATGCAGAGTTTCCAGCAGAGAGCTCAAGTGGAACCTGTAGGCAGGGATTCCAGAGCCTGGCCATTCCAGCTCATGCAGTTCTCCTTCATGGTCAGCCTTTGGTCAGAGCTGCCCATTGGGTGAGCCAATGCTATGTCAGATCTCCAGGTGAAGGCTCTCCCTGTCCAACACCCGCTTCTTTCCTCGATATCTTTTACAGCAGCTGTTCCTCAATAAACCTCTTACACATGTAACTTCAATCCAGAGTCCTCTCCCCAGAGGATCCAAACTGCCACAGTAATGGAGAATTGCAGAACTAGTTTTCCTAAGTCATTGAAAATGCCTCAGTTTTAGCTAATATCTTTTTAGAATATGTGAGCACTTTGAAACACCAACACTTAGTCCTGTCACACACATGCACTGGGTCATCAAAAAAGTCATGACAGTTTTCTATTTTCTTAATGCAAAAATAAATCATGACTTTTCCAAGGATCCAATATTTATCCTCTTAATTTGGTATAAGTTAACTTTTACTAGATTGGACTGTGGTAGCAAAATCTCTTTGGCTTTCAATGAAGTTTTATTTCTAATTCACTTTGTAAGTTACTGGGCTCATCTATATGGTTTCACATCAAGGCTGAAGGAACGGCTTCTATCCTGGACATGCCTTTTGAACACCGAAGGGAAGAGAGCCAAAAAGCTGGTGGAAACACGCAATGACTCATCAAGTTTCTCCATCTCATATTTTATTAGCCAAAACAAGTCACATGGTCAACCATGACAATAAAGCAAGGAAGTATGGTCCTCCCACAGTCATCAGACAAAAGGCACAAATATCTCATCTTCCTATCAGGGAACAAATATTTGGAAATATACGAAAATGCTAGTGCTAAGGTCTTAGAGAGTCTCTTGGCCTTTCCCACTTTTGCCAACATAGCTGCTGCAGCTCCAGACATCATAACTCCTTTCACACAGGATGAAGGAAGGGGCAAAGACAAATAGAAACAGTCACTACCCGAGTCTGTCTCTTTTAAGAGTTCTCTTTGTGGGACCAGCAGATGGTGTAATGGTTATATCACTGGACTCCCACATGGTCGACTGAGGTTTGAGTCCCAGACCTGGCAGCTTGAAACTCACGCCAAGTGCTTGTGCATGCGTGCCCAGAATTCCAAGAGGAGAATGGAGGAGAAGGGATTGTGGTGTGGCCATACCCCTGGGGGCAGGGGGGATTTCTTGCTTTCTGTCTTTCTCTGTCTCTCGAGTGAGCACACACATTTTTTGCTACAGCAAAAAAACTCTATATTAAAAAAAAAAAATAGAAAGAGTTATCTTTGCATTCTATCCCTATGACTTCCACTTATATCTCACTGGCCACCCCTCTCCACAAGGAAAGGTAGGGGATATTTATCTGCCATATCCAACAATACAGGAGTTCCACTAGTAAAGATGAAGGGTAATATGAATATCAGGGGGTCAACTAGCAGTTTTTGCCACTTTTTTCTAGCATCCTGTGGCTAATAACAGAAAATACCTGAGTCTGACTAATTTATAAAGATGGAGGTTTGGACTGATTCCATAGTGCAGTGGTTAAGGGCACTGGATCCCACATGGCCGATGGTGGTATAAATTCCGGCCCTTGAAAAATCGAGCACATGTGCATGTGTGGGATATCCATGAGATGAAGAAATGAAGGGAGAGAAGGGATTATGGTTGTGCGTGTGTGTGTAGGGGGGTATTTTCTCTCTCTCTTTCTCTCCCTCTCTGAGTGATTTAAATATATATATATATACACACACACACATACACACACACATACACACACACACACACACATATATATATAGAGAGAGAGGTTTAGTCAGCTCACAGTTTGGAGGTCTAAGGTCCAGGCACTACATCTAGTGGGGATTTTGCAGACTACCGAAGCATCACCTCTCGAGGGCAAGAGAAGAGCAGAGTGTCTGTGTCCATCAAGGCCTCTGCCTGTCTTTATACATTTCCTTATAAACCCACCAGGAGTCAATCATGAAGGCCCCATCCCAATGACCTTAACCCTATTCTCTTCTCAAAAGCATGAACCTTCAGAACTGTAGTCTGATTAAGTTTTGTATCTTCTCAATCCTGTCTTAACCAAATATCATCATTATTGTTATTATTATTTTTAGAGAGAGTTTTTTTGGTACAGGGCATGTGCAATCACCGGAGAGACAGAAAGCAAAAAGTCGCTCCTCAAAGGGGATAGTCACACCACAATCCCTTCCCTTCTTGGGAACTTGGGCATGCACACACACGTGCCTGATGTGAGTTTTAAGTCACCAGACCCGGGACTCAAATCATAGTCAACTGTGTGGAAGTCCAGCAATGTAACCATTACATCATCTGCTGGTCCCACAACCAAATTTTAACACAGAAATTTGGGGACAACATTCAAACCATAGCATGTCTCAACAAAAGAGACATCTGTTAAGTTTTTAAAATGTACAAGCCAGATTGAAGCAAGTTGACTAATGAAGCCCAAAGAAAAGGAGCCAGCAAATGGCATTGCAGTTTGAGTCCCAGACCCAGTGACTCGAAAATCATGCAGAGGGCATGTGTGTGCATGCCCAACATCCCGGGAGAAGAATGGAAGAGAAGGGACTGCAATGTGGCCATCCCCACTGGGGGGTGACTTCTCACTTTCCCTCTGTCTCTCTCTCCAGCAAGTGCATGAACTCTAAGGTAAAAACCTCAAAAAATTTAAAAAAATTAAAAAACAAAACAAAACACAAAGTAAAAGCCCGAAAAGAAAATACGGTCTAGAATTTTCAGTGGTTGTTGCAGATGATGGAAGCCAGCTACCTAACAGAACCCTAGAAAGTTTCTGGGTCCAGAGTTAGCAGCTGAGTTAGAGGCAGAAGAAAGACATGGGCTGAAAGGAAAGCGATTATGTGCATGTCTGCACCAGAACAACAACCCGGGTGGCACCATCTTTCCTGCTTTTGCCCAGAAAGCGGGCTACCAGGTTTACCATTAAGCAAAACAAAACAAAACCCAAAGGCACTGAACAAAATCTTCAGAGAGCTGAGATACTAGTTCACAGGTTGGCCCCCCCAAAATTCAGCCTTCTCTCAGGCCTTATTTGAGGACTCCGACAGCCTGCCAGGCCTCTTCTCCCACACCTTGCCCAGAGCGCTGAGTTTAGTGGAGACCCCTTGCCTGAGAATAGCCCTGTTTGGGGAAACCCACAGCAGCTCCCCACCACTCCTGCCTTACTTACTCATATCAGATGACTGAGCTTACTAGGCAAGTGACTCGCTCTACTTGTTTGCTCTGTTGACATGCACATGTACTACTTTAATAAAAATGTTAATAAGTAGAAAAAAATCAAATAGGATGATGAGTCTCCAGTAATGAGGTTCAGCAATGTAGTCACATGATAGGAATCAAAACCTGCTTATTTAGACTCAACAGGATTGGCCAGTACCAGGAGACATAGCTCCCTGGTTAGAAACTGTACACAAGATGCTATTAAGATTACTTCAGGGGCCAGCAGGTGGTGTGGTAGCTGAGGTGCTAGACTACATGGCCAGCCACAGTTCAAATCCCAGACCCGGAGGCTTGAAACCCACTGTAGGCATGCGTGCGTGGGTGCCTAGAATCCCAAGAGCAGAATGTAGAAGGGATTATGGTGTGGCTATCCCCCATGGGGAGTGATTTCTCACTTTCTTTCTGTCTTTCTGGCCAGCACACATGCCCTATAGCAAAAATTTATCTTAAAAAAGAGAAAGATTACTTCAAGTTATTGTAACAATGAGGGCAAATCTTATTTATTTATTTATTTGCTTATTTCTTCCATAAGAGAGAGGAACAAGGGAGGCAGGGGAGAGAGAGAGAAGGAGGCACCTCAAATAGGGTCTTCACACCATGATCCGAATCCCAGTCTCTGTCAGCGGGCATCATGGGCCTTGGACATGTGCAGGGGGAGATCAGGACCTTCCCATATGGCCTCAGTTGAAACTTTGAAGGCTAACCCCCACCAGGCCATCTATTGAAAGCAAGTAGGTTCTATCCCATTTCTTCCCAGCCTCAGCTGGGGCTGGCCTCTGGGACAGTGGCTATCCATTGTTTGGTCTTAGGATCCCTTGACACTCTTTAAAAGCACTAAAAACCCCCAGAGATTTTATTTATGTAGGGTACCTGTCAGTACCTGCTGAATCAGCATTCAGAGCCGAGGAGTTTTACAACTATGTATACTTTATTTTAAAATTATAATGAGAAACCTATGCCTGTTAACCTAAAGGACGTATTTCTATAAAAACCAACTCCTTTTTTTTTTTTCAAAACAAAAAGAGAAGAATAGCATTGTTTTACATTTTTGCAAATTTCTTTCATATCTGATGTCATTGAAGAGAACTGGATTCTCCTATTTGTTTCTGAATCGAATCTGTTCCATTATTACACACTCTGGAAAACACCACCATATCCAAGCCAGGGAGTCAGCGTGAAAAAAGCAAATAAAGTCTTAAGTGTTATTGACATTAGTCTTAACCTTGAGAATCTCCTGAAAATTCATAGTGATACCCAGGGATCACTGGACCACATTCTGAGAACCACAGGTGGAGTTTTCTTAGTGGTCCATCAGTTGTGGGGAGGCGTAGTCAGGGGTGCCCAATGCCTTACACAGCCCTGGACAGCTCTGCATGAGGAAGAACTGCCCAGCCCAAGACAACAGGAAAACTGAATTAGCTCCTGGTAGGAGGTGATCCCAATACTTGCAGACCTGCCAGAGCATAACATTGAAAGAGCTTAATAGACCTTTTTACATTCGTTAAAAGAGAATAGTGGGGATCAGCAATTAGCGTAATGGCTATGTTGCTGGACTCCCATGTAGTTGACCGTGGTTCGAGTCCAAACCTGGTGGCTTAAACTCACGCCAGACGTGTGTGTGTACGTGCCCAAGATCCTGAGAGGATAATAGAGGAGAAGGGATTGCAGCGTGGCCATCCCCACTGAGGGGCGGGGGTGTGATTTCTCGCTTTCTGTCTGTCTTTCTGGTGAGCACACACACCCTATAGCAAAAAAACAAACAAACAAACACACAAAACCTCTAAAAAAAAGGGGAATAGTGAAGCCAAGATGGTTCATCTCATGATGAATTTAATCTAGTAGTTTTCTCATCAGGCAGTCTTTTTTTTTTCTTTTTTTAAATTTTTTTGATATAGGGCATGTGCTCACTCCAGAGAGAACAAGAGAGAGAGAAAGTGAGAAATCATCCCCCAGGGGAGATGACCATGCCACAGTCCCTTTTCCTCCATTCTCCTCGTGGGATTCTGGGCATGCATGCACACATGCCTGGAGTTCTTCAAGCTGCTGGATGTAAACCACAAAGAATTCAGTCACTTAAACCTCCACACCACCCACTAGCCCATCATGCAGCCCTTTAGCTACATAATGTACCAGAAACTATCACGTATCCCAGGCAATGCCTCAGAAAATACTGCTTGTACCCAAAACCGTCCAGCAGTTGTTAATCACGTAGTTCTCTTTCCTGGCTGTTTTATAATTCTTTTGGGCTGAAGACCAGCTATCTGTGCGAGGTAGTGGGCCTTTGTTGTACCCACTTCTACTCCGGAATGGGAGTGAGGCTCTGGATATGATGGAACTTCCAGTAAGGACAGCAAATGAACAGGCAGCCTTCTCTGTATTTAGTAGGAAGCATCTAAAAAAACCTCTGCTGAGGTGGCATCCCTACAGTTTATTTTTTTTAAATCCATATTGAAAATCATAAATTGGACTTGGGAAACTTGGGAAAGGATGTCAGGTTCTGGTTCTCTGATCTGGTAACTCCCCTTCCTGTGAGCCGCATTGGAGGGTAGACTCAGAATGCAAGAGGGATTCCTCAACTGCTTCCTTTGGCAGTTTCCTGGATGTAACCAATAGGTCTACTCCTCGGTGCCTTGTGATAGTAATTATTGTCAATAAACTTCATTAGTTGTATAACTTTATTTTACTTCATTTATTTTGCATCCTGATTAACCTCCCCTAAACCTTGCTATTATCAAGTCCATCTTTCATTCAAAAGTTCAAGGCATCATTTTTACACATCACATATATATAGTCCACAGTTATTTAGATGTCCCTTTGATGAGTAATTTAAAGCATGTAGAATTTCCAGTGATGATGGACAGAACTGTTCATAATGCTAATTTTCCC
>NW_006160114.1:1661519-1671448 GCF_000334495.1 Tupaia belangeri chinensis | reverse complement strand
CCCTATAGCAAAAAAACAAACAAACAAACACACAAAACCTCTAAAAAAAAGGGGAATAGTGAAGCCAAGATGGTTCATCTCATGATGAATTTAATCTAGTAGTTTTCTCATCAGGCAGTCTTTTTTTTTTCTTTTTTTAAATTTTTTTGATATAGGGCATGTGCTCACTCCAGAGAGAACAAGAGAGAGAGAAAGTGAGAAATCATCCCCCAGGGGAGATGACCATGCCACAGTCCCTTTTCCTCCATTCTCCTCGTGGGATTCTGGGCATGCATGCACACATGCCTGGAGTTCTTCAAGCTGCTGGATGTAAACCACAAAGAATTCAGTCACTTAAACCTCCACACCACCCACTAGCCCATCATGCAGCCCTTTAGCTACATAATGTACCAGAAACTATCACGTATCCCAGGCAATGCCTCAGAAAATACTGCTTGTACCCAAAACCGTCCAGCAGTTGTTAATCACGTAGTTCTCTTTCCTGGCTGTTTTATAATTCTTTTGGGCTGAAGACCAGCTATCTGTGCGAGGTAGTGGGCCTTTGTTGTACCCACTTCTACTCCGGAATGGGAGTGAGGCTCTGGATATGATGGAACTTCCAGTAAGGACAGCAAATGAACAGGCAGCCTTCTCTGTATTTAGTAGGAAGCATCTAAAAAAACCTCTGCTGAGGTGGCATCCCTACAGTTTATTTTTTTTAAATCCATATTGAAAATCATAAATTGGACTTGGGAAACTTGGGAAAGGATGTCAGGTTCTGGTTCTCTGATCTGGTAACTCCCCTTCCTGTGAGCCGCATTGGAGGGTAGACTCAGAATGCAAGAGGGATTCCTCAACTGCTTCCTTTGGCAGTTTCCTGGATGTAACCAATAGGTCTACTCCTCGGTGCCTTGTGATAGTAATTATTGTCAATAAACTTCATTAGTTGTATAACTTTATTTTACTTCATTTATTTTGCATCCTGATTAACCTCCCCTAAACCTTGCTATTATCAAGTCCATCTTTCATTCAAAAGTTCAAGGCATCATTTTTACACATCACATATATATAGTCCACAGTTATTTAGATGTCCCTTTGATGAGTAATTTAAAGCATGTAGAATTTCCAGTGATGATGGACAGAACTGTTCATAATGCTAATTTTCCCACCTAGTATTCAAGGGCCTCTGTAGTCCGTCACCAATTACCTTTTTTTTTTTTTTTTTTTTTTTGGGGGGTTTTTGTATAGGCCAGAAAGACAAAGAGAGACAGAGACAAAAAGCCAGAAATCACCCTCCAGGGATTTGGCCACGCTGCAATCCCTTCTCCTCCATTCTCCTCAGGATCTTGGGCACGCACGCACATGTGCCTGGCTTGAGTTTAAGCCACCGGGACTCGAACCGCAGTCAACTACATGGGAGTTCAGCGACATAGCCATTACAACAACTGCTGTTCCTACCAATTACCGTTTTTTTAAAAAAGCTTATATATTTCTTCCCTGAGACAGGGAGCAAGAGAAAGAAAGAAAGAGAAAGGCACAACCACGGAATCTCCATGCCGTGCTCCACCCCCAAGCCTTGGTCAGTCCCAGATTTTGAGGGTTTGTGTGTGCCCGGCATATTCAGGGAGGTCTCTAAATTCAAACACAGAACCTTCCTATGTGAGTCAGCGAGGTAGAACGTTGAGATCTGGCATAGCCCTCCATCAGTTCCCCACCTTCTCACTATCCGCCTCCCCATTAGCTAATTTCATGTCCCACTATCCGCTATGTAATCCTCTGCTTCAGGTGGGCTCTGTACTGAGACCCACCCACTCACGCCTCTGTTTCCCTCCCCCATTAGCTAATTTCATGTCCCACTATCCACTATGTAATCCTCTGCTTCAGGCGGGCTCTGTACTGAGACCCACCCACTCACGCCTCTGTTCCCCTTCCCCTCTGCACTAACAGGTCCTCTGGTGAATCTGGCCTAGAACTACTCCCTCCTTGGGGTTTGTGTTGACTGCTCAGTAACTGTTCCCACCTCTAATTCCTAAAGCATGTCCCACTTACTGCCTGCAAGGTTGTTCATGTATTTCTTACTTCCTCCCTGGTAGATTAAAGTGACCTGCAAAGTCTAAGAGAATCTGTTTTTTTAGAGAGAGATTTTTGTAGGGCGCATGCGCTTGCCAAAGAGACAGAAAGAGATGGAGACAGAAAGACAGAAAACAAGAAATCACACCCCGGGGGGATGGCCATGTTGCAATCCCTTTTTCTCCATTTTTCCTCTCCAGATCTTGGGCATGCAAGCACACATGCCCAATGTGATTTTTTTTTTTTTTTGGAGAGATTTATTTTTTGCTATAGGGCGCATGTGCTTGCCAGAAAGACAGAGAAAGACAGAGAGACAGAAAGCAAGAAATCACCCCCCAGGGGGGATGGCCACGCTCAATCCGTTCTCCTTCATTTTCCTCTCGGGATCTTGGGCACACATGCACATGCCCCCAGTGTGAGTTTAAGCCACCTGGGACTTGAACTGCGGTTGACTACATGGGAGTCCAGCGACATAACCATTACACCAACTGCTGGTCCCCCAATGTGAATTTTAATTTACTAGGTCTGGGACTTGAACTGAGGTGGACTACGTGGGAGTCTGGCAACATGCTGGTCCTTTGAGAATTCTGAAGGTTGGAGAGACCCTGTAGCATCTATCCCAGCTCCTCACTAAATTCAGTCACTATATGCTGGCTGTCATACAACACAACATGTATTGAATATTTGAGAGTATTTTTTACAAAGGTTAAAAAAGTCATATGTGTCCTGTAGGTTAGTTTATCTTCCCAAGTGAAAACAACTCATAATAAAAAAGAAAAAATTTGGTGCAGTGGCTGGGGGTGCTGGACTCCCACATGGCTGACCATGGTTTGAGTCCTGGACCTGGTAGCTTCTCACCTTCTCACACTCTCTCTCCACTCTGGTCAAATTTAAATAAATAAATAAATAAATAAATCTAAATAAAATAATTCTTTAAAAAAAGAAAAAAATTACATGCAAAAGGTATTTTTAAAAATTTAAAGAAGGTAAAAGTCACCCCCAAGCTCAAGTACTACAATTCTTTTTAAAATGAAAGCATATTCATTGCCAAAGATTCACACATGGTAAAAGTCCCCACTGGAGTGGTTTGCATGTTTCCATGCCCTTTTCTCAGGTGGATGAAAAAGCTGGAGAAGAGAGACCAGAGAGACAGTTACACTTGGTAGCGCCCTATAGGTGACATGAGGTCACCACCTCACTCACTGGCACTCCTCTGCCCTGAGATTCAGCTGAGAATAACTACCTACCACCCTCTATCTGTAATTTGGGGAAACTGCTGCTGCCTTTCAACACTGGTCCTGGCAGAGGACTGCTTGCTGTGATGCTTGAGAAAATAAAGAAAAAATAAAAATCACCACTCATAGATAAGCATGAATATTTAGGAGAACTTTCCAGATACATAATCACATACACCACAGTTAATGTGCACAGTACGTGTACAATATGGGAGGCCACATACCTGGAGGCTGTAAGCCACATCTCTGGAGCCTGTCTCCCTGGTCTGAACCTGGCTGCACCAAGAATAAGTTCCATGTCTGTAAACAAATTGCCCTCTCTTCGTATGTTCCTTTCCTGGAAAACTGGAATAATAGTATCTGCCACATGGAGTTGCTTTGTGCTTAAAT
Source organism: Tupaia belangeri chinensis (assembly GCF_000334495.1). Lineage (NCBI taxonomy): Eukaryota > Metazoa > Chordata > Mammalia > Scandentia > Tupaiidae > Tupaia > Tupaia belangeri. The sequence goes on along the minus strand of NW_006160114.1, from coordinate 1,667,774 downwards.
GAGGTGCTATGTATAAATGGTCCTAACAGCTCCAGTAAGTTAAAAGAATTAGATGGAGACCAGCGGGTGATGTAGTGGTTAATGGACCTGGACTTCCACATGGCAGACCTCAATTCAAGTCCTGGACTTGGTGGCTTGAAACTCACTCCAGGTGCTTGTACTTATGTACCCAAAATCCTGAGAGGAGAATGGAGGAGAAGGGATTGCAGTGTGGCCATCCCCTCTGGGGGGTGATTTCTTTCTTATTTTCTGTCTCTCCAGTGAGTACGTGCACCCTATAGCAAAAATCTCTCAAAAAAAAAACAAAAAAAAAAAACTATATGACTTATCTATCACAATTATAACAGTTCTTTATCTTATATATGACTGATCTATCACAATTATAACAGTTCTTTATCTTACCCTTTACCTAACATTTTATCCTAACCATATTGTTAAATATTCCTTAAAAATATTTTTTAATTCTTTTTTCTATTATTTAACTTTTTATTTATTATTATTATCATTATTATTTTCCAGTTTTACCAGAGAGAGATAGGAAGTGAGAATGCAAGCCACCAGGTCCAAGACTTGAACCGTGGTCAACCATGTGGGAGTCCAGTGCCTTTAACCATCACGCCACTTGCCTTCCCCTCTTAAAAATATTTTTATGATTATATGGTTCTGTATCCTATCTTTTTTCACTTAACATTTTTTTTAAGCTTTTTGCCATAGGGTGTGTGCGCTTGCCAGAGAGGAGACAGAGAAAGATGGTGAGAGGGACAATGAGAAATCACCCTCCAAAGGAAATGGTCACACCAGTCTCTTCTCCATTCTCCTCCCGGGTCTTGGGCACACACACACACAGAACCCCAGAGTAATTTTCAAGCCACCAGGTCTGGGACTCGAACCATTGTCAGCCATGTGGGAGTCCAGTGCCTCAACCACTACACCACTTGCTGGCCTCTTAATATTTATTGAAATCACATTTCTAATACTCTTCAAAAACATTTTTGATATCTCTATAGTTAATGCTCTATTTTCTAAATATATCAAATTTATTATTTTCTTCTGTTGCTAGACATTGAGATCATTTCCTGTTTATCACTATTACAAATAATACTGTGATGATATACTTCAAACTTTGATGCCTGCCCTGGCTAGTTTCGTAGGATGGATTTCTAGTATAGAATTCCCAAGACGAGAGGGCACACACATCATTAATGTTCATATTATCACACTGCTAACCAATGAGAGTGAACCAATTTTCCTCTCATCAGTCCTGCGTGAGAGCAGCCCTCTCGCTATGCTCCTGAGAGCATTTTCGTATTATTTCTTTTTCTTCTGTCATTTGTGGAAAGGAACAGTTCTGTGTCATTCAATCCTTATTTTCCTTCCTAGTGAGGCTGTTTGTGATTATATTGGTTATATATCTTTTTTTAATGCACAAAAACTGCATTTACCTACTAGGAACAAGGTGATGTTTTGATATATATAAATGTTGTGAGGTGATTAACCCAGGCTACTATGTTCATCACCTCACATACTTGTTTTGTTGTGATGATGAGAATGGGTAAGTTCTACTCTCAGATGGGCTGTCTGGCCTAGGACTAATGTACTGTTCAGGAGAAGCTGGATCCCGCATGGTGACTGGTTTCTGGTTCGGTTTACCCGAAACATACCTGGCTACCAGCTCCACTAAGATCCGATTCACTGGAGGAAGGGGGTGTGGAGATGTGGTGAGGGTGCACCTCTCACTCCCACGTGCATGCATACACACTATATTGTGAACATTAAAGTAAAATCTACTCTTAGCAACTTTCCATTATACACTATTATTAACTAGAGTTACCATGCTGTACAGTCCATCTCCAGAACTTCATCGTCCATAATTGAAACCTTGGCCACTTTCAACCCCACCCCACCCCAGCCTCTGCCATCCACCATGCTACTCTCTGACTGCTTCAGTTTCTACACCTGAGTGAGATCAGGCAGTATTCGTCTTCCTGCACCTGGCCTATTTCATTTAGCATAACGTCCTCCAGTATATCCATGTTACCCCAGTGATTGGACTGCTATTATGATTTAGACTATCCCATCATATGGGGTACCGAGACCACCAAACTCAGAGGCAGAAGGTAGAACGGTGGGTTCTGGAGGCTGGAGAGGGGCGAAGACGCTTACTGTTTACTAGGTAGGAAGTTTTAGTTGGGAAGACAAGAGGTTCTGGAAATGTTTGGCTGCACTTCAGTCGGAAAGTATTTACCACCACCGTGAGGCACAGCGCCAGGCCCCTACCTCCCTCCTCGCAGAACCTGAGGCGGGCTAGACTTCGGTGGGTTCGGAAGTCAGGGAGGGGCGGCTTCAGACTCAGAGCTGTATTCTAACTGCCGCTCCCTACTTTCCGACCCCCTCAACCACTCATTCTCCACCGAGGTCACATCCCTCCAAAGTAGGCACACACGCTGGTTCTTAGGAGTGACGAGAATCTTGTTTTCGTGTCAACGCGCAGATGCACGGTCAGTGCATACGCAGACACACGATGGATCTGTGTTATTAAATTCTGCGGGGGTGGGAGAAGAGGGAGCAGCAGCGACAACCCAGGAAAACCCACCGTCCTCCCTCACGTTCGCGGACTAAACGGATAAGACTGTCCCTGCTCCCAGCCTGCACGGCAGTTTGTCCTCCGCTCACGGGATCATCTTGCCGTGTTTGTGCGCCTTCATCCCCTGGGTCCCGCTGGTCACGGTCCTCCGCAGTGCAGCCGCAGCCATAGCTGGGGACATCTTTCCGGGGCGTGACGAGTCTGGGCGGGGGGCGGGGCCCCCTTTTTTTTTAGGGTGACGACGCCCAGGGTGGCGAGAGCTGCCGCCGGCGCGGAAATCTGTACACACCGCGCCGCGGTCCGGGTAGCTGGGTCTCTGTGGCGCAATCGGTTAGCGCGTTCGGCTGTTAACCGAAAGGTTGGTGGTTCGAGCCCACCCAGGGACGGTCAGCGCTCCTTTTCTCGAGACGATTTCTGCTTCTGGGTTTATTTTAAAACTGCAAGTCTTCGATTTTTAATCGAAGAAGAGTCCAATGCTTCCATGTGTCTAGGATAAAGGAAGACGCTATTCTCTTCGTGTTTCGTGCCTATGCGGTTTTACCGAAGGGGAACGCCGCGCCTGGGCTGGGAGCCCGATTCCTACCGGTTATCCTAATGGAATCTGCACGCGTGCCTCCGGAAGACCGGCCCAAGATCCCTCCCAAACAGTTTTTTTTTGACCCCCTTGCCCATTGAAAGGTGAATGAATGAGACCCTTGGTTTATCTCGGAAAATCTTGGCACCATCAACTTCCAAGAGAATGAATGAAAGGCTTGCAGATGAAAATGTGCAGAGTAGTTCTCTATAAGTATGTGGAAGCTACCATCGTAAGAAACGATTTCAATTAAACTATTTATTTAACTTACAGCTTTTGGACAACGGACTTGAGTCTAGCGAAAGAAGTTAATGCTTACCTTAGATTGCTGACAGAGTTTTCTCTGAAATTAAACTCAGGCAGAAATTGATCGTATGGACTTCTGTTAGAGGCCTCAGTTGATATACTTTCAACTCTGCACTCAGAGGACACCTATTTCTGAAGCAGAGGACTCACATGAAACCGGCTATAGAGAACCACATTGTAGTATGATAACACGATAATATAATTCATTGCTGCCAAGATTGAGGTCACACGGTAGGTGACTTGTTTTGGGATCTACTTATCTTGGATGGCATGTAAAGATCTAGAAGGAGGAATAGTTAACTAGATCACTAGGCTGTCTTTTAGGGAATGCCTTGGCAAATGCTGGCTGATGATTACTCCCTAAGCAGTTGTTGACATTAAAATCTGTATTGTCCAGTTAGGAGCCTAAAGGGGACACCACGTGGCACTCATGATGGAATTCCAGGCCAGGCAGTAGTTAGCTCCCCAATAGGTAGAGGCTGTTGTGAGGCCTATCAAAATCCACATTTCCTATCTACCCTGGAAAAGGTACATTGCAGAGGAAACAGCAAAATGAGGGGAAATCAGACCATAAACTTATTTATGCATGGCTCAAATCTAGATATAAGCGGTCTTCGAAAAGTTCCTGTAGATGTGTATTATGAAAAAACTATGCATAGATTTCCAATTTTTGTGCACCAAAATAAACCTGTACTTTAATTCCATTTGTTTCTACAGACTTTTTGAAGCTCCTCATATTTACTATCACTGACATTATGAGCACTTAGGAAAAATGCCCTTCCACTTTGAAGATGAATATATTTATTCTAGGTTACAAGCTCCTTAAGGGCACAGACTGTCTTCTGTTATTAATGATTATTTTAGGCTCCAAGAGATTTCCTAGAGGATATACATCAAATACTTGAGCTTAGCATGCAGTCCCTTCCTGAAACTTCACCTTATCTTGAATAGCATTCACCTGGTTATATGCACTTCCCAAGGGTTCCCTGAATGTCCCATGTCACCTTATACCTCCCAGATGCCTTCCCCTGATGCGTCCTTCCCCACCTCCAGCCTGGGTCACATCAGCTGAGAGTCACCGTCTCAGGGAAGCCTCCCTGATGCTGCCTCCGTGTGAGTTAGACGCCCCTCCTCTATGTAGTCACAGTATCGCCCTGAGAGTTGCTGGCTGACAGAACTGGAATATGAACTCCAAAGGAGGACCCAGGTCTTCACTCACATTGTTCCCCCATAGCATGGGCCTGTCACACAGTGGATGCTGTTCACAGAAACGGTCTCACCCTCTCAGGGTGTAGTTCACAGAGACGGACAGTCAGATGAAAATGCATATAACGGAGTGTCCACAAGATAGTCACAGAAAAGTTCCCAGGCAGGGAAGGAGGTGGTCAAGGAAGGTTGGAGTTATATTTTCATGGAGGTTCAAAACAACCCTAAAAGATCTTGACAGACCAGAGGTAAGAGAGGGGGCATTTAAAGCTGGAAAATATTCAAAGCAAGAATAGAGGGGAGGAATAAATATAGCCCATACATAGGACAAGTGGACTTCAAGGGGGCTCAGTAAACATGCTCTTTGCTGATGTACGGGCTCTGAGACTCAGGGATGAGTCTAGACTCTACTTCATAAACTAAGAGAGGAACTATTAGAGCTTTTTGCTTCAGGTCAGAACGAAATCTGTTTTAGATAGTTGGTCTGGCAACAGTGCAAGGGATATAAAAGATCAGAGAATAGTTAATAGGAGATTCTGTTTCAAAGTAGAGGGAATGAGCTAACAGCTAAGGTAGATATAGAGAAGGCCACTTGGGTGCAATTCAAAGAAAGACAGCACAGATTTGGGGATGATGCAGAAGGAAAGCATCCAACATGATGCTTACTGGAGAGCTGGGTGACCCTATTAGGATATATTAGAAATTTGGAGGAGTTGTAAAGAAACCTAGAAATAAGAAAAATGATCACCCGTCTACACTCTTACTTTACCTTACTTGTGACTGATTCTCCACTATGGAGTACTTCCTGAACCTAGACCCTAACTCCAGAAACAATCTTTCCTTTTTTAAATTATCATTATTTTTTATTTTAAAGTTAAACTTCCCAAGAGACTACCTGAGGGGTTTATGGAGCTCTCAGAAAATAATGGGAAGCCAAGGCCCTTTCCCAGAGAGGGACATCTAAAAGTTTGTGGGAAAATGGGACCAGCAGTTAGTGTAATGGCTATGTCGCTGGACTCCCATGTGGTTGACCGTGGTTCACGTCCTGGACCTGGTGGCTTAAAACTCACGCCGGGCGCATGTGTGTGCGTGCCCAAGATCCCGAGAGGGAGGAGAAGGGATTGCGACATGGCCATCCCCCCTGGGGGATGATTTCTCGCTTTCTGTCTCTCTGTCTGTCTGGCGAGCACACGTGCCCTATAGCAAAAACCTCCCCCCCCCCAAAAAAAAAAAAGTTTGTGGAAAAATGAAGTCAAAGTATGCATTTATTTTGGTGCAAAAATTTTGAAATCCATGCTAGTTTTTTCATAATTTGAAGACCCAGTGTACATATTCACAGGTAACATTGTTAACCATGCCCAAGGGGGTCCTGGGCTTTCTGAAGTACAGTGCTTGGCTGCACATTTTGTAACCCCAGCTTTTGCTTTATTAGATTTGTACTCTAATTACTGATAAAAGCCAAAAAGCATGTCAAATTCACGTGTTTAAGCAAGGAAAAATGAGTAAGCTGAAGATTTGTTTTTCTTTTTTTTTTTTTTTTTTGGGGTTTTTCTTTAGGGGGCGGGCCCTCCCCCGGAAGACAAAC
>NW_006160114.1:1658215-1660719 GCF_000334495.1 Tupaia belangeri chinensis | reverse complement strand
AATGGTTAAGAGGAAGTTTTTGTTTTCTTTTTTTTTTTTTTTTTTTTGAGGTTTTTGCTATAGGGTGCGTGCACTCGCCAGAAAGACAGACAGAGACAGAGAGACAGAAAGCTAGAAATCACTCCCCAGGGGGGATGGCCATGCTACAATCCCTTCTCCTTCATTCTCCTCTCAGGATCTTGGGCATGCACAGACATGCACCTGGCATGAGTTTAAGCCACGGGGTCCGAGACTTGAACTGCCATCGACTACATGGGAGTCCAGCGACATAGCCATTACACTCACTGCTGGTCCCTAAACTGAAGATTTTAAGGTAACAAAAAGAACCATATAATTTAATACTACTAACAAATCACAAAGAGAAACAGGTGATTAGAGGAGCCAAGCAATTAAGTAGATACAAATTAATAATAAAGGACCTGAGACCAAAATTCAAACAAACAAACTGCCTTCAGGTGAGGTTACCATTAATTCCTTATTGCTACAATCTGGAATGACAAAATGTGAAGGGCTTGGATATATCGATCCTTTCAGGGTCTTTTCTATGAGGATTTACACCATCAGCAGACACCAATTTCTATTTCTTTCTTGAGAGTTACTTTAATGACACCCAGCAAACTGTCATATTTTAGTTACCCCCCCATAGGAATGGAGTCTTTTTTCACTGCTTTATTATCTGTCAAAGGTGACTAGAACTAGTTCTTTCCAGATGAGCGAATCAAATATACACTTCAAAATATGAAGATCCTTGGTCCAGCCTCAGTGGCATAGTTGGTAGTGTACTGAAATGCAGGGCTAGAAACCACATGACTGACCATGGACTGGGATCCTTGGCCTGGTCAACATGCACAAGATCCTAACAAGCTGGAGTTTTAGGGAAAGGGGATCTCGGGACGATGAGATCCGAACGAGGGTGCTTTTCTCTCCCTCTTCTGTGTGCATGTGTATGTGCTTTCATGAATGAAAGGATTCATTTAAAGCAAAGAAGATCCTCACCTACCTTAGTAAGAAACCAAAAAATCGGTTGCTCTATGTGTGTTAACATAAACAATATAATTACTTATACTTGAGTATACTTTCGATTGTCGTAATTCATATAACAAATACTACATGGGTAAATGTGAGCAATGGATAAGACCTAACATAGAATTGAAGTATTAAATACAGTACTCCCACCTTGTTCATTATTATATTGCTAACAGAAATATCTAATACTGGCTGATTTATAAAGAAATAGAAGTTTGTTGGATTCACGATTGGAGTGGCTAGAAATTCTAAAAGCATAGGTCAGCCTATGCATGACCTAGAGAAGCATAGAGCTTGGTGGGTGCGTGCAGATGGAGACAGCAAGCCACGACCATGCCTTTTTAAAAGATATTTTTGCCATAGTGCATGTGTGCTCGCTAGAGAGACAGAGACAAAGAGAGGGAAAGTGAGAAATCACTCCCCTCCCCCTGACAGGGGATGGCCATGCCACAATCCCTTTTCCTTCACTCTTCTCTTAGGGTTTTGGGCACATGCGCACATACACCTGGCGTGATTCTCAACCTACCGGGTCTGGGGTTTGAACTGTGGTCATGCATGTGGGAGTCTAGTGCCTCAACCACCATGCCACCTGTTGGCCCCCCACTCTTTCTTTTATAACAGCCTGCACTTATAAGAACTAACTCCTAGGGACCAGCAGTTAGTGTAATGGCTATGTTGCTGGACTCCCACATAGTCGACCGTGGTTCACATCCCGGACCAGGTGGCTTAAAACTCACGCTGGGCACATGTGCGTGCATGCCCAAGATCCCGAGAGGAGAATGGAGGAGAAGGGATTGCGGTGTGGCCATCCCCCCTGGGGGGTGATTTCTTGCTTTCTGTCTCTCTCTCTCTCTGTCTGTCTGGTGAGTGCACACGCCCTATAGCAAAAAACAACAACAACAACAAGAAAAAAAACAAAAAGCAAAAAAGAACTCCTCACAAGATCCAGAACTCGTGAAGCAGCATTAATCCATTTGTGAAACTGGCACCTCCATGATCCAACACCACCCACTAAGACCAAATTCCAAAGGGTGAACCTTTGGAAGACAACCATTGTCCAAACCAAACCACTCCTTTTCCTTACTTTCCATGATTTCAATTACCTGCGGTCAATGGTGGTCCAAAAACAGTATATTTTTAATGACAGAGAGATCACATTCACATAATTTGATTACAGCATATTGTTATAATTTTTCTATTTCACTATCAGTTGTTGTTAATTCCATACTATGCCTAAATTATAAATTAAATTTCATTATAGGTACATATATGTATATGATAATCAGAGAATTTAAAGGGTTCAGTACCATCCTTGGTTTCAGGCATCCTCTGGGGGTTTTGGAACATACACCCTGTAGATAAAGGGAGACTACTGGATAGAATTTCTCTATTAATTATCAGGTGCAGGGATTCTTTACACTGCACATTTCCTAGCCAGTGGGATGTCAGTTTACAGCTGCAAACAGATTGCGATCCTG
>NW_006160114.1:1626473-1658184 GCF_000334495.1 Tupaia belangeri chinensis | reverse complement strand
GGCCTGGTTTACATTGCCTGAGGGCTGAGGGAGCATTAAATATCAGATGAGTAGCAGACATACTTGAACCTCCTCAGCATATTTAGATCATCTCTGCCGCTCAGCCCAGTGGGAAGAAAAAAGAAAAAGCTGGCAAGAAGGGTACTCTTATATGCCTGCAATAAAAAAAAAAAGTTTTTTTAAAAGAAAGAAAATACCTTTTCATTTTGAGATTTGAAATATTTGACAGGGTTCCCTTTCTCCTTATGACTTCATGCTTCTGTGGTTATATTTAACCTACTGATTATTTTCAACCTCTCTGATACCAGATTTATCGTCGCATTAGTAATTTTGATATTTTGCAGAAGTTATTAAGTGCCTTTTTGTAGAGGTGCCATACTTAGGAGCATCCTGATGAGCCCCCTAGCTTTCTCTGTGGTCCCCAGAAGTACCCAAGGTAGGAAGTGTGAGGTTGGAGACCTCTTGGTAATGAAATGCTATCAAAAAAACAAAATTTCAACCAATCAAGTTTAATGATTTAATTGGTTTTTATTAGAAATTCATGAATCTGGCAGCATCCCATCTGTGAAACAGGATTCTTCCTTGAGCTGAGCTGAGGAGGTGGGCTTTATAGGCAGAAAAAGAGCAAAGAAAACAAAAATGAACAGAAGCAAATGGGTCAGTTCAAAGTAACTTACTTTTTTTTTTCTTTTTTTGAAAAGTTTTTGCTATAGGGTACGTGCGCTCGCCAGAAAGACTGAGACAGAGAGACTGAAAGTAAGAAATCAAACCCCCAGGGGGGATGGCCACAACGCAATCCCTTCTCCTCCATTCTCCTCTCTGGATCTTAGGCATGCATGCATGCGCGTCCAGTGTGAGTTTAAGCTACTGGCTCTGGGACTTGAACCACGTTCGACTACATGGGAGTCCAGAGACATAGCCATTACGCCAACTGCTGGTCCTTCTTTTTTCTTATTTTTTAAAAAGAATTATTTTATTTATTTTCATTGGACTAGAGAGAGACAGAGTGAGAGAGAGAGAGAGAAAGTGAGAAAGCAAGCTGCCAGGTCCAGGATTTGAATCGCAGTCGGCCATGTGGGAGTCAGTACCCTCCATCACCATCTGATCTGCCAGTCCCCAAGGTTATTTTCTTATAAAGAAAGTAGGGTTAAAGTAGGGAGGCCTCTGTGAGCTCAGGTTGACTGGATCTCTTCTGATGGTTTGCTGTGAATCTTATTTTTTTGAAACTGGCCCATGTTAAAGTTCTGTTAGATTCGATGGCCCCAAGAACCTGTGACTCCATTCTGGCTTGGTTGGGTCTGTTGGGCCAGGTACAGGAGCTTAGTTCAAACCCATGGCCTCCTGAGAGAGCCAGAGCCATAGCTCCAGTTAAATTCACTGAGCAGGCCCCTTTGGAGCCTGCAAACTGTGAGTGGTTCTTTGCTTATGGCAGGGGTGTGCACATGAGTTGTTGCCTCTGGAAACTGCTCAGAATGAAGTCTCCAGTCTAATGGCACTTGAGATGCTTTCTCTAACTCACCAGATTGGTTCTGCCGCTCCTTCATGACCTGCTATAGCATCCTCTTCCTCTTCTGCCATAAAACACATCCTTTGGCCTCCAGACTCTAAGCCTAGAGAGATTAGTCAATTCTGTGTTGTTTGCTTTTGCTGTACCCAGCAAAACTCTGTAATAAATTGCATCTTTCACTTTTCATACTCCTTTTCTGACTTGGAGAATGCATTACTATGATTTGTTAAGTGGAAAAAATTGGCTAAAATTTAATAGACTTTCCTCTTTACCTTTTTTTTCCTGGAAAATTGGCATTAAATCATTGCATTTGCACTTTTTAATTGCCATTCAATAAAAGATCACTCAAATGTTTCTTGATAATCTCAACATATTATGGGAATTGAACATTTGTTAATAAATGAAGTATGAAGGGTATGTAAATGTTATATTCTGAATAAAGAAGAGTAGAGATTATTCAATAAACGGTATTCAAGCAATAAGTTTACTATTTGAGTGAAAATAGAAAAAGAATTAGAAATCTCAATGTTACAGGTCAAAATATATTCCAAATAAAGATTCATATGCAAAAAGAAAAAAACCATAGTTTCAGTAGAAGATATATGGGGACCAGCAGTTAGCGTAATGGCTATGTCACTGGACTCCCATGTAGTCGACCGCGGTTCGAGTCCCAGACCTGGTAACTTAAACTCACACCGTGCGCGTCTGCCCAAGATCCTGAGAGGAGAATGGAGGAGAATGGAGGAGAAGGGACTGTGGCATATCCATGCCCCCGGGGGGTGATTTCTCACTTTCTGTCTCTCTGTATCTCTTTGTCTTTTCGGGGAGTGCATGGACCCTATAGCAAAAATCTCTCAAAAAAAGAAAACAATAGAATATATATGTAAAGATTTATGTTTGGGGGGAGTAGAAACAACCTTGCTAACACATAATATCAAAGTAAAAGATTATAAATAATATGAAACTTTTACATGCTAAAAAATTAAAAATAGCCAAGTGTGGAAAGGGGGGGCAGCAGGTGTCATGGTTAAGGCACTGGATTCCCACATGGCCGACTACAGCTCAAGTCTCAGATCTGGAGACTTGAAAAGCATGTTGGCACATGTGCCCAAAATCCCAGGAGGAAAATGGAAGAGAAAGAACTGTGGCAGGGCCATCATCTCCTGGGGGATGATTTCTTTCTTTCTTTCTTTTTTTTTTGGAGAGGTTTTTGCTACAGGGCCCATGCGCTCGCCAGACAGAGAGAGACAGAGAGACAGAAGGCGAGAAATCACTCCCCAGGGGGGATGGTCATGCCACAATCCCTTCTCCTCCATTCTCCTCTCGGGATCTTGAGCATGCATACACTCGTGCCCAACGTGAGTTTAAGCCACCGGGTCCAGGACTCGAACCATGGTCGGCTACGTGGGAGTCCAGTGACATAGCCCTTACGCTAACTGCTGGCCTCATGGGGGATGATTTCTTACTTGCCCTGTCACTGTCTCTGTCTCTCTCTGGTGAGCATATGTGCCCTATGGCAAAAACCTATTTTAAAAAAGTGGAGGGACCAGCAGTTAGCGTAATGTCTATGTCGCTCGACTCCCATGTAGTCGACTGCGGTTCGAGTCCCGGACCTGGTGGCTTAAACTCACACCAGGCGCATGTGCGTGCATGCCCAAGATCCCGAGAGGAGAATGGAGGAGAAGGGATTGCGGTGTGGCCATCTGCCCCCCCCGGGGGGGGTGATTTCTTGCTTTCTGTTTCTCTGTCTCTGTCTTTCTGGCAAGTGCATGTGCCCTATAGCAAAAACCTCTCCAAAAAGAGAAGAAAAAAAAGTGGAAATCACCACTGCCATATAACATAAAGTTTAACATCTTAGAGGTGATATAAATGAGTAAGACCCCAGAATAACCACTGCAGGACTGAAGGGAGGCCCACAGAGTCTCTCATGCTTCTTGTCCAGACACCTACTCCCCATCTTTCTTCTTGCCTCATCTTTCAAACTACCCAGGAGGACAATCTCAACAAAAAGTTGTAGTTAAAACTCATTGTCTTTCCCTGAATGTTATCACTATAACCTACACTCTTTTTTCAATAGGGAGATTTTTGCTATAGGATGTGTGTGCTCACTGGAGAGACAGAGAGAAAGCAAGAAATCGCCCCCAAGGGGGGATGGTTATGACCTAATCCCTTCTCCTCCATTCTCCTGGGATTTGGGGCATGCACACACATGTGCCCAGCGTGTTTCAAGCTCCAGGGTCCAGGATTGGAACTGCGGTTGGCCATGTGCCTTAACCACTATGCCACCTGCTGGCCCTACCTACACTCTTTTATCTGTCACCCTATAAACTCTGCACTTCTGGGGACATTATACTCTAGGTCTAATTTCACCTAGTTGCCCACTGCTGTCCAGTCTCCCAACCCCTTCCACTGTGCCCTTGGAGTTGTCCTTGGCAAGACCTTCTATAGGGTCACCTTCTGCAGACAGTCTCTCCTGCCCTTGTGCCAATGAAACCTGAATAGCCTCTGTAGGCACAGCATTCTCTACAGCCCTGTCCAGTGGTCATGGTTTTTATCTTCCAAATTCCACATACCATTGGGCCTGGAGATGAGGTAGGCTTTTCCTTGTTCCTCATTCCTATTTCAAACCCTGTTCCCTCATTCTCCAGCAACTTAGAAGCTTCCAGTCCTCTCTTTACTGCCATTTGCCATTTTCATGGTATATTTCCTTGAGGATTTTAGCTTCTGGTTCAATGTATATTTCTTTCTAGCAAGAACCATGTTGCCATTGAGATGAATTTGCCTTCTGCAAAGACAATCCATCCTACATTCTGGCCTCTTGGGTCTTCTTAACCCCTCACTTTTCATGGACTTCTCACCTAACTTTGGCCATGCACTTGCTTGTCATATTTAAGATTTTGTCATCACCAGTAACTCTGTTATCTTTGCTTTTCAGGTGCACCACTTTTTAAATTTTTGTTTCTTTCTTTCACAAGAGTAAGAGAGAGAAAGACAAGCCTCCTCAAGAGGGTTCATGCTGTGATCCTCTAGCCTTCCCAGCTGGCCAGAACTGCAAGTGTGCATGCCTGGCATGCACAAGCAGACCAGGGAACTGATCCTGCAATCTACCACTGCACCACTGAGCCAGCCTCAAGCACACCATGTTCTGAACAGCTTGCTTCCCCATCTAGTCCCACTCTGGCATTCACTGAACCCTCCTCTTAACAACTGAGATCTGTCACCACTTTAACTATCAGGTCTCCTGTCCCTACTTCCCTCACCAATCATTACTCTTTTGCCTGACAATTCCTCCTCTTTGGCTGAATCCAACTTCCCACTCTCCATTCCACATGATTGGAAACAAGATTGGAAAAAAAATAAACCATCTTAACTGGCCTCAGATAAATTTATGACTCTAAACCTCTGGCGAGCCCTCAGCACAGACTGGAGCGCCTGCTGCATGTCCCTACTCAATTAGCTCTCCACTCTCTCAGACCAATATTTCAGCTTCCTCAATCATTACCTCCTCCTCCCTCTAAGCCGTCAGCTGATGATCTGTTTATTACCCCAAGAAAATAATCAGAAGAAACTTTTCTCCTTCTGTCCTCAAATCTCCTAACATCTATTCCTATGTACTTTGTCTTCACTAGAATAAAAATGACAAATTCCTTTAGCTTTTAGGGTTATACCCTTCTCTTTCCTCGTATAACTGCTCTGTCTCTCACTTGTAACATCCATTTGTTTCTCTCCATGGAACATTGAGGTCCACACATAAACATGATATGACATCTCCTATCTTAAAAATTGGAACAGGGGACCAGCACATGATATAATGATTATGTCACTGGACTCCCATGTAGTCAACTGCAGTTCAAGTCCAACCCAGTGGCTTAAAATTCACACCAGGTGCATGTGCATGCCCAAAATCCCCAGGGGAGAATGGAGAAGGGATTGCTGCATGGCCATCTGCCTGGGGGGTGATTTCTTGCTTTCTCTCTGTCTCTCCAACGAGCGCCATACCACATGCCCTGTAGCAAAAACCTCTCTCTCTAAAAAAAAAAAGGAACAGGAAACTTGACCTCACAGTCCCCCACCAGGCACCAGAAATATTTAAAAAACGGTCTTCCATGTGTCTCACTTGCTCACCATCTCTTCTCTCAAGTCCACTCATCTCTCTTCTCACGGCTCCACCAACTATCCTTGCTGAATTACTAAAGGACTTCCCTATTGCCAAAGCCAATGGTTAATTCTCAGTACTCTACTACTCTACATTTCCAGTTATCTACCAGATAATCGCCCCTTCCTTAAGAAAAAAAAAGGGGGGTGTTGTCTATCCTTTGAGTTTCAGCACATTTGCTTTTCTTCCTATCGTACCTTTTCTTCCCCAGAGCTGTTTTAGCTTCCTAAATGACCCCATTCTGTATCACGGTGTTAACTACTACTCATGCATTCATCATCGCCAAATGAGTACGTCCAGTGTCTGGCTCTCTCCCGAGTTCTAATATGGCAGATCCATCTTCCTACTAAATTTTCTCCACGTGCTGGTCTAATAAGAATCATACACTTTACATTAACCCAAACTGAATTAATTTATCTTCTTTAAATTATTCCCTTCTCTGGTCTGTCCCATCTCAATAATTGACACAACCCATTTGCTTAGGCAATGAAACCTGGCATTCATCTTTGGTCTTTTTTTTTCTTGAGAGATTTTTGCTATAGGGCACTTGTACTCGCTGGATAGAGACAGAAAGTGAAAAATCAACCCCCAGGGGGTATGGCCATGCTGCATGCTGCAATCCCTTCTCCACTCTCTTCTTGGATTTTGGGTACACACACACACACACGCACACACACACACACACACACACATGCCCAGCTTGTTTCAAGCTGCCAGGTCTGGGACTTGAACCACGATCGACCATGTGAGAGTCTAGTGCCTTAACCACTACACCACCTGCTGGTCTCCCTACTCCCAATCCATCCACCAACACATCTTGCTGGCTCTAAACTGGCTGTAACATCATCCTAAGTTAAAGAACATCTGAACTTTTGAACACTGAACAGTTACCACTCTAGTCCACACTCTGAAAGACTTGCACTTCTATTCTGACCACCTGTAGTCATTCTCTGCACTTCTGTGCAGGGAATCCAAACCAGATCATCTTACCCTCTTACGTTGTATCTTCTAGTGGTTTCCTATTATTCTCAACATATACAAAACCCCCACTATGGCCCACAAAACCTGGCAGTCCTGCATATTTATTTAGAAACAGTCTGGTGCCAGCTAACCCCTTGAATCTCGTATTTCACTTTTACTGTCCCCGCTCACTCTGCTCAATCATACTGACCTCTTCCCTGTCTCCATCTTGCTTCTACAGTCTGAATGTGCGTCTCCTCACACATTTGAAATCTCAACCCCAGTACAAAAAGTAAGAAGATACAAGGGTCTTGAGAGAGGTGATTATGTCATGCAGGTTTCACTCTTTTGAGAGGTTTTTGCTATGGGGCTTGTGCGCTCACCAGACAAAGAGACAGAGACGAGAGAGTGAGAAATCACCCCCCAGGGGGGATGGCCACGCTGCAATCCCTTCTCCTCCATTCTCCTCTCAGGATCTTGGGCACGCACGCACATGCACCTGGCATGAGTTTAAGCCACCGAATCTGGGACTCAAACCGCAATTGACTACATGGGAGTCCAGCGACATAGCCATTACACTAACTGCTGGTCTCTTGCAGGTTTCACTCTTAGGAATGGGATTAGTGTGACTCAATCTCTAACAAGAGATTAGAAGGTGTGTCCCTGTCCCTTTCTGTCATGTGAGGACATAAAACGTGTCATCTATGAAGAAGAGAGAGCTTTCACCAGACACTGAATCTGCTTTCCAGATTGATCTTGGACTTCCAAGTCTTCAGAACTATGAGAAATCTCTGCAATTTATGAATTACCCAGTCTAAGTTGTTATAGCAGCTTGTACAGACTAAACATAATTAGCACACCCACTTCTCATGACTTTAACTTAAGTACTCTTCATTGAAATCTTTGCTCAAATGTCACCAACTTATTTTTTGGAGTTTTGTTTTTTTTTTAATTTGCTATAGGGTGCATGCACTCGCCAGACAGACCGAGACAGACATAGATAGAAAGCAAGAAATCACCCCCCCTCCCCCGAGGGGATGGCTACACCGCAATCCCTTCTCCTCCACTCTCCTCTCAGGATCTTGGGCACACACGCACACGCGCCTGGCCTGAGTTTTAAGCCACCAGTCCGGGACGTGAACTGCGGTCGACTACACGGGAGTCCAGCAACATAGACATTATGCTAACTGCTGGTCCCAAATGTTACCCACTTATAAGAAATCTTCTTCCAAGACCAATCAGTCCAAAATAGTTTAGCCCACTCATCCTTTTTTGCCATGGCATTTTTTATCGTTAGTCAATCATTTAGATACCACAGCTGCAAACTCACTTACTTGCTAAAATTCCTTTATGACCCTAAAAATCAATACTCACTGTACTTTGTGTGGTCATTTGCAAACATCCATAGAGCAGCGAAACATTTGAGTTGACTGATAAATGTTCTCAGCTGTGGTTGAACAAGTCAACCCTTTGCCTTCCTGTTTGAGCTCTCAGGATGTAAACAAGTGTTTTTTTAGTGGTCTATTTAGTGTCGTGTTTTTCACATTTTTGTGTTTTTGGTATTTTCATTGTTTAAAAAA
Source organism: Tupaia belangeri chinensis (assembly GCF_000334495.1). NCBI lineage: Eukaryota > Metazoa > Chordata > Mammalia > Scandentia > Tupaiidae > Tupaia > Tupaia belangeri. The sequence goes on along the minus strand of NW_006160114.1, from coordinate 1,649,981 downwards.
TGGTCCCAGGCACAGTGCTGGTGTTGTCTGCTGCTCCTAAGCACGAGGAGACTATAACGCGCCTAGTGGAGAAAATCCATGTTATTAGATAAGCATCACTTGGGTTTGGGTTTTAGTGCTAATGACCAGCAGCAGTTCAATGTTAATGTAATGACTCAACAATACAGATTAAAAAGGGGTCTTTAAACAGAAACACACAACAAACAAGGTGACTCACTGACTGGCTGACAAAAATGCTGTGACCATAGGCTCACAGACATCTAACCCTGTAATTCCCCTATTTGCTAATTCTGTGTTCATGGCAACTTTACAGTGCATAACCAATCCAAAGGACAAAGTCAACTCTTGCCTATCACCACCCTACCTTATATAGTCACCCTGTTTAGAAGACCAACACCTAAAGGGTAAGGATTTCCTTTTACTTTCCTGCCTTAGGAGCTAACAATACTAGAAATACCACTAGTAAATAATCTACTAAGACTTCTTAAATAGGTAACAAGTAAAGGGTGGCAAGCAATTCCTCAAAAAAAAAAACAAAACAAAAATAAAAATCTCAACTGGACAATAGTCATGGACCATGTTCAGCCTCACTAGAAATGTGAACAGAAACAGGTAGGCTGGGCCTCCTTCTTCAATGCTATTTATGTCATGTCGGAGGCCTCATGGAAGCCAACAATGCAGCAATCATTAAGACTTTAAATGTTCACATCCTTTGACCCAACAGTTCCACTCCCAGAAAACTCTGGTCTGCATAACACTTTATCAACAAGGATAACTGCTTGTAGCACAATTAACAATAGTACAAAACACCTCAAAATCCACAAAGATTAGTGAAACATGGTTACTCATAGTATTTTGTAGCATTTCAAAGTTGTCCAAAATTCTAAGATGGAAAAATGCTAATTAACACTAAAGTAATAAAAACGGATCATGCATACAGGTACAACAGGAACCTTTTTTAGTCTATATACGTTTAAAAATATGGAAATGTTTGCAGTTATCACTAACATGAATCATCCAAACTTGGTGTTTCCTGGGTTTTTTCTTGGGGTAAATACACATAACTATCAACCACACACACACACAAAAAAGGAAGAGGTGGTTAGGGAGTAAATTTGACAATTAAGAAGTGCTGTTTCCCTGATAAAGTGTTTCACTCCAAAACCACTGCCTGCCACTCAAATCCCAGTGACTATTGCCATTAACTACTACAGAAGTGATATTGTTGGGACATCCAACTTTTAAATAAGATAAACTCATACTTCTACCTGCCCTGGTAACCAGCGTTAACTCAACCTCAGCTCTGTAACTCACTAGTTAGGTACTGTTGTTGCCTTACCTATAAAATTTGATGACGGTATCTCAGAAATGTTGAGGTTTAAATGAATTTACATCTTACATGTAACAGAACCGAACATACAGCAACCCTGGTTAAGTCTTGGTTATTTTTCCCTCTCAAAACATAACTGTTACATGGTGCCCAGTTTGATTACAGAAATACATGTCTTGGGGGGGCGATGGTATTTATGATAATGTGAACTTTCTGTACATCATCACAAAAATACTCTTTCCTGATGCAGATCATCTGTTGGTCATCTAACACCACTCAAAGTTATGGCAGTAAGGTTTACTGCCATCCTTTTTAAGAGAAAAAGAGGGTAAGAAGTATGGGATTAGGTCCAGTCTGAAATGTTGTCTAGTGTTTCTAAGCACAAGGAGACTATAATGTGCCTTTCTGGTATAAGTTAAGAGGTTTAGGTTCTTAAACCCAGAGAACCATAAGGAAAACCGTCACACATTCGTATACCACATACAACTTTAATATAAACTACGGCTGGCCCTTCCTATGTGCAGGTTCCTTTTCCATGGATCAGCTTGGATAAGAAAATGTCACACGTTGCAAACATGTACTATGTATTTAAGACAATGGTTGAGTCTGTACTGAACACGTCCAGATTTTGTCATTATTCCCTACAGTACAGCAGTTTACACAGTACTCACACAGTATGAGAAGTAATCTAGAGATAAGCTGAGTGAAAGAACACGCATAGGTTACATGTAAACACTACACTGTGTATATAAAGAACTTGTGTATCTGTGGATTTGGGCATCCTTAAGGATGTGATAAAACCCTTCCCTGTAGATACTGAGAGAAGCTTGCAGAAGCAACATTAACAAAACTTGAAATCTAGTAATTTAATGTACCCAACTGTATAAACTGCCAGGAACTAAATGCTACTTTTCATTTTCAACATTTTGAAATTCTCATTCTCCTACAAGCACAAAATAAAGCCAACAAGAAGATCATATTCCTGATCATTTTAATCTGTAAAACATTACATGCTTTGTGGGCAGAACCAAAGATAAACCCTCAATGTCTTATATTTTGTTCATGGTTATTACACAAGACTGGTATATAAATACTACTTGAAAACACAGTTTTTCTAAGAGCAATAATAAATATTGAACTCAAAAAAGTTAACAAGCATTCAACAATTCTCGAACAGATATTCATCAAAATGAGGTAAGTCTAATGTGTCATTTGCTAAAGAATTTAATGCTGCAGTGGAAAAAAACTCATCAAAAATATCAGTCTTCATGGAATTTTCCAAGTTTAATGTTCTGATACAGGCATTATTTGTTAGTGAGCCTGGCTGAACTTCACATTGATTTTTCTTGGTGGGGCTGCAATAATTATGTTCCTGTCTCAGATGTGTGTCCTGGGAAACATAATTTAATTCATGAGGTACTGTTGCTGGGACATGGTTATCTCCCATTTCCAAATACCTAAAGTCCGCTTCTCCATTTTCTGAGAGCTCTGTTGAAACAGCAGTTGGAGGAGACAGTAATTCTGCTAAAATCTCCTCATGAGTTTGACTACTGTATGGGGAAGCATTAGTAGTACATCCAGATTTATCTGCAATATCAATTTGATACTGTAGCTCATTTAGCAAGTCTTCTATTGATTCACAATCATTTGGAGACCCACAATCGGGAGTATGTTCTGAATGTTCACTTGGAAGTGGTTTACTTTGGGGGGAAGACATAAGAGCAGCTAACTTCTTCTTTTTGGCCTTTAGTTTTTTTAGAAGTTTTAGACGAAGTTTATGAATCTGACCTTCAACTGAATCTCTGTGGTTTGCTGAAGAAACATCATTTTCATTTCCATGAGCAATGTGGTGGAGGTGAGGTCCATCTGAGGTGCTTTCACACTTTTCAAAACTTCAGAGGCAGCTGTCACATCGGCAGGAAGCTGAGCAGCTGTGCTGCCTGACGGCAGAGGAGTTGGGGGAGTCTCATTGGCTACAGGACGCTTACTAGCTTTTCTGTGGGCTTTCCTGGATACCCGATTAGCCTTTTGGTTTATGCCTTTAGTTTTGAAGCCACCAAAATTATTTGCCCCTTTAACTGAAGGCTGCAAATCAGTTATAGAACTTCTATTATGAGCTGAAACACAAGGTGGCATAAAAGAAGCGCCCCTGCTTAATAAGCCTTTAACCCAACTTCCCACAAATGGTTTCTTCTGACTTTCTTTCGGAGTCTGATCCTGTAATGACTTAACTGTTATGGTCTGAGAATGTGCTACAGTTTCTTTTTTCTTCAAATTAGATACCTGAACTATAACATGCTCTGGTTTTAATTTCTCACTTTTTGGTGTAAGGACCTGTTTTGACTGAGTGTCCTCCAATTCTGACTGCACTCCCTGTATAGTGCTTTCACACTTCTTCAAAACTTCAGAGGCAGCTGTCATACCAGCAGGAAGCTGAGCAGCTGTGCTGCCTGACGGCAGAGGAGTTGGCGGAGTCTCATTGGCTACAGGAGGCTTACTAGCTTTTCTGTGGGCTTTCCTGGATACCCGATTAGCCTTTTGGTTTATGCCTTTAGTTTTGAAGCCACCAAAATTATTTGCCCCTTTAACTGAAGGCTGCAAATCAGTTATAGAACTTCTATTATGAGCTGAAACACAAGGTGGCATAAAAGAAGCGCCCCTGCTTAATAAGCCTTTAACCCAACTTCCCACAAATGGTTTCTTCTGACTTTCTTTCGGAGTCTGATCCTGTAATGACTTAACTGTTATGGTCTGAGAATGTGCTACAGTTTCTTTTTTCTTCAAATTAGATACCTGAACTATAACATGCTCTGGTTTTAATTTCTCACTTTTTGGTGTAAGGACCTGTTTTGACTGAGTGTCCTCCAATTCTGACTGCACTCCCTGTATAAAACCAGGAGCATGAATGTGATCCACAGAGTTAGTAATTACATTATCGTTTGCATTCAGCTGTAGTGATTGCGTGTTTGTCTTTATAACTTGAGATGGAAAGCTTAACTCCACAAATTGGTCTTGTATAAGCTTTTCATTACACAGCACTGACTCTGAAGAAGCCATTAGTGATTCTTGTGTTTGGAAAGCATTTGTTTGGCCAATTTGTGTATTTTCTGTCACCGGTTTATTTTCTAATAGCAATGTTTCAGAGTTAACTTGAAAATTTGAAGCAGTTTTCTGGGTAGTTTCTTCAAGTGTCAAGGGTAAATTATTGTTGACCTCTGGATCTGGAAGTAAGTGGTTTTTAGGAGCTACAGTTTCATCCTGTGGAAGAGTGTGAGGAGTAACTGACACATTCTCTGGGTGAGCTATCGAGGACATCTCCGCTGAGGTGGCGTCACCAACACACCACGACACTGGACATACAGGTGTCTCATCACTGAAAGAGTGAACGTCAGTCTTAAGTGGGAGGTAGGAAGCTCCTTCATCTGTCACTTGAGATGTTTTTCTTTCCCAAATAACAATGTGTATCTCTGATGCAGGAACTTCAAATTTCTCATGCCTTTCAGAACACTGGCCTTTTAAGTCATCACATTCCAGCCAACTTCCTGGGAGATGGAAAAGAGTCAAAGAGGTTAGACATTTGAAAATTACGAACTGAGGTTAACTCTCTTCTGGCCTTTTAAACTGCTGTATCATTTTATTTCCAACAAAGGTTAGAACACTCTAATTTATAGTCCTGTCCTTGTCACCATTCTGCCAAATGTGTACGTTCTTACAGGAATAACTAAAGCTTATGGGCTAACATTCAGAAATAAACTGAGGCAGTTTTCTGAATAGTTTATACTCTTTCTTTAAATACCAATAAAAATTAAGATAGAGCTAATGTAACTTTTAATACTTAGAATTCAGTATTACCTATTTTACCCAACATCAGAAAATAGAGTCAAGCTGTTCCATATATATTAACTTTGAAGATAATGGAAGCTTGTTACTTTTGCTTTATTTAGGACCTTCTGTTTTCTCATCTGTCAAGTGGGAATGACGTGATGGATGACAAGTGAAGAGTCTGAAGACTAGGAATACCTACAGTGTCAAACACTGAAGTATCAAGACAAAACCAGGGAAGAGTCCATTACTTACAGCAGTTTAGTCCCTGTCAGTTATTTCTGCCCACACCTTACTGAGAAGTAAAGGAAGGTGGCTGGGTGCTGATGTGAAGCACAGTTAAGGGGAGGTGTGTGTATCTCTTACTACTGTGTGGTAATTCTGGAAAATCTACCAACACACTTGGATGGGTAACAGCATTTATTTTAGTTTACATTTAGAGACAAGGTCTCATGTATGTTGCCTAGGGTGTTCTCCAATTCGTTATCCTCCTGCCTGAGCCTCCCCAGGGATTGCGATTACAGGTGCAAACCACCACACACACACACACACACACACACACACACACACACACACAGGCGTATGTATTCAGGAAACAGAAATGAGAAGTATAATGTCATGGGAATTGTGGTACATCAAATATGTAACATACTCTATTTTTATGAAATACATGTGATAAATTCATAAATCAAGATTTCAACCACCATCACAATTACTATAAAACATTTTCTATTCCTTGGCTTTTCAATAGTGAGCACCCAAACTTAATACATTTTTTTCAATGAAATACATCACACTGTTTTAGCAGTAGAGAAGTGATAATCAACATAGCATTTTTTTAATGGTGCAAATACATGTTTAGACACTTGTTCTTAAATGCTAAAAAGGCACTACTGGACAGCTAAGCAGCCTGCCTTAAGGAGAGCCAGATCCCACATGGCTGACTGCAGTCCAAATCCCACTCCTGGCAGCTTGAAAAATGAGCCTGGTGCATGTGCATATAAGCCCCAAACCCTGGCACTTTGGAGAAACAGAAGAGAAGGGAATGTGGCATGATCACACACCCAATTAAGGGGTGCTTTCTCCTTCTCTTTGTTTCTGGGACAAACGCAGAGGCCTTCTGACCAATTAAAAAAAAAAAAAAAAGGTGTTTCTCTTTTCTCTAAATAAGTGTATCTATCTACCCTTTTTGAAAAGATTTCTAAGAACTCACATAGAAAACTCATAGCTCACACAGATGTGACATCTCCCTCTCTCTTTCTTATTCACTTCTGGGGATTGTGGTGTGGCCATCCCTCCAGAAGGTAAATTTTTGCTGTCTCTTTAGCAAGTGCACATGCTTTATAGCAAAAGTCTCTCTACCGAAAAAAAGAGATCTCATCTTAAGAGTGTGAGGGAAAAAGTAGACTCTGCAACAGGCCCCAAAGCTTTCTGTGAAGAACTAATCTTGAAGAACAGCGGAAGGGAGAAAGGAACCTTTCCTTAGCTGCTGCTCAGGCCAATTTAGTTGTTAATAGACTGGTAAATTTCTAAGGTATTAAGAGTGACTGAAAAAGTGTTAAGACTCGGCATGGATTTAAAAAATATTCCCCAAAGGAAAAAATTAAAAATGAGATTAAAATATTTATTAAAATATATCTGATAAAAATAAAGTAAATTGAAAGTATAACAGCAGTCACATAACAGAGTATGGCTTCTGATAGTTAAGTTACAAAAAGGAAAATAAAATATATTCAGAGATTTGCTAAGCGCCTACATATATAAAACACCATCACTCACAAAGTATGTGGTTTATATGGATAAATGTTTTATTAGTACCTGAACCTCATTCTGCAATGAAAACTCTGACAATCTTTTGTTTGCCTGTGTAAACAGTTCTCTACCATACAGGTACCTTGGAATCACCTGGGGAGTTTTTAAAACAATATTGAAGGGCCAGCAGGGGTGTTGTGGTAAAGGGTGCTAAACTCCCCATTTGGCTGACTGAGGTTTGAGTCCCAGACCTGGCAGCTTCTTCTCTCTCCTAGCCCCAGTCAAATAAAAATAAATAAATACAGGGACCAGCAGTTGGTGTAATGGCTATGTTGCTAGACTCCCATGTATTTGACTATGGTTCAAATCCTGGACCCAGTGGCTTAAACTCATGCCGGGCACGTGTGCATGCATGCCCAAGATCCCAGGAGGAGAATGAAGAAGGGATTGTGGCGTGGCAATCCTCTCAGAGGGTGATTTCTCGCTTTCTGTCTCTCTCTTTCTGGTGAGGGCAGGCGCCCTATAGCAAAAGACTCTCAAAACAAAAAAAAAAAACAAAAAAAAAAAAACACACACGAAAAGCAAAAAACATAAAGTTCAATAAAATAATTCTTAAAAAAAAAAAAAAAACAACCCAACAATAACATTGAATTATTTGATTTGGGACTGGCAGGTGGCATGGTGGTTAAGGGTGCTGGACTCCCACATGGCCAAACACTGTTCGAATCCCAGACCTGGTGGTTTGCTTTCTCATTCTCCTGCCCTAAGCTCTCATTCTCTCCTTCTCTGGTCAAAATAAAATAAACAAACAAAGTTAAATAAAAATAATTCTTAAAAAACGTTTTTTAATGACAATTTAAAAAATATTGATATTAGTGTTCAATCCCTAAGCCTGAATCATTGCTCTAGGGTAGAACCTGCACATTTTTATAAACAAAGCAAGTAATTCTTGCATGCTGCACTTCAAGTGGACTTTTCATTTCCTGGAATGCAACAGAAAGCTAAAATAAGGGCCTGCTGGTGGTATGGTGGTTAAGGTGGCTGGACCCAACTTGGCTGACTATAAGGTTTAAGTACCAGACTTGGTAGCTTGAAAAACATGCCCAGTGAATGTGTATGCATGCTCAAAATCTCCCCTCCGCCCCAAAATGGAAGAGATTAATGCATGACTGTCCCCCACAGGGTGGGGTGGTGTGCATTTTCACTTTCTCTCTCAAGTAATCGCACCCTTTAGCAAATTTAACAAAACAAAAGCTAAAATAATTTGTGCTACTGAGAACTATTTTTACCCAATTCTGAAATGGGGTAAAACTTTAAGGTAGAATTTCATTTATAACATGTGTTTCAGTTTGCAAAATACTTTTGTAACAAAGCACTGTGTCATCACCCAAATCATCCCCAAGGAAAACACAAAACATGAAAAGTGTCCAGGGCCAGTCCCATGGCCTAGTAGTTAAGGGAGCTGAATTCTACATGGTTGACTATGTGGTTTGAATCCTGGTTCCAGCAGCTTGAAAAACAAGCTGGGCACATGTGCATACATGCATGACCCAAATTCATACAAGATGGAGAAATAGAGGAGAAAGGGACTGTAGTGTACCAACACTCCACTGGGTGTGCTTTCTCCCTCTCTCTGGCAAGTGCATGTGATCTCAGGGAAGGGGAAGGAGGATGGGGAGGAGAGGAAAAAGGGAAAGGGAAGGGGTAGCAGTCCAGACAATAGAAATGATTGTAAAGTGAGCCCTTAACAGCAGTCTGATACACTTCAAAGGGACTGAGTTATCTTGTCTAAGACAAAGTGAACATTGTGAAGAAAACATACTATTAAACTATATTAGGCAAAAAGGGGGAAAGTCAAAAAAATTAATGAACTGTATTTATTTACCCTTCAATGAGTTTATTTAAGTAAAAAGCTTTATCTTTGTAGCTGTCAGCAATGGGTTTCAGATATTCAATTTCACAATGACAAAAGGGTACATAGTCTAATGTTTAATAATCTTAGATGTAGACTTTTGCTCTTATTTTGTTTATACTTACTAATACTGCAAGCTAAACAAAATTTATTTTCACTTTTCTTTATCATTTAAAAACCTTCAATGGGGCTGACAGGTGGCGTGCTGGTTAAAGGCACTGGACTCCCACATGGCCAACCATGGTTCAAGTCCTAGACCTGGTGGCTTCCTTTCTTATTTTCCCTCTCTCTCTGGTCAAATTAGAAAATAATAATAATAATAATAATAAATAAAGTTAAAAGGATTCTTAGGAAAAATCTTTCAATAAGAACTTTCTTTTTTTTTTGAGAGGTTTTTGCAATAGGGCGCGTGCGCTCGCCAGACAAACAGAGAGACATAGAGACAGAAAGCGAAAATCACCCCCCAGGGGGGTTGGTCATGCCGCAATCCCTTCTCCTCCATTCTCCTCTCGGTATCTTGGGCATGCACACACACGTGCCCGGCCTGAGTTCCAAGCCACCGGGTCCAGGACACGAACCGCGGTCGACTACATGGGAGTCCAGCGACATAGCCATTACGCTAACTGCTGGTTCCCAGAACTTTCTTTTTCAAAATACAAGGTGTCACTACAAAGGAAAACTTCCACTACTCATTTTTCCACACTGAACATTTCTCATATAATTAAACAAATAGATTAAGTAGAAAAAAGCAAACTGTAAACCAACAGTAATATATGATTTCATCCATTGTCTTAAAAAGAAATGTATATATACATGTGTAAACCCATAATATGTGATATAAGAAAACGAAGAAGTTAAGAATATTATAACCACCACATTTTTAAAAGGAGGGGAGAGGAGAGGAATGAAAGCCAAAAAGGCAAGAATAGAGAGAAAAAGACAAAACAAAGTTTAGCCTTAAAAGAAAAAAATGTTTAGTTGCCTGTCTATTATCATAATACAAATGTTTAAACTCTTACCATCAGCATCTAAAATCCATGTTATAAAATGGTTATTTGCTTGGTACTGAATTACAGACGTGATCTGATAAAGACAGCCTTCAAAATGAAATTTATAGTGTTGCAAGTCACTCTGTGGTAAGCCTTCAACAAAGTGCACCATGAATATAGGAGATACTCTGTGGGAAACAAAAGCAGGAGTCAAAAAAATGTAATGCCATGTGCCTAGTTATACAAAAGATGATGTGAAGTGAACTAGTCACACATAACACTTTCAAGACAAACTGCAATAATTTTTCTTGAGCACCTCCAGATGTGTGCCTTAATTAGAAATGGAGAACTAACTCTAAGAAGTATGTAACACTAAACTCTTTTAAGAATGGTATCAATGACAGTTGGAAGCCATCATGCTGTAAGATTCTAACACAGACCATTAAACAAAAATTGCTCTGTAAGCAAGATGTTGCTTTGGCTTAAACAAGATCTCGTGGAAGCTATTTTGTAGGATCAAAGGAAAGAATACAGACCTTTTAGAATTTTCTAACCAACACATCTAAGAAATTCAAATAAACACTAATTTGGCTTATTTCTCTCTGTTATCTCTGAAAGTAGAGCGGTGCATTAAATTAAATTTTCTACTCAGGAAAAGAAAATTATATACTGATTTTCTATAAATTTCAAGATATCCATAATTTCAAAAATACATTTTACCATTCATGTAACATGTCAGAACCAGAAAAAGGAATCCAAACATGGGCTTCAATTAACTAAATTTAACAAAGCTCTCAGGATTTAAGAAAAATGTTGACTATCCTTTTTCCTAATACTTAAACAGCTGTCAAAACTTACTTAATTAGCTCATCAAAATGTATTCAGCTGAAATGAACTTGAGTCAATGTCCAAAAGCAGATTATTCAGACTGACAAGGGATAATTTGTAAATCACTCCTTGAGATTTTATTAGAGAATAATCAAGTCCTCGATATATCTATACACACGTACATATAAATGTAAAGTTCTGTGGACTGTCTATAACACTACTCTTCTCACCAATTTATCCTATCTATGCTATCCAGTAATCAAGTCCTCAAAATTTATATGCTGATATATAAAAGGTTCTGCAAGATATTTATAACACTAAATTATAAAACTCACCATTATGAAAATATATTGCCAAGTAAACTATACCACATCCATTAACTCAGATGTAGTTTGACATGTTAAAAAAACGAAGTATGGGGCCATTTGGTGACATAGTACTTAAGGCGCTGGACCTCCACAGGGTAGACGATAGTTTGAGTCCCAAACTCAGCAGCTTGAAACTCATGCCAGGTGTGTACATGTGCCCAAAATCCCGAGAGGAGAAGGGATTGTGGCATGGCTATCCCTCTGGGGTAGGGAAGGAGGTGATTTTTCGCTTTCTGTCTGTCTGGAGAGTGCACACGCCCTATACCAAAAATATCTTCTCTTTAAAAAAAAAAAAAAAAGGAAAGAAAAGAGAAAGTAAAGTCTCTGCTTGAATTAATGATCCAAAGTAAAGCTATAGATGTATTCTCACAGTTGAAGATGCAGGCTTTAGGCACTCGACTTTAATTACTAGCATTCAGTTCCCTTGGCCTCATATAATACCTCAAGATCTCTTCTGAGGCTATTTATCTTGTTGATCCCTAGAATACGTTTGTGTGAGTTCCTACATGGAAAATGTTTAAAGACATCTATATTAATATGAAAGAATAAAATAATGCATGTAAGAACCACTTGGCACATTTTTATGCTGTTTGTATGTTCTAAGCTTCCCAAATATTCTTTCATAAATTATTACTAATTTTTACTTTTGTAAAAGTAAAACTTGGGACCAGCAGATGGCATTATGGTTACACCGCTGGATTGCCATGTAGTCGACCATGATTCGAGACCAGAGTTAAACTCACACCGGGCGTGTGTGTGTGCGTGTCCAAGATCCCAAGAGGAAAATGGAGAAGGGATTGTGGCGTGGTCATCCCCTGGGGGGGGGGGGGGATTTCTCGCTTTTTGTCTGTCTCTCTCTCTGGTTAGCACATGCACCCTAGAGTGAGCACACGTGCCCTATAGCAGAAAAACCTCTCCAAAAAAAAAAAACAGGCCACCTCACCACGACCAAAACCCACACACAGCATACTTCCTTGAATATAGTACATACTAAAACTCTGGTAGAATACAAATAAACACGTAACAGGAACTGATTTTGTGGAAATCTCCAAAACCTGCTTATGGATCCAGATAAAGTAGAAATTTTATTTTCTTATTCAGCAAAAAAGGGATGGCAACTATCAAGGCAATTATGTAAATTTTGAAACATCCTCTTAATTAATTAAACTAGCCCCTCTGCCAAAAAAATGGATGAGTACACCAAAGTTATCTAAGGCCTAATGTGGAATGAAGTGATGCAGAGAAGAGTTTTACTACCATCTCACCCAAACAGGAGCAGAATGTCCTCCTACATTCTATAATCATAAAACCTTTAAAGTTCTAAATGCCAAGTAAATTCCGACTCCCCTCCATATTTTAACATCTCTGAGATTAGGATATACTTTATAATTGATGGCATGCAAATTAATAGGAAATACTTGTTTTTTAGTGTTATCTTTTTAAAATGGTAAAACTTGCAAATAATGGCAGCTTACAGCTAATCAAATATTGATATATAGTTCCTCCTCATTTTCTTTATTTTCCCCTTGGTTCCTTTCTGGGGACACGAGTCTCTAGTGCCCTAGAAATTACAGTATTCTTCTATCCATAATTTCAGCTGACCTAATTTCCAAACTTCTAAGTAAAGGTAGAGCTTTACACCTAGATTTTGTTCTCATCCTTCTTTCTACCCACATTGCCTGGAGTGAGTCAAAGATGACACTGAGAGTTGAGGAGGGCAAGTTAGATTATACCTCAATCACAAGAAAATTGATGGAATGGATTAACAATGAAAATCAAGAGTCAGGAAGAGATTTGAAGCTAAGACTCATTTGCATTCATATACCATGTGGTTGAACTCCTTTTTTTAAAGGATTTTGGTGGTGAGCTCGCTGAAGAGAGAAATAGAGAGATGGAAAGTGAGCAATCGCCCCCCCAGAGGGATGGCCAAGCCACAATCCCTTCTCCTCCATTCTCCTCTCAGGATTTTGAAACAAACACACACGCTCCTGGCATGACTTCAGGCTGCCAGGTCTGAAGTTGAAACCATGGTCAGCCATGTGGGAGCCCAGTGCCTTGGTTACGACACTACCCGCTGGCCCTGAACTCTTCCTATTAATAGAGATCTACCTTCAGGAAAAGAAAATAGGGAAGAAAGGAAGCATAAGGGAACCATGCTAACCCATTTCCCAAAGATAGCAGAGGAACACGAGTCCTATCTCACAGATAGCAGCCAGTTTTATGCTAATTGCTTGGAGTACCAGTTTGCTATTTTCACTGAAACTAATGTAATGATTCACATTTTAGAAAATGCAAATTTAATAATGTACATACATGTACATCTGAACTGTAATAACAGACTTTAAGCAAAAACACCCTGCAAAGGAGCCAGCAGGTGGTGTGGTGGTTAAGGTGCTGGATTCCCAGTTGGCCAAATGTAGCTCAAGTTCCAGACCTGTTGTCTTGAAAATCATGCTGAGCACATGTGCATGCATGCCCAAAAACCCAGGAGAAGGGATTATGTGATTTCTCACTACCTGCCCCCCTCATCTCTGACACCCACCCTATGGCAAAAACTTTAAAAAAGAAAAAAATAACCTGCAAATTTAAACTTCATTACATTATAGATCTATCATATCATTGTTTGAACTATTTCAGATACTATGACAAATAAAATGGAAACTATGAATAAAATTATAGTTCAACATAGCTCAACTAACTAGAATTGGTTCAAATTAGTTGTAACAATAAAATACTAGGGTATTCAACAAGTTCATAGAAATGTATATTATGGAAAAACTATGCATGGATTTCAACATTTTTTTGCACCAAAATAAACTCATACTTTAATTCTACTTTTCCACGAACTTTTTTTTGAGTGGAGAGATTTTCGCTATAGGGCGCGTGCGCTCGCCAGACAGACAGAGAGAGATAGAGAGACAGAAAGCGAGAAATCACCCCCCAGAGGGGATGGTCACGCCGCAATCCCTTCGCCTCCATTCTCCTCTCGGGCTCTTGGGCACGCACGCACACGTGCCCGGCGTGAGTTTTAAGCCACCGGGTCCGGGACGCGAACCGCGGTTGACTACGTGGGAGTCCAGCGACATAGCCATTACGCTAACTGCTGGTTCCCTTTTTCCATGAACTTTTAATGTCTCACCATACACCTGTAGAAAAACTCAACTGTTTAACAAAGGCTTAAAAACTGTTCTTTGGAGGTAGTTCAAGGACCTAATAAATAAATAAAAAAGCATTTTTTTTTTTAAAAGCAATGACAATTTAATAGGAGAAAGTGCAAAAAGAAGGCCTCGGAGTTACTTTAATAAGCTCTATAAGCGAGAAATACAAATGTTACATTTTTTTTCTACTACTACCCTTAACTTTACAAATAGTTGCATAAAAGTTAAGTATAAATAAATACATTTTCAAATGCCCACCCAGGGGAGTTTATGATGACTCCTAAAGGAGACTGAGGCAGTAATGAGATGTTTATTTCAAAAATTTGTGAAGTGAAAAATCAGATCCAATTCTAAGTTCTTGGTAGCCCACGACACCATGTTCTGAATATAATTTTAAACAATTACTTAAAAATAGCAGATCCACTAGGCATCATCTACCTGATTTATCAATGAATTATTTTTCTAATGAGGATATATTAGAGATGTAGATTATCTCAGACAAGGTATTCATAGAATTTATAAGACTGCTCATTTTTAAAATGCTGCATAATTTAATTATGCACAGCACATGATTGATCTAATTATCTTTGGATTCTCCCTAAAAACTATATTAAATTTGTTTCTAAATGTCATTAGACTTCAACAAATTAAGTTATACAAATTTCAAAGTAAAAAAAAAAACCACAAAGAACTTACACAAAGAGCTTGTCATTTAAAATTTAAGTGAAATCTTAACAAGCTAGTTGAATTTACTTTGAATACAGGAAATATTCAAATTGTAAAATTCCACTTAAAAATTGGCCCAATGGAACTCAAAAAGTATTTTTCATTGAAACAGTTTTACCTAATGAACACATTTTCAAAGCATGAATTCTTGAGTTATAAAAAGCAACATATTTGTAAAATTGAAAATTATTTGTTGCAATGCAACCAATTAACAGATCAAACAAAATAAAGGTATGATCGTATCTTCAGTGCTGGGGTTTGAGAAAAAGTTAGTTTATCAACAGCTGGATGAAATGATACACACCAAGAATCCTCAGGCAACCTAAAGTTCCAGGGCATGATGGCAAACAACCACACTCTGCTACCCTTCTACTGCCTCATCAGCAAGGATAGAGTTTAAAAAATGAGTATCGCAGATCTCAAAGCTCTGACACCCGAGATCAGCACATGGCATAATGGTTATGTTGCTGGACTCCCACGTAGTTGACTGCAGTTCGAGCCTTGGACCTGGCGGCTTAAAACTCATACCAGGCATGTGCACCATACATCCCAAGAGAAGAACGAAGAAGGGATTGCAGCATGGACTTCCTATCTAGAGGGTGATTTATCGCTTTCTGTCTCTCTGTTTCTGTCTCTCTGGTGAGCACACATACCTGATAGCAAAAAAATCTTTCTACCAAAAAAAAAAAAAAAAAAACCTCTGACACCAGACACCCAAGATAGACCAGACTTCTGGCTGAAGATAACTTTTTCCTTCCCCACTTTGCCCTCCCACTCAAATTCTATCAAATGATAGTGAAAGATAAAAACAGCTAACAGTCTAAAAGGATAATCAAAGAAAAAGTAAACATGAGCAAACGAGAAGTCAAACATTCAGAAGACAGAAAACAAAGAAATAGTAACTTATAAAGCAGAATGGATGAAGTGATGACATTAAGTGCTACAGAGTGGGAATTTGGATGAGAGGAGTCTGTCCCATGGAACCTCTAAAAGACTCAGATTTATCACAACAGATGTGAAGTGTGGGGAAGTGGTCTTGGGCTAAAAACTCGAAGAGTGACTGAAAGTGTGCACAAAGACCACCACTCAGCACCAGGCCCAGAAAGTAGCCAGTATAGACTGAAAGACTAGAAAAGTAAAAAGGTTTCCACAAAAAAAAGTGGGGGGGAGGGTTTAAAAGTTGTGAAGCATTTGAGCATTAAAAATTTACTTAATTAAGCACTTGGAAAAAAAAATCACAGTACATAATAAACAAAAGGCAAATAATTCTTGTAAAAATACAGAATTATAGAGGCCAACCTGTGGCCTGATAGTTAAGGGAGCTGGATCCCACAGAGCTGACGCCACAGTTCAAGTACCAAACCTCCTGGCTTGAAAACAGGTGCCTATTTGTATGCCCAAACTCCCAAAAGAATTAAAAAAAAAAAAAAAAGAGAGAAAGAGCAATGGATTGCAGCATGACAATGCCCTGTGGGGATGGGATTCTCCCTCTCCCTCTTTCTGTCTCTGTCTCTCTGGTGAGTGTAAGCATTCTCTGGCAAATAAATTATAAAGGAAACAAAACATAACAATACATACTGATAAACTAGAAAAGGAATACTCTATGTGTATTAATAATAATGAGAACACTGAACACTGATTTAACCAATTAAATCACATTGGAAGGACAAGGAGAGGCTAAACTAGAGAAGGGGCCCAGGTGCTGGTCTAAGAACCTTGTTCTTAACTACTGTAAAAGGAGAACGAACTGCATTACAGCAGAATAAGCACATCACTTTGAAATGTCAACGTGAATAGTAACTCAATTTAGAGGTTTAAGGTGGATGTACAGAGAGCGGTTGGGGCAGGAGACTGCCCTGATTTCCTTTTAAGCCATTTGGCCCTATTAGATTACTGAAAATTTCTTACTTCAGTGAAAATGAACCTTTGGGAAAAATTTAGAGGGGTTTCCGGCACATTTAGAGGCATCAAAAGTTAATGTCCCTGGTTCTTTATTACATCAAATTATATCTCAGAACATTTCTTTTCTGCAGCAGTAGACTGAAAATGAAGGTTAAAGAGGATATGTACATGTGCAAGCAGATTAACAAGAGAGACCAAATGCCCAATATGAAAGCGACCTGTAAGTTTAAAGACATGGGACTCCTGGTAACATGGGAAAAGATAATTCTATCCAACTTTTCCCACCGAGACCAAGCAGAAAAGCTGGCAAAATACAATGCAAACGCATCTGCTCAAGGGCAGCAGGAAGCTTACATGATAATGAAGAATTAGCAGGCCAATATCTGAGAAATGATGAAAATTAGACATATGAGCCTCTGGATCATCTTTGAATCATCTTAGTTCTTGAAATGAGATTAAGGAAATCCCAGAATTCTAGTACTCCTGGTACTTGACAGAGTAGAGAAAAATCCAAGTTTAATGCTCCCTAAAGGGAGGAAAAAAGGCAAAAAGTAAAGACACTAGAATAGCCAATCAAGCCGACTTGGCTCTTGAGTGGTATTTCACCTGGGAAAGCTTGCTTACTGGTCAGAGTTCATAAAAGAGAGAGGTATAAATATATGTCAACTCAAAATTTTGAAAGGTAGGTCACAGTCACCACTTTACATTTTACATATAAAAAAAGAAAAGCAAATCTATTTCCATTTTCTAAAAGTAAAGCAACATTAACTTACTTTTCCAATACCATTTTTCTTATTTGTGATTTACTGCTGCAATTGTTACATGGACCAAAATGGGCAGCATTAAGTGGGTGCCATTCAGGGATGACATGTGTAAAGGAGACCAGACTCTTCATACACCTATAAAAATAAGACAACATACTTATATTATGTTAAAATTTGTTTACATTTACTTAAACCAATGACTAAAATAAAAGGTATTCCTCTATGTTTGTGTATTCACATTCTCCTGTTTCCCCGAGTCATTTGCTAATCTGGTAATGTTCGTCTCTCACCCTACTAAAGAAGTTCTCTGCAGAGACTATCCATATTAATTATCTATTGTTTTTCAGCTAGGAGATGAAGCCAATGAAGTTAAAGGCAGGATTTCTCAACAATAACACCACTGGCATTTTGCCCAAGATAATTCTTTGTCATAAGGGGCTGTCCTGGACAGTATAGGATGCCTATCATTACCCCATGGCCTCTACTCAATAAAAGCCAGCAGTTGTACCAACCACTGTATCCAGCCATTGCCAAACAGCCTGCATAATAGCTCCTAGTTGAGAACCACTGTTCTTAAGTTGAATGATTTATTAAAAGTTCATTCTTTACTTATATAACTCAATCTGGCTAGTTATTACTGACAACCTAAACTGGAAAGAAGTATTTTCAAATATAAAATCAGGAATATATACAGCTTTATTTTCCTAACCCTTAACAAAATACATAAAAGTAACAGCAACAGTTCCACAGGTGACACAAGTTCTAAATCTGCAGTTTAGTATGAATACTTGATGGCCACAGCCATCTAAATAATGATCTTTAAAGACAGATGCACCCTGAACCTCAACTGCATCCACTGTACAGAAATATTTCTAACTAAAAGAGGAGTTACATAACATTGAAGAGATAAAAGCTTTTCATTTTTTAAAAGAATTATTTTATTTAACTTTATTTATTTATTTTTAAATTGACCAGAGAAGGAACAAGAGAGAGAAAGTGAGAAAGCAAATCACTAGGTCCAGGACTTAAACCATGGCCAGCCCTGTGGGAGTCCAGCACCCTTAACCACTGTGTCACTTGCCAGCCCCCAAAAGCTTTTTTTCTAAAATAGTAATTAACAGGACCAGCAGATGGCATAATGGTTATGTTGCTTGACTCCCACATAGTCCATTATGGTTGGAGTCCCAGACCCACAGGCTTTAACACTCATGCCAGGCGTGTGTGCCTGCATGCCCAAAATCCTGAGAAGAGAATGGAGGAGAAGGGATTGTGGTGTGGCAGTCCCCCCCGGGGGGGATTTCTTGCTTTCTTTCTCTCTGTCTTTCCAGTGAGCGCACGTGCCTTATAGCAAAACTCTCTCAGAAAATCAAGATAAATAAAATAACAATTAACAAATAATAAGTAAAATAACACTGGCTATTGAAAATAGATCAGTTCTCAGGAAAGTCAGCATTTTAAAAGCAAAGCAACATAAAAGTATCAACAAATACATTAACTGTATGTTTTATTCTTGAAGATGACAGTAAACGTAAGCTCTTAGATTTCAGTATATAAAAGAGTTTGTCTCAGCAAAGAAGGTTGTGATTAGGAAGAATACCTCAATAAACGAAAAAGATTTAGAGGCCAGAAAAGCTGAAATGTAACTCTGGATTCTGCCCCTAACTAGTGTATCACTTTGGGTATCAATCTGACCCCTTCCAGCCTTTACTGTCCAATTTGTCAGATGAGAATACAAGAATCTTCCTCACCGAGTTACTGTGAGGAGAAAACCACTGATTTTTGCACAAATCAATGATAGAAGACCTGGAAATGGATATCTGTTCTTCTACTTACAAAAAATTATTTAAGCCCCAGGTATGAGGAAACACTAATTCTCACCCTGTTCTAGTTATTCTATGCTAATAGATCAATAACTATTTTCTGTTGCTTGCATTCCCTAGAACACTCTGCCAACTCAGCTCTCCTTGATTACTCTCTAAATGCCTAAAAAGACTCTGACATTTAGATAATAAACATCTAAGTAATATATTTCTCTCACATTGTTATTTAATAACTTAGATTCCAAGTTTTCTAATTTACTAGTAGATGAGTTAAAGAAAAGATTTATCTCTACTGTAATAATACAAATAAATGACCCACGGAGCCAGTTTGGTAATCTCTCTAACTGCCAGCCAGCAACTTTCTCAGGTACAAAGTCAGCGTGTCAGGCCTGATGAAACCTTTCCCTCCCAACTGCTCTTAAACCTAATTCCTCCCCTTACATACTAGGTATATGGAAGCAAAGAAAACCGGCAGCTTCTTTCCGCTCCATGTTTTCTCCCAATCTCGGGCCATATACATCAATCATACTTTTCTTTTTTTTAGCATTTTGCCATAGGATGCATGTGCTAGACAGAGAGAGATAGAGAAAAGCAGTGAGAGGGAAAGTGAGAAATTACCCCCCAGGGCGATGGCCACACAATCCCTTCTCCTCCAGTCTCCTCCTGAGATTTTGGGCAGACATGCAAACGTGCCCAGCATGATTTTCAAGCTACCAGGTACAAATCCTCAAATCGCAGTGGACCAAGTGGGAGTCTAGCACCTTAACTACCACGCCACCTGCTGGCCTCTCAGTTATACCGTTCTAATCCTCACCTAGAGGCATCAGGGAGGTAGAAAGTGTGCCTAAGATAGCTTAGGCAAGACGGAGAATTCTGGTGGTGGCTATCTTTTGTGTGACTAAGGGAAGGAATGAGAAAGCATAAATTACCTCAGAATTGCCGATTCTACAAGCCTAAAGTCAGTTTCTATGATGTTAAGTCTAAAGTAAGTTAACAAACAAACCCCAGTCTCTAATAGAGGCATAAATAAAACACAAATATACACCCTCTCTCAGCAGGGAATATGGAGTATGTGCTATCCTCATTTGTCCCCACTTAACACTAAAGAACTTCTTTAGAAAACTCCTGCTAGACCAGCAACCAAACCATGGGGTTTCTGACCCTTTCACTAACTGTGGTTAGTGCATCAGCTAACTGCAGTTTCTGAAGCTTTAATGTTGGTAGTGGTATAAGAAATTCTGTCAAAGTAGAAGAAACCAGGGCAAAAGCAATGCTATTAGTAGTAGCAAGTTTTATTCAAATTATATTACTTGAAGCGTTTTCAACAGAATGAACCCATTTTCAGGGCCACTCATGGTATGGTGGTTAAGGCAAGTGAATCTCAACATGGTTTGAGTCCCAGATCTGGTAGCTTGAAAAAGATGTTGAGTGTGTGTCCCAAAATCTGAAAAGGAGGACAGGATGGAGAACAGACTATGGTGTGACCATTCCCCACAGAGGATGCTTTCTCAATTTCTCTCTCACTGTCTCTCTACAGCAAATGGATGTGCCCTCTGACAAATTTTAAAAAAAGAGAATGAATCCATTAGAAAAACACAGAAAAACTAACCTGTTTTGATACTGGTGTCCACACTGTGAACAATCGAAGTCCCAAGAAAAAGAGTATGTGAATAGTTTTTCAATGTGGGGTTCTATTTTTAACAGCAGGGGAAATGCAAACACAGGGCTTTCCATATCACCTGTAAAAAGAAAAGTAAAAATTATCACTTGTAATTAACAACTGTAAAAAGTAAACCTTTTCTCACTATATTTACAGCATGATTCTATGTGAATATAGTATAACAAAGGAAGTCATTCATAATTGGGTAGAGGAAGTTTTAAAAGCATTTTCTAAAAATGTCCAGCACAAGAATATCATTATCTACTCAGTCTCTTTCATTTTTCTGGTGGGCATTTATAAAAACTTAAGATAAAAAAAACAAAAAAGACCCATACTGTCTTCTCAGATCTTTCTAGTTTTTTTTCAGAGGGGGAAAAAAATCCTTAGAAATATGATAGCCTTTGAGTATATTAAAACAAAAGTTATGTAAATAGTTTGCCAGAGAAACAAATAAATAACTTGAAAAAATATTGTAGAATAAAATCAGATTTGGACATCATTAAACATCATTTCCATTCCAATTCCCCTGACTCCACATGTGACGAGTGCATGACAAACAGGGTTAAGGAACAGCCTCAACTTCCCCGCTTTTCTCAATCTACCACTCTTCCAACCTTTAAGTCAAATCCTTTTAATAATTAAACTCCAATAACCTTGAGACTAGAGAAGATCTGAATTTTGTTGTCATTAAAATAAGACCTAAATGGTGAGTGTTGGCGTCCAGCTTTTGAGATGAGCAAATTAAACAAGAGATTGACATTCTTCTTATATTCGTTCTGCATTTGGCTTCTCTCCTTCCCATCATCAGAGAAGCTTAGATGCTTCTCTTAGCTTAGACTTGGCCCCAAAGAGACTGTCTCCTTCTGTCACCTCCCTCCCCGGGACACAGCCTCATGTTCATGGCCCCAATTTCTCATGAGTCTGGAACTACAGTGCTGAGAATATGGCCAGGAATGGTCACCTTGGCAGGACCTGAAGATAAACAGGAGGTGTTATTGCCTAAGTGGATTCTATAAATATCAACAGTTATAAAGGCTTTTTTTTTTTTTTTTTGCTATAAGGCACGTTTGCTTGCCAGAGAGAGTGAGACAGAGAGACAGAAAGCGAGAAATCATCCCCCCAAAGGGGATGGCCACACCGCAATCCCTTCTCCTCCATTCTCCTCTCGGGATCTTGGGCATGCATGCACACACGCCCAGCGTGAGTTTTAAGCCACCGGGTCCGGGATGCAGCAACATAGTCATGATGCCAACTGCTGGTCCCTATAAAGGCTATTTTAATAGTCACCTTTGTGGCATAGTCTCACTACTGTTTTTGGACAAAAACGAAATCAAAACAGAATATTTTTTATAAATAGAAATGAATTCCAATCTCCTAGAAATGACAGCATACAACACTGGATGCATAAACAATATGCAGTATACTACAAGTTATGCAGTGCACTATGAGTCTGTAATTGGTCTTCGGCCTATGCTTACTCTATCGTAACCAAATATTAATTGAAGAAGCCATCATTTATATTTCATAATGACAACATAAAATCTTCAGGTCTAAAATACATAAGGTTCTTAGTGAATCAAAATATCATAAAAGAGCTCTTTATAAAGTTATGATTACAGATCACTTTAGGTAATTTACAGAGCTCCTAAATTGATTGTAATTATTTTTCCTTTGATTACAAATTTTATAGGTACTAAATATAAAGCATCTTGCTACAGAACATGTAATACCAATACTAATGCCTCATTTTACTTTTTATAACCTCTTGCCTAAATCAGTTAAGTAGTCTCTCTGCATCTAGAATCTTAACCCCAAATCCCCACCCCCAGCTCCTAACCTAGGAGCTTTTACTCCCAGATAATACCTTCACTGGGCATGATGCAAACCTTTCAATGACGCTCTGCTCTCTAGCTATTCCAGTTTTCTCTTCTGTGGAGTTCTCAATATCTTCAGGCTGCTTTTCTACCAGGTTGTCTATTTTTATTTGACTGGTATACAAAAGCTCTTTATATAAGACCTCCTGGACATTAGCTTTATTATATTTACCAGTCTTTATTAAAAAAAATTTCCCCACTCTGAAGATATCCACCTATTACTTTATCCCATAGTTTTATAATTCCTCACTTAGGAATTTAAATATGCTGAAATTCTGGGGCCAGCAAGTGGTGTGGTGGGTAAGGCACTGGATTCCCACATGGCAGACCACAGTTTGAGTCCTGGACCCAGTGGCTTGAAAATCAAACCAAGTGTGTGTGTGTACCCAAAGTCCTAAGAGGAGAATGGAAGGGATTTTGGCAAGGCCATCCCCTCCTAGGGAGGCAGGGAGGGAGATGATTTTTCACTTTCCCTCATTTTGTTTCTCTCTGTCTCTGACAAGAGCATATGCCCTATGGCAAAAATCTTTTTATAAGAATTATTTCCTTTATTTTTATTTACCATTATTGTTATTTTCAAATTTCACCAGAGCAAGACACAGA
>NW_006160114.1:1625772-1626457 GCF_000334495.1 Tupaia belangeri chinensis | reverse complement strand
AAGCGCCCGGGTCCAGCTTAAATCATGGTCAGCCAGTGGGAGTCCAGCACCCCTAGCTATCATGTCACCCGCCAGCCTTGGCAAAAAAAAAAAAAAAAAACCAAAAAACTTAAAAAAAAAATCTGAAGTTTCTTTCTGATGATTGTTTGACTAGGAATCCAGTTCTCCTGTATCAGGAGCCAAGTATCCCAACATCATTTCCTAGAAAGCCTGTTCTTTCTCCACAGACTGCACAACCACCTCTGTCACAGTATGAAGTAAATAAATGGGGAAGGTCTTGATCTTGGTCTCTTCTGTTCCCTTGGTCTGTCTATCCTTAATACCAATACACAATACTCAATGAGTAAATTACTCTTTATACTTGAATGAAAAAGTAGAACAGTAGAAATCATTAACAATTTTTTTTTTTTTGAGAGATTTTCACTGTAGGGCACATGCGCTCGCCAGACAGAGACATAGAGACAGAAAGCGAGAAATCACCCCCCAGGGGGGATGGTCACGCCGCAATCCCTTCTCCTCTTGGGCACGCACGCACACGCGCCCGGCGTGAGTTTTAAGCTACTGGGTCCGGGACATGAACTGCGGTCGACTACGTGGGGGTCCAGCGACATAGCCATTACACTAACTGCTGGTTCCCAAAATCATCAACAATTTTGTAACTTTTAGGGTCCCCCCCCCAAGGAAA
>NW_006160114.1:1618302-1625750 GCF_000334495.1 Tupaia belangeri chinensis | reverse complement strand
CAGTATGAAACTGAGGATAGTAGTTAGCTTTGTGGGAGATAAGGAAAAAGTGGGGAAGAGTGCAAAAGGGTCCTCAGCTGTATTTGTACTGTTTTATTTCTTAAACTGCAAGAGTAGAGAGGAAAGAGGATAGTTTATAATGTGTTTTTAAATAATAATAATAAAAATTAGAAAAAACCTGAGCTTAACAGTTTAACCAACACTTAAACTTAAGGTCAGTACAGAATTCAACATGTGTCTTTAGAACCTTTTGCTTTCTCTCTTTCTCTCGTCAAATTTAAAAAATAACGACAACAAATGGAATTAAGTAATTTTCTAAAAAAACCCAAACACATAAATGGTAACATCTGAAGAGATCCCTGAAGCGAGGATTAGACTTCATCAGCTGATACAGCACCCATTGTTGTTGAGTGGGTAGTACAAGTAAGAGAGGAACCCCACTGTGTTGGAAGAGCTGCATGCTTACCCAATTGTTAGGATTATACACAGTAATTATGTAGAAATCCCTTCTCTGCTACATAGAAAACCAGGCCCAAGGCAGAGGTGAAGCAAGAGCTGCAACCTTGTTCCAAATATAACTATCAAGGATAAGAGGCAGAAACCACTCTTTAGTTCAACTGGGAACTGGAGTAGGGACCCTGAACAAAACATCTCAGGTGCCTCTAGGAGAAATGGTATCTGCCAAATGCAACAGGGAAGTCCCTCAGTCTGTGCTCAGGGAGCTTCTGGAAAAGGCTCTGTTGAAATGAGCATTCATCCAACAGATCAGGACTAGGGATGAGGAACAGGGACGACTAAACATGAGCCTGGTGACTTTTTAGGATAAGAGAACTGTCCCATATCTTGATCATGGTGATGGTTGCACAATTGTATGTTTAATTTAAAAAGTGGTTTATTGTATGTACACTATACTTTGATAAAAAGGAAAAACAGTATTCATTCCATCTGAGATTTCACCTAATAGATTAGAATCGATTAGACAGACTGGGCCTAGAGGAGGCAATGCCAGAGATGTGCCATATGGAAAGTCAGTTTATTATTATAACAGAGCAGAGGCAAGCCAGTAGCACACGACAATGCAACATTCTAAGATACTGAACCCACAAGGTAAGGACTGGATTAATATCCCAGTGCCTCTCTGTCCACACCAAGGTGTGTAGGCATGTGCCAAGGATCCAGGCTGGCTGAGTCTGGAAGTGGATCACAGCATGAATACCCTGCTGGAGGAGGCTGTCTCTCTCTCTCATGGAAAAAATAAACTCATAAACTTGAAAAAAAAAAAAAAAAAAGGCAGAGTGAACTTACATATGGATGAATCTAGGAAAAAACAAAGAAAACTATAGAATAAAACCATGGATGGGGCCAGCAGGTGGCGAGGTGGTTAAGCTGTTGGACTCCCACATGGCCAACACCATGGTTCCAGGGCCAGACCTGGCAGTTTGAAAATTATGCCAGGTGAACGTACGTGCGTGCCCCAAATCCAAAAAATGGAGATGGGATTGCGGCATGGTTATCCCCCTTGCAGGGGTGGGGAGGGGTGATTTCTCACTTTCCCTCTTTCTGTTTCTCTCCCACAAGTGCACACACCCTAAGGCAAACACCTAAAAGAAAAACAAAACCAAAAACAAACTATGGGACAAAGAAGGTCAAATCTATCTAATGTGTACAAAAGACACTGGTTTTAGATACAATATCTGAGTCTGATGAAATAAATGCCACTGGATGAGAGAAAAACTCTAAGGTACTAATATTTGATGTTTAATAAGGATAGTTAATAATAGGGAGTATTACATAGTTTGCTGCTATATTAATAGGAAACTTAACATCAGGACAAAAGGGAATTAAAAAGAAAAACTTCTCCACTGGCTCCTTTTGTAATACTAGTAAAATCAAAAAACCTCTTTAGAGATTCTTAGCTCCCCCTCTCTACGCTCCTCTCATGCTCACAGCCAAACACCATGTTATAGAGGCACTTGTCCACCTTTTTTGCAGATCGGAAAGCTTTCCACAAGGGTCATTAGTCTATTTCTTCTGCTATACCACTGGCCAAAACTGTACCACATGTCTCTCTCTTTTATTAACAAAAAAAAAAAAAAAAAAAAGTTTTACATTTATAATTATTATTATTTTTTAAATTAGCCACAGGGCATGTACACTCACCAGAGAGAGATGAAGAGAGAGCCAGAAAGTGAGAAAGCAAGCCACCAGGTCTGGGACTTGAACCTTGGATGGCCATGTGGGAGTCCAGTGCCTTAACCACCATACCACCTGCTGGCCCCCAACACATTGTATTTCTAAAACAAGCAAGATGTAGAATTGGGACCAGCAGTTAGCATAATGGCGATGGTGCTGAACTCCCATGTAGTCGACCATGGTTTGAGTCCTGGACCTGGTGGCTTGAACTCAGGCCGGCGCGTGTGCTTGTGTGCCCAAGATCCCGAGAGGAGAATGGAAGAGAAGGGATTGCGGTGTGGTCATCCCCCCTGGGGGGTGATTTCTCGCTTTCTTTCTCTCTGGCAAGCACACGTGCCCTGTAAACCCCAAAAAAAAAAAAAAAAAAAAAAAAGATGTTGAATCACTATGGTTGGTTTAGATTAAAGATCTTCAACCTAATCCACACGTGGGAGTCATGAGGAGGCTTTTAAAATTTACTGACTACCTGAGCCACATTCTTGAGATTCCAGTTTAACTGATTTGGTAAGGCACCCTAGTATCACTATTGGGTCATCAGAAAAGTCATGATGCATTTTTGCACAGAAGAACAGAAAAGTATGTCAAGACTTTTCCGATGACTTGATATTTCCTTTTAAATTCCCTATGTGCTTTTTAAAATCCAATCTAAGGAGAAATGCTGGCTTTAGGGGCTAGACAGCAATACAACAGTAACACAAGGTACTCTGCAAGGCTGATCCACCAAAGGTTTCAAGTCCCAGTATGGAGACTTCCCTGAACAGACCGAGCAGTTATTCCCATGATCTGAGGCTGTCTGAGGCTAAGGGGTTATTACAGAATTTAGACTGTCGGGCAGTCTCTGTCTCACTCACTGAAGAAGTAAATAAGTAAACTTAAAGAAAGAAAGAATATTAGTGTTAAATTACTCTTCCAGAGAAAGTCCTGGAAAAATAACCGATGGTGTACCTCCTCATTATTCACCAGAAGAACTCTGCCTAACAATGATTTAACCAGTTGTAGATGCCGAAGTCAAACTATACACATAACCCTCTCCTAAGAATCTGTTCATTTAAAGTAATAAAAATGAATACTTCCTTATGATATACATTATTTCTAGATGGCAGATGAGTAAAACAAATAACACCAACTACTTACCCAAGGTGCATCTAAGCTGGGGCTGAATTCTAATAAAAAATTCATCTCTGACTTCATTTAGACAGGTTTCTATCTCTGCAAACACTTCTGAGCTACATTTTTTATCATCGTCATCTAAAAAATAGAGAATTATAAATTTCTCATTAATGTATATCTTACCACAGAAAACTGAGACATTAACAAGAATAAAGTTTATCAGAGTCAGTTAAGTTTTATAAACAGATAAAAAGCAAAACAGAACATTTCCTTAATTCTTCCTCCTCTGTTGTATACAATATATTCAGTCCCTCAATATTTGTTATCAACACATTATCAATTGTTCTTATTACCTAGGTAAAATCTCTTAGTGAAATCAGCACAGTATCATTAGTACTTACTGCCTGTGTAAAATTTCAATGAAAGCTTTTTTCTCACCCAAATAATGACAGGCCTAGTAAAATATTAGTATTATTTAGTGAAATATTTTGCATTTTTCTATGCAAAAATGCATCATGACTTTCCTGATGACCTAATAGCTAACCTTTCAGATATTTTGCTAATATCCCAAACAGCTAAAATCTTTTTTCTGTGTGCAATTATTACTTATCCTAGAAACATCATCTTTACCACTTTGTACAACTTTGATTGAACTTAGCTAGGTCACAGAACAAATTTATAATGGATCGATAAAGTTATAATTATTTCCTGAATTAATACTTGATATAGTTCCCTGTTTTTGCCTTTTTCTAAGGGGTGTGGAGAGGTCTTCAGTGGTATCACATAATTCTCTATACTGCTTTGATCACACAAATTTGCTTCTCTTTAAGACTTAACTGGCTATCACAATGCTACTGAAACACCGTTTCATTAACTATGGCCTTAGAGCTGGACACTAAGGTTCCTTCTTTTTTCATCATTATAAAAATTAAATGATAAACATCTTTGGGTGCTTATGTGTCCATATTTTCTTGATCACTTCATTAATGTTAAAAATCCTTGAAATGAAATTGTTTTAACAAGAACCTTGTAAAATTTTAACAAGAAAATTATTTTGAATAAAAGCCTCCACATGCATGATTCTACTTACTCTTAAGCTACAAATGGATCTTTTCACAGAACTCTTTCGTAAATGATTTATGTAGCCTGATCACACTTTGCTTATGTTTCACTAATGAAAATATCTACGTTTTCTGGTAGTAAGAAATAAACATTAGCAAGAATTACTGTCATTTGACCATACCAAAAAGAAAAATTTATAATGCAAAGTACCATAACTTATACAAATGTAATTAACAACCAGATTGTTAAGTACACAGAATTAATTTATAATGGATCAATAATGTTGTAATTATTTCCTGAATTAATACTTGATATAATTCCCTACAATTACTGTGACCAGCAGGTGGCGTAATAGTTCTGTCACTGGACTTCCATGTAGTTGACCTTGGTCTGAATCCTGGACTCCCTGCTTAAAACCCACACTGAGCACATGTGTATGTGTGCCCAAGGTCCCAAGATAGAGAATGGATGAGAAGGGATTGTGGTGTGGCTACTCCCTCTGGGGGGGTGATTTCTTCTTTTCTCTGTTTCTCTCTGTCCCTGGCGAAAGCATGCACCCTACAGCAAAAATCTCTCTCCAAAAAAATAAATAAAAAATACAATTATTGGGCGCTAGCAGGTGGCATGGTGGCTAAGGTGCTGGACTTCAACAAGGCTAGCTGCAGTTTGAGTCCCGGACCTGGCAGCTTGCTTTCTCACTCCTCCCCTCAACCCCCAGGTCAAATTAAAATAATGATGATAATAATAATAATAATTACAAAATTATTTTTAAAAACCTACAACTATTCTTGGGGACCAGCAGTTAGCACAATGGCTATGTTGCTAAACTCCCATGTAGTCGACTGTGGTTCGAGTCCTGGAACTGGTGGCTTAAAACTCATGCCGGGTGCTTGTGCGTGCATGCCCAAGATCCTGAGAGGATAATGAACAAGAAGGGACTACAGTGTGGCCATCCCCCTGGGGGGTAATTTTTCGCTTTCCGTTTCTCTGTCTCTGTCTTTCTGGCATGCACATACGCCCTATAGCAAAAACCTCTCTAAAACAAAACCAAAAAACCTACAACTATTCTGTAAGTAAGAAGATAAAAATACAAAATTAATTCCAATATTTAACTGTTGCTCTTCTGCAACAAACAAGTGAACAATGTCACCTACTCAGCAATAGGTTTCCTATGGTTATAGGAAACAGTGGTAGAAGTCAAAGGCAAAAATACTTCCGAGAAATCAAATTTAGAAAGGTGTAAATAACTGGCACAAGAAAATTTGTCTTGGAAAAGGATGTTTACCTAACAAAATTATAACTTTTTAATTGTTTATACCCAGTTATTGGAGTGTTCTTAGATATTTTCTTCTACAAAATGAACACAAGAGTGATATGTTGGTACAATCCTTCTGGAAAGCCATTTAGTAAACCCTTAATATTCATTTTTTCACCTAAGATATCAATCAACAATTGATTAAAATATATGTTTATTTGTCATGGTAATAATTCTTAGTAACAAAAAAACAATAAGCAGCCTGAATGGTCATCAATAGTGAAGGAATATACAGGACCTGTATTTAAAAAATGTACCACCAAACTTAACATTTTTGAGTACATTAATGAATAAGAAAAGCCTACAATGTCAGATGAAGACTGCTTGATATGATGTCAAGTCTGTCAAAAAAAAAAAATATGCACAAGATCAGGGAAAAAAGTATACTAAGACAGTTCAAGAAAGTTGAATAAAGGTGAAGATTCTTGTCTTACCAGCTAGCAAGACTTAAAAAAGCCGTAATACTTAAAATGCAGGTGCAAAGACAGACAAAGAGATCAAGAGAATAAAATTTAGAGTTAAAGAAGACCTATACACACAGGGAATGTTAATACATGACGAAGGAGGCACAGCAGATCAACTGAGAAAAAAAAGTGGAGCTAGAAAAACTGGCTATGCAAATGCAAAGAAATGGAGTCTTACCTCACACCATAAATAAATATTAACTCCACCCAAACTAAGAAATTTCAAAATTAAAAGCAAAACTTTATGCTTTTTCAGCGAAAACATAGCCAAATGACTTCTGACCTTAGGAAAAGGAAAAAATTCTTTAAAAAGCCACAAACATTACTGGCTCTTAAAGAAAACTTGTAGACTTTACCGTAAAGCACAGAACAAACTTTTGAAAAAAAAAAACAGTCACAAGTTGAAGAAAGGGGTAGCAACACATACCTAACATAAAAATAGCAACAAGGATATGCAAAAACTCACATAAATCAATAAGAACATGGTGATCGATAGAACAAATAGGGATAAGCTACAGACAGTTCACAGAAGAAAGAACATTTATGGTCAATACATAGATAAAAGCAAAGGCAAATAAAGACCACAGACCATTTATACCACTCAACCAATGAAAATATCAAAGTGTAAAATTAACCAAGGAAGAATATATAGATCAGGAAATCTATACATTGCTAACTGGAGCATTAGTTGGTATAACCACCTTGGAAAGCAGCTGCCATTATCTAGTAAATCTGGACTCAATGCCTATGGCCATGATGCTGCAATTCCACTCTCAAGGGAAATTATCAAATTGTGCCAAGGAGACCTGCCTAAGAATGGTCACAATAACAGTATTTAACATGTTCAAAAAATGGGACCAGCAGTTGGTGTAATGGCTATGTTGCTGGACTCCTACGTAGTCAGTCCCAGACCCGGTGGCTTAAACTCACAACGGGTGCGTGTGCGTGCATGCCCAAGAGCCCAAGAGGAGAATGGAGAAGGGACTGCGGCGTGGCCATCCCCCCGGGGGGGTGATTTCTCGCTTTCTATCTCTCTGTCTATCTCTGTCTGTCTGGCGAGCGCATGCACCCTATAGCAAAACCTCTCCAAAAAAAAAAATTGTCAAAAAATAACCCAACTGTCCATTGACGGGTAGATGAATAAATATAGTGACAACATTCACAAAATGGCAATATTATGTAACAATGAAAATTTCTAAACCATAACTACAAGCAGCTTTATAAATTTTTACAAAAAAAGGTCACAGAAAACAACACCACACTTTTTTTTTTTTTTGGGGAGAGATTTTCGCTATAGGGCGCGT
>NW_006160114.1:1612890-1617082 GCF_000334495.1 Tupaia belangeri chinensis | reverse complement strand
GGGGATGGTCACGCCGCAATCCCTTCTCCTCCATTCTCCTCTCGGGATCTTGGGCACGCACGCACACGCGCCCAGCGTGAGTTTTAAGCCACCGGGTCCGATACGCAAACCGCGGTCGACTACGTGGGAATCCAGCGACATAGCCATTACGCTAACTGCTGGTTCCCACACCACACTTTTTATAAAGTTCAGAACACGCTCAATGCAACAATATATTGTTTAGCCATACATATTTAAGAAAAACTGTGGTGGCACAGGTGGCAGAGCATTGCTGGCAATACTGGAGTCACAAAGGAGGCCCAGGTATAGATTCTAGTCAACCTGAGTATGCCTGTGATCCTGGCTGGCTGGGAGGCTGCATGTTTGGGGAGTTGGAGGGGTGGTTTAAATCCTAGCATGACAGGACCAGCAGATGGCGCAATGGTTACGTCGACAGTGGTTCAAGCCCCAGACCCAGCGGTTTAAAACACCCTGGGTGCATATGTGTGCATGCCCAAGAGGCGGTTTAAACACAGTGGGTGCATATGTGTGCATGCCCAAGATCCTGAGAAGAGAATGGAGAATGGAGAAGGGACTGAGGCACAGTCATCCCTCCTAGGGAGTGATTTTTCACTTTTTCTCTGTCTCTTTGGCAAGCACACATACTCTGTAACAAAAATCCCTGTAAAATAAATAAATAAATCATAGTATAGCAAGACCCTTTCATGGGTACCTATCTATTAAAGAAATAAACAAACTTAAAAATGAAAGAAGGAATGATAAAACACATTTCAGAATAATAACAACCTTTGGGGGCCAGTGGGGAATGAGACAGGATGATACATAGGGAGATGTATGTTACTGGGAATGTTTTCATTCTTAGACTGAGAGGTGAGTTCATACATCCTATTTCATAGAAAGAATAAAAACACACACAAAATATAGTCCTCATTGTCAAGCCAGGTCTTGGAGGGTTGTGGATAAGTTTTACTTACTCAGTCTGCCTTTTGGTAGTTTAAAAACCTACAAATTTGGGGCTGGCTGGTTGGTGTGGTGTTTAAGGGCACTGGACTCCCACATGGCCCTCCATGGTTAAGTCTCAGACCTGGTGGTTTGCTTTCTCACTACCCTTGCTCTCTCACTCCTCTCACTCTCCCTCTGTCCCTCTCTGGTCAAATTTAAATAAGTAAGTAAATAAAGTTAAAATAATTCTTTAAAAAAAAAAAAAAAAACAAGGGCTGGCGGGCGGCATGGTGGTTAAAGGTGCTGGACTCCCACATTTGAGTCCCGGACCTGGTGGCTTGCTTTCTCATCTCTCTCTCTTTTCTCTCCCCTCTCTCTCTCTCTCATTCTGCCCCTCTCTAGTCAAATTTAAATACATATGTACATACATACATACATACATAAATGAGTAACGTTAAATAAAATTCTTAAAAAAAAAAAAAAAAAAGGCTACTACAATTTTACTTTGTTAGACTCTTGTCTTGACAACTACTACCCTGAGAGGCTAAAATATGGCCACATCCTGTTTCTCCTTTACTTTCTTGAAAAAAGGTCCTTTGAGCAGTCATGTTAATGTAACTGGTGTTATTTCAAGTTTCAAGATAGTGTCCCTGGACTCCCTGGTCCCAGGTCCCTACATGAAACAGAAGCTGCTGATGGCATCTTTTTCCTGCTATGAGATAAAACTTACCATTACCATCTCTAAACATTAGAGAAACAAAGCATTAGTACCAACCTGTAACTTCATCCAACTGATTAGTGTTCAGAAGCTTACTTGCTTGATTATATTTTGTAAACAACTGCCAGAATACAGATTCTTCCTTCAAGCTCAGTTCAGTCACAGTGCTCTTTAACCTTTCAGAGTGCACCAAAGCTGACAGGATGCAGTCTAGCCAGCAGAGCGCATGAGCATTTTTCCACTGAACATGTAAAGTCTGGGGAAATGATTTACGTTTGCTGACCAATGGCATTTCCAGTTCAGATGTACATCCTTCATTTTGAGAGGAAGTTCCCCAAGTTCCAGAGACATCAACTGTAGCAGGATCTTTTTCAGTAGGCAAGTCAACATCAGTTTCCAAAATCCCATCCTGCTCCGAGGAATCATCTGTCCTAACAGGATTCTGCTGACTATTACTGTCAGGTAAGTTTGATGAGTTTTCATCATATACTTTCCCCTTTTGTTTGCTGTCCAAAATCTGCTCACCATCAGTAACAGTATGATTTCTAGTCTTTTTAGAATTTGCTAAAAGAAGTAAATCTTCACAGCTGGTTTCCAAGATCTTTCTTTTTTGAGGCTTACTTGGACTGTGACAATCTTCTGAATCAGGAGAAATTAAATTATTAAGTGATTTAAAGCCCAAAGGAAAGATGCACTAGAAAGAATAAAATAACATGACCAAAATTACAAAAATTCAAATAAGCTCAAGTTTTACTTTACAGTTTTTATGTCACAAAAAAGATGTATAAAAATCTAGCATTATATTGACCTAAGAGGGTGTATTTATTGACCTTTGAAGAAACTAGAGATAGTCAACTATTTAATAAACTTTAGAGGGCCACACAGCGACAAAGCAGTAAAATACAGATGTTCTGGGAGGGAAGGTTCCCAGTATACATCCAAAGATCTCCCTGAGTATGCTGACCACTCAGCTGCCCATGAT
Source organism: Tupaia belangeri chinensis (assembly GCF_000334495.1). Taxonomy (NCBI): domain Eukaryota; kingdom Metazoa; phylum Chordata; class Mammalia; order Scandentia; family Tupaiidae; genus Tupaia; species Tupaia belangeri. Next base: position 1,614,440 of record NW_006160114.1, on the reverse strand, counting down.
CCTACTGGCTGAGGCTGGGGGGCAGATTAAGCACTGAGCCCCTACTGGGACTGCTCATGCGCTCGTTCTCTCTCTCATGAAAAAAATATACACACTTAAAATAAACTGGCCCCCACAATCATTTTGTTTTTGTTTTTGAATCATCAGGAAAGTCATAACTCAGGACCAGAGGTTGACGTAACGGCTATGTCACTGGACTCCCATGCAGTCGACTGTGTTTCGAGCCCTGGACCTGGTGGCTTAAACTCACTCTGGGTGCATGTGCGTGTGTGCCCAAGATCCCAAGAGGAGAATGGAGAAGGGATTGCGGCGTGGCCATCCCCCCTGGGGGGTGATTTCTCACTGTCTCTTTGTCTTTCTAGCAAGCACATGCACCCTATAGCAAAAACTTCTCAAAAAAAAAAAAAAGTCATTAACTAATTTTTGAATAGAAATACACAGAAAAATATGTCATGACTTTTGCAATGACCCAATAATTTGCAAGGGTTTAAAAATTTTTAAGGTAGGGACCAGCAGCGTAATGGCTATGTCGCTGGACTCCCACGTAGTCGACCGTGGTTCGTGTCCTGGACCCGGTGGCTTAAAACTCACGCCGGGCGCATGTGCGTGTGTACCCAAGATCCCGAGAGGAAAAAGGAGGAGAAGGGATTGCGGCGTGGCCATCCCCCCCGGGGGGTGATTTCTCACTTTCTGTCTGTCTGTCTGGCGAGTCCACACGCCCTATAGTAAAAACCTCTAAAAAAAAAAAATTAAGGTAAAGCATTTTTTTTAAAAATTATTTATTTTTAAAAATTTATTCATTCATTTATTTTTGGTTTGACCAGAGAGACACAGAGCGAGATAGAGGGAAAGTGAGAAAGCAAGCCACCAGGTCCGAGACTTGAACTGTGGTGGGCCAGGTGGGAGTGTCCAGCACCTTAACCACCACACCACCTGCTGGTCCCAAGGCAAAGCATTTTCTTGACTTTCAGCCCCTCCCTTCCCTTTATCTTGTTAATAATCCCCTAACCCCTTCCCAACCCAGGAGAGGCAAGGGAGCAGGACTTCAGAAGACACCTTCATGGCTCCTGAGAACTAGTGATTTCAGGAGAATAAACCAAATGAAGATTTTCCACTGATAATTCAGCCTCTAGCCCACAAACTCAAATAGAGAGGCAAGGGAGCAGGACTTCAGAAGACACCTTCATGGCTCCTGAGAACTAGTGATTTCAGGGAAATAAGCGAAATGAAGATTTTCGACCAATTCAGCCTCCAGCCCACAAACTCAAGTGGTAGACTTTCCAGCCTCCCGTCTCTGTCTACCTCTGTCTCTGTCTTCTCATTTTTGTGTAATTTTTCCTTTTTAAAATTTTTTAAAGTAAAGCATTTTCTGGGCTTTCAGACCCTCCTTTCCTTCTATTTTGTTAATAATCCCCTCTCCCTCTAATCCAGGAGAGGCAAGGAAGCAGGACTTCAGAAGACACATTCACGGCTCCTGAGAACTAGTGATTTCATGCGGCGCACAAGCGCACCTCATGATTTTCTAATTTTTGCCTTTTTTTTTTTTTTTT
>NW_006160114.1:1607688-1611473 GCF_000334495.1 Tupaia belangeri chinensis | reverse complement strand
TCTTGACCTGTCGATAGGTTCATGTACCTACTATTTGAACAGAATAACAACCTGTTTCCAGGCATTAAATTCTAAGCAAATTTCCTTACCAATTTAAAACTGCTTTTCTTGAAATTACCAGCTGAACTTGCTATTGAAAGTAGTTAGATTATTTATCAAATTGTGTGATCAATAAAATGTGAGAGGAAAAGGAATGGAAGACAACTGTAGACTCCAGAGATAGTGTGAGAAGAGGGTGGGAAAGGGCAGAGGGTCAGACATAGAGGTAAATATATATATACATACATACATATATATAAATATATATAAAAAAACTAGAAATGGAAAATTAGTGATGATAATATGCATGATTAAACTACTATGCAGTATATTCTGGATGGGAAACCACATTTTGTATGCTGTGACTAGGCTTAGGCAATGAATGTAAAATAATTAATTAAAAAAAAAGTTTCAGGAGGGAAAAAAATATGAAAACTGTTTCTCTTGAAATTAAAAACAGTGCATATCTGATGACTGCAGTAAGGTGCTACTTTATAGTATGTTCATTCTACTCACTGAGGTTTATGCCTAAAGTCAGACTTGTGTTCATGGATATGTATATATCACCTGCACTTGCTATTGGAAATATTTAGATTAAGTTCATTAGTGAATCAATAAAATGGAGGGAAAAGGCATAGAAAGCAAGCATGGATACCAAAGACAGTGTGGGAGGAGAGTGGGACATGGCAGAAGGTGACAGATAGGGAATCAAGGATGGGGGAAAAAAAGCAAAACATAAAGAAAACAAGAAATGGAAGATCATTTGCTGACAATAACATGTTTGTTGATGTGCTTGATTGAGACAATATACAGTGTACTCTGGATGGAAAATTTCATTTTGTATGTTGTAATGATGTACAGTGGATGAATGCAAATAAATTACATAATGTTTTAACCATAATTAAAATACTAAAAATAATTTAAGAGCCCCAATACAAAAACCCTCACCAATCCCAAGCAGCCAAGACCAGTATACATGTCCTACCTACACTTTTAATTAAAAAAAATTATAACCCATAACAAGTCCTGAGGCTATAAATATTTTTTTTTGGGGGGGGGAGAATTTTGCTATATGACAAGTGCACTTGCCAGAAAAACAGAGAGAGACAGAGACAGAGAGAAATCACTCCCTGGGCGGATGGCCACACCACAATCCCTTCTCCTTCCTTTTCCTCTGGAGATCTTGGGCACACACGCATGCACATGTGTCTGGCGTGAGTTTAAGCCACTGGGTCCAGGACTCGAACCGCAGTCGACCACATGGGAGTCCAGCGACACAGCCATTATGCCAACTGCTGCTGGTCCCTCGTGGGGCTATAAAATTTAATGGCCTGGTTTTCCCCCACACTCTTTGCAAATGTCTTCATTGATTTATTTTCTTTCCATAACCTATGTTCCCAACACAGGGTCTACCTAAAATACAGTGTCCTTGCTCTGATTTTTTTCCTTTTATGAAGAAATGCTTCTAGATTTTTATCTCTTTGTACCTGACTTTAGTTTCTATTTTATTCATCAGGTATATCGCCTTTACAAAGAGAATAATGCTCTTAACTTCAATAAAAGATCATAAAAAGGTAGAGAGCAATAATTTATCCCAGGACAGACACTTCATTTATTTTTTTTTAATTATTTTTTAGATTTATTTTTATTAATATTCTCCAATTTTGACAAAAGAGTGACAGAACAGAGAGGAAAGAAGAGTGAGAAAGCAAGCTACCAGGTCTGGGACTTAAGCTATGGTCAACTATGTGGGAGTCCAGCACCTTCACCACCGTGCCACCTGCTGGCCCACTAGTTTCCTTTAAAATTTAATGATTCAAAAAACAAAAACTATTGTGAACCAGCAGTTAGCGTAATGGCTATGTCGCTGGACTCCCACGTAGTCGACTGCGGTTCGCGTCCTGGACCCACCCGGTGGCTCAAAACTCACGCCGGGCACATGTGCGTGCGTGCCCAAGATCCCGAGAGGAGAATGGAGGAGAAGGGAGTGCGGCGTGACCATACCCTCTGGGGGGTGATTTCTCGCTTTCTGTCTCTATGTCTCTGTCTGGCGAGCGCACACGCCCTATAGCAAAAACCTCTCCAAAAAAAGAAAAAGAAAAGAAAAAAAAAAACTATTGTGTTCTTTCACTGATTTTTGAAGTAGCTTTTTAAAAAGTTCTGTTTTTATCCCTGTGAAACAAGGATAAGGAAAATAGATCATGTCATCTTATACTAGGGGACTTCAAAAAGTTCATGGAAAAATGGAATTAAAGTGTTTTGGTGCAAAACTATTTGAAATTCCTTCACTTTTTAAATAATAAACATTTTCCATGAACTTTCTAAAGATGCTCTGTACTTGGTAAGTAATTTTTATAAGTATATCTAAAGACTATATAAATAACTCGCACTCATTTTACAAATGAAGAATATCAAGTATTTTTGATGACTTAACACTAATTTAAAACCCTCTTTATTATCAATTTCATACTTTTTTCATTTAAAAACTCTGAATAATGAAATGCCCCAAAATAGACACTAAATAATGGACTAGACCAAGTCAACAAACATTAAAACTCCCTACATTTCATAAAAGGCAGATGATAAATGCTCAAGCTTTGGGAGCTCTACAGTCACTGTCCCAACTACTCAACTCTTTTGATGTAGTACAAAATCTGCCACAGACTACAAGTTATTGAGAATGCCGATGGTCAAATAAATCTTTATTATGTATTAAATGAAACTGGAAACTTACATAAAATTCATGTATTCTAGAGCATTCTTTGATTTTTTTCCCAACAATTTTAAAACATAAAAATCATTTCTACCTTGAGCATCACACTAAGAGTTTGCTGATCTCTGGAGTAAACCAATCTACTTCATAAAGTACAAGGTTAACCATGAATAGAATTTATAAAAAAAATTCAGATCAATACTAAATTACTCTGGGGGTTGGACAGAAGTGCAGTGATAACACGGTGCTCTGTGAGACCCACACACGGGAAGGGTTTCCAGGTTTACAACCGAAGACCTCCAAGAACACAACGGGCATGCACATGCCCATGATCTGTGGCTGGCTGAGGTTACAATAAATTGAGGGTAGACTATGGTGTTAAGACCTTGTTGGAGTGCCTTACTCTCCCGATCCCTCTGTTGCTTTTGTTTTTGTTTTTGTTTTGAAGAGGTTTTTCCTATAGGGCGCACACACTCGCCAGACAAAAAGAGAGCGATAGTCCCTCTGTTGCTCTTACTTATGGAAGAAAGAACTTAAAATACTAAAAATAAATTATTCAAATTTTATTTTTAATGTTTCCAAAGTATATACTTCACATTCTTGATTACATATTTTCAATCACTTATAAAAGAATGCCTCAAGAACTAAAAATGCAAATAATACATATAACTTTGCTAGCCAAAATCTCCAGAAGGCATGTGTCCGGTTAAGAACTCTTCTGGATTATTACATATTGTTCACAATAGGAAAAAGAGAGATTATTGTCTAGAATCAGTAAGATTTAGTTCCTCTTCCCAATGTTCACTGCTATAATTTTATTTTGAGCTAGTTAATTAGTAAACTATATGAACTCTGTTATTATGGATGAGTTGTTAAAGCTCCTAAAATCAATCCTTTCCCTTGTGCAACAGAGCCCATCCCTTGCTTCAGGGATATCCCTCTAGCCACCAAGGCCAAAAGCACAGATCTACAGGTCCACAGATGTTAAAATTCTCAAGCCGGACTAGTCCTGACTAGTCCTGATGTCCTGATC
>NW_006160114.1:1595629-1607674 GCF_000334495.1 Tupaia belangeri chinensis | reverse complement strand
CTTTCCCTAGAATCTCGTTCTTCCAAAGTTTTTCAGTAATTGGCAACTCCATTCTTCTAACTGTTCAAATTGAATACAACTATCTGTCACCCCTTCTACTACCCTGTCCCCCTGAAATATTGCTATTGCCTACCAACTTACCTAAAGAGAAAAAAACAAATTTTGCAATCTACAGAAAGACACCAACAGGGCATCCTATGATTCAGTTCTGACACTATCTACCTGGAGATAGCGTTAGATATACAGGTTCAGGTCTGAGCCCTATAAAACTACCCCCATTTCAGCTGCCTGTCACAAGTCCAGGCTACCTGTATTTCTGACCAATAAACAGGAGTTCGATGTTCCTCTCGCTGGGTTCAGTTTGCTAGGAAAGTTCACAGAACTCAAGGAAATGCTTACGTATACTGGTTTGTTGTGAAGGATATTCTAAAAGATACCAATGAGAAGAAGAATAGGGCAAGGTATAGAACAGAAAGGGAATGAACGTCCATGCCCTCTGCTCATATCACCCTGCCTATACCTTCAGCCCTCCTCCTTCCTTTCCAGGATGCTGGTGGGTGGAGATGAAAGTTTTAACTTTTTAATCTTCTGACCACTTGGACTTTCAGACTGGCCCCCTAATACAATCTAGGGGCTCTACCCTAAATCACCACATTAGCATAAACTTATCTGTTACCCAGGAGCCTCACTAAGAATAAAAGGGTCCCAGCCAGCAGGTGGTGTAGTGGTGAAGATGCTGGATTCCCACCTGGTCAACCATGGTTCAAGTCCCAGACTCAGGCTTGAAAAGTCACACTGAGCACATGTGCAGTTGTACCCAAAATCCAGAAAGAATGGAGAAGGTACTGTGGCACGGCCATCTCCCTGGAGGGTGATTTCTTACTTTTCCTCCCTCTCTGTCTCCAGCAAGCACGCACATTCCTATGGCCAAAACCTTAAAAATGAAAAAAGAAAAGAGTCCCAATGCTCAGGAAGTCCCAAGGGTTTTAATTCTGTGACATGAACCCAGGACCAAGACCAAATACATTTCTTATTATACCACAACTAGTCTCTCTGCTTCAGGCCTTGCCAGTTACGCATGGTATTTTCACACAACAGCCACAGTGATCCTTTTCTTAAGTAAGTGAGATTATGTTACTCTGCCAACATTCTTGCTATGGTTCCTTACTTTACCCACAGTAAAAGCCAGACACCTTACAAAGGCCTTGAGACATCCTTCCAGAACCAGCCTCCTACCCTACTTCCATGATTTTTCTGACCCATCTTCCATAATTCTGCCTCTCACTTATTCCAATGCTGCTCTGCTGTTTCCATCACAGTAGCACATGATGGGCTGCCTCCACTCTCTCCTGGCCTTCCTCTGTTTACCCCCTCCCTGGACGCCTTGTTCTTATTCATCCCCTTCAAGCCTTTCCTCAAATTTTGATGTTTCAGTGAAGTGTCCCCCTCACCCCTGTATTTAAAATCACACTTCCCCCTTTCCTGGCATTCCAGTCCCACTGTTGTATTTTTTCTCCAAAGCACCATTTATCATCTGACACAAAACAAAAATTTTGTTTATTGTCTTTCCCAATCTGGTTATAACCTTACGGGCAAAACATTTTTGTTTTATTCATTATTGCACCCCAACACTGTATCTGACACAGTGCACACACAGTGACATTTGTAAAACTATTTACTGAATTAATACACAAAGAAATTTGTTTCTATTTGTAAGCATGTCTGGGATTGTTTTTCTTCAGAGTATCTATCAGCAACTGTGACGATTAGTTTAGTACTTTCCAAACTTGCCTAAGCATCAGACTCATCCTCAAAACTACAGGATTCTGGGTTAGTTTTAATTAGCATCTTGGTATAAAACCCAGAAATTTCCAAAATGCACTCTTGGCACTTCTAGTGAATGAAGAGATCTGAAATGAGAGGACTGGATTCCATCTGCAGTGTTGCTGCTCTGTGATCTTGTGTTCCTAACTCTCTGAGTCTATTTTCTAATCTACAAAATGAGAATTATCTTGCAAAGCTTTGAAAAATAAACATAGATAAAACAGTTTCATAAATTGTCATGTACAGTAAAACACGAAATGCTACAGAATTTAATGAACTCCTACATAAAAATTTTACCAGTTGGTAGATTACAACAACTAATTCTAAAAGGTATTTATAGTCCCTTAAAGTTTCAAACACATACTATTTAGCTCAGAACATATATATTGTCTTTAGACTAATCATTTCCAAAATACTCTTCCAGGTATATTATACATATATAATTTGTCTAATCAGTCCCAAATTGAATAACTCAAACAGACTAGAGAGTATATCTACTACATAATAATAGCTATGAGGGAACCTCAGAAGGTTAAAAAGAAAATCAATCTTGAAATGTATTTTCTCCTCTCACAAGGTAATAAAAACAAACGTTCTTATGTAATAATTCAGGAAACAGGCAGAAAAACAACAAATTATTTAAATTGTATACCAGACACATTTAAACACTCAAATTATCTATGTGTTATCTAAAAATTTAGTGCTTACAAATACAAAGAAAAAAAAAAAAAGACTAAAACCTATATGGTATATAAGATTAATGCTTTACCTGCAGATCCTCACACAAAAAGATAGATTCTTCAAAACTAATTCGGTAAGTCTTTAAGGCTTTTAATTTTCCCTTCTCTCTACAAGCTGGGCAATATCCATCTGCTGTAACTTTAGCTGAATCAAAACTCTAAAAGAGAAGAAGTAAGTTAAAATAGACATTCCTCCATCATATCACATTATTAAAAAAAAAAAAAATGGAAAGGTAACCAGAAAAAAGTTACAATTTTCAACAATAATAAAAATATCCTGGCAAGATTTTTTTTAAAAAACAGCAAATAAAAGAAATGCATGTATGGTTTTAAATACAGTTATTCTTCCAAAAAGAATACATTACAGCTTTAAATATTGAATTTTAAGACTAGCATCAGTTTTATTTGCAAGAAAATTGTAATAGCAACTGCCAGGGAAAATGTATACTTCACATTTTCAAAATAGTAAACCATAAGGTCTGTATATTATTTCTACTTTCACAAATCAATAAAACACAGAGAGTAAACACATTAAAACAATCTTTCGCCATTGCTGTAAGATTTCCGTGGAAGTCACAATTTTTTAGATGTTAACTGGTAAAATTAAAACTGAATTTACATCTCAAAACTAAGCGGAACAATAACAACTTTGCACTGAGGCATAAAATAAGTTCACTAACTTTTCCCAAATACCCCACCATGTGGAGTGAAGATATCCCTATATCAGTCCCTGGTCCAATCACTGGCAAACCATTTCCAATCTTCGGAGAATCCATCATTCCGAGTCATTGGCTAATTTATGCCACTTGAAACATGTCAATATCACTAAGGATTTTTCAATGAACCCTGGAAAAAAAAAGTCAATAGACAATTAAATAAAAGTTCTATTAACTCTAAAAAAAGGCTGTTTTTTTTATTTTTAAGATATATATATGTGTGTATACATACATACATATATAAAGCATTATCTTGAAGGCTCTGTGTCCTAAGTAGAACTATTCTGAAATGAAAACAAACCTATATTGCATTATCTTGAAGACTCTGTGTCCTAAGATGAACTATTCTGAAATGAAAACAAACCTATATTTATTTATAAGCCTAGTAAATTTATGGAGATAGAACAGAGATTGACAATACAGTTTTCATAGCAGAGACTGTTCATAAGAAAATTACGTAAGCTTGTAGAAAAGGAAGCTACTATTTAAAGCAAACTATATTGACCAGAGTTCAAATATGCCTGTGTTGCACTGATAAAGTATTTTAAAAACTTCAGCTCTATTACTTGACAGGGACAAAAGAACCAATGAACCACATACTCCCTGGACATTCCTATTGTATTCGACCACCAAGAATACTATTGCACCACTTGGGAATAATGCCACTATTTAAAAAGCTGCCAACAAATTACTATTTTACATTACCTGCCCAAAAATATAAATACTGTCATAGTACAAATTACATGTGACAAGCTGGTTGAGTGTAGTTCTATGGAGTAAAACCACATTTGACAAAGTGAAAATTATCAGATATTGGGGCTCAATGTAAGGCAAAAAATAATTGTTAAAAGCAGTTTTGAATATAGGTTTCAAATACAGAGAAATCAGATACAGAAGACCTCTAGGCCAATATGAATTAGCAGCACCACGGACCACCAGACGTAAAAGCCAAAAATTTCTCCAGACATTGCCAAATGTCTCTGGAACCTCCTTATTGAGAACTATATACTAATGCTAATCTTTCTATTTTAGGCTCATCACAAACGCCAATTTACTATTTTTGCTGTTTTATCCGTAACTTACAAAAGGGAAGGAGGTAGGAAAAAAAAAAAAAAAACTTCTCTGATTCATAAGTGATTAAAACAGCATATAGGTTTTGCACCTGCAGATCTGGGTCTAGATTTACTTGTAAAATTGATTTGCTCTAAGAATTAAACAAGGTAATACATTTAGTAAAAAAGCTTGGAACCTGATACATAGTAAATTAAAGCTACAATTTGGTGCTAGCTTTATACTTTATGTATAAATATGAAGCATACTCTATCATTCTCCAGTATTCTCAAAACAGAAATTGATAGGCTATATACTCTGAATAAATTGTTTTTGATTAACTTTCTATTTGCCCGAAGGACACAGAAAACATTCTAAAGGTTAAGTAAAACACGAAGAGCCTTAAAATCTGCTCTCCTCATTCTACCAACTGAACCTTTCAATGAGAAGAGTAGGCAAAAACACAAAACCCTCAAAGCCGATTTAAAAAAAAAAAATCCAAACATTGGCCTCCAGGTCTTCTTTTAAGTAGACAATTTATCTTCCACACAAAATCCTAGGGTGGTTCTTATAACTTAAGTTGTCCCTAAATAACTGTCTTCAATGTCCTTTCTTCAAAAATAACCTGCTCCTTTTACCTGTATCTTCCCTAAGATCTGATGTCTCCATCCTTTCAAAAACACAACTAAAAGTTTCTCTATACTTGCTATTGACTCCAGCCTGATTCGGGGAAAGCCAGTCCTGTTGAACAGCTCAGTATGACCTTAAGGGTAGCACTATAACCTACAGCTTATTGCACTGAGCCCAACCTTTCCAGCCTTCCTCTACCCCACCTCATCCCAGCATCTTTCTTCTGACTCTCCCTTATCCGTCTGAGAGCCAGTAACACTCCAGAGGTCCTAAGGTGAATTGGTAGTCCGACACGCACCCAGTTACAACGCAATGGAGGTGTAAGAGTCAAGTTGGCCCTAGAGATTGAGCAAAGGTATCCAATTAAGCTTAATTCACAGTCCCGTGTGCAAGATGGAACCCCCCCCACACACACACACACACCACCGGAGAAATAACTGCTCCAGTATAAAAAGGGTCTTATTACTCATTTGAGCTTGTCCTCGGATATCAAATGGGCTCAGCACGCGAACTACCGGAGGCAAGGCCACCACAGGCTTCAAGCCGGGAGACAGAGTCGGCTTTCAGCGCCTAGCCCTATCCGGTGCCAAACTCGGCGGTTCTGAATCTGAGACGTACTGGACCCAGCGAGGTGAGTTTCAGAACCAATCCAACCTTGGAAACCCAGGGAGGCGCAGGGTTCCGTTAACCTGCCCATCTCTACACTCCCTGGAAACAGACACTCTGGTTTCTCTTCAGTGTTTACCTCTCCTGTAACTCTACACCTTAATCAGCAACCCTGCCCACCCGAACCGTGTCCCAGCCCGGCCCAGCATTTTCGCGCGCCGACCACCCCATAGGTCACCTCAGTTCCGTCCCTTTCTCTTCTTTCGAGAGCCGAAGGAAAGTACTCCCTCTTTTCCCCTATCTATCCCGGGGACCCCCCGCCCCTCTTCCTCGTACCGGGTCGATCCGAACTCCTGTACCAAATGGGGCTCCACACCACTTAGTTGCAACGTTCAACCCACGTTCCCCTCGGACGGCTCCTCCCCCACCGGCGTCGCCGCTAGGAGAACAGCTTCCGGTTTGAGTCCTTGGAAAAGCATCCCCCTTCCTGCTGCGCGCTGGGCCTGAAAGGACGTGGGCGTGGCGGAGAACGCGAGCCGGAGCACTTCCGGCCGGGCTCCGCAGGGGCGTGGCCGCCCGCCCTGCTACCGCAGCCGCAGATTTAGCTGCGGCGGCGCGTAGGGGCGGATTGAGCTGCGGCGACGAGTAGGGGCGGGGCCGGTGGCTGCAGAGTCCGCCACGGGTTCGGGGAGGCGACGTTTCTGGAAACTGCTGGAAAGCGCTCGAGTGGCGGAGGGGGGGGCGGCGGCCAGGGGGGGGGGGGGGGTTTAAACAAGGGCGGGGGCCGTTATGGCGCGTCCCGCTGCGGAGGGATTCCACTGTGGAATGAGACTGGCTCGCATCTCCTTCGCCCTTCCCGGCGCTGGCGGGGGTAGCGACCCGAGCCGGGTGTCGTCGGGCTAGGGGTGTGGAAAAGGCTCCTGAAGCCGTTGGGGGTGCCGTGGAGGCTCTCCGCCGGTCGGTGGTTGCGACTTTTGGCTTTCATACCGGGCTGCACCAGGCACCATAGTCCGCTCTCCTAAAGCCTCGGTGAGAGCCGGGGTCCTTCAGTGCGTGTTCACAAAGGGTCACCACACATGGAACTGCCCCTCCCTGCTCCCTAAACCCCACGTTCGAGGCCAGGGGCTTTTCTACCAAGATTCTGGGGTGTTTCTCCTTTTCTCTCTCCTAGATCTTCTCACGGTAAGGGGGAGTAGCGGAAGCACAGGGACTATGCTGTCCATGACCCGTTCTGACTGGTCAGCCAATCTGTCCTGCTGCACTACCGCAGCTGCCCTGCCTGGTTTTAACTTCAGAGGAAGGGGGAGTTGTCATTTAGTTTGTAAGTTTAAAGCTCTGCTTTCGTAGGAAGGTCATGCGGTTGAAGGGACATCGTGACCGTGAATGCTATTTCTGATTCTGCATTCTCGGTCTTGGGGACAGTGTATTCCCAGAAGTTCTTTCGGCCGATTGGTTCTGTGTCCTAAGATAACGATTTGCAGTTTCTGACCATTTCTTTACAGAGTAAGCACGGTTGGCATCTTGTACTGTGGGTTTTTTTTTTAGTGGTCTCTAAATAATATGGGAATAATGCTGATAGTTTTGATACGCTGGTGTAGAGGAATCAAACCTCGGGTTAAGGAAGAAATTTTTTAGTAAGGAGGATTTTAGTTATTGATATTTCTCTGTGGAAATGGCCAAGAAATCCAACTGGAAGTTTTCTTTTTATCCAGACAAAAATGGGCTAATTACTTTCTGTTTACTTTTTTTTTTTTTTTTTTTAGTTCTAGATTGTTAATATACTGACTGACTTGTTGTAAGATCCAGCTAGTATCTTTTAAATGAATTATGGAAATTTGAGTATTTCCTTCTGAAACAGTAGCTAAAACTGGGAAGGTTTCTTTCTATAGCTTATCATTACTACTTCAATTTTAGAATGGAATACAGTAATTTTTGTTTTGTAATAAATACAGAATATGCGCTCACAAATTGACCGAAACAATTGGTTTGGTTAAAATTTCGTTAAATTTTTAAGCTTGCCAGAGAACATCACCTAACGTATCAAAATCAAAAGTTATTTTCCACAAAGTTGATTTGTAGTCTTTTCATACTTGTTTAAATCTTTGCCAGAAAATTAAAATAAAAAAAAAAAATAAAGGGAAAGAAAAGACAAGAACAAGATAGAGATGGGGCTTGGGTTGTGAACAGAATGGAAGGAGTTTTAGTGTGTGCCCTGTTCTGACTTCAGACTTTTTTCCCCCTTGTAGGTAGGAAAAGTTAAAGGGAAAGATTCTGATTTAGGAGCTCATACAGGTTGACTAGAAACCATCTTTTCATTTTTTTCATTTCTGTTATTGTACAAGTAATCGTCCCACTACTTGGGACCATACAATTGAGAAAATGGTATTCATTTTTGCTTATTCCTTACCAGTATATTTGGAATGCCTCTTTCCGTGCAATTACTTTCTAGTGGAATTAAATCTCATTGCCTCCATCCTCTAGTCAGCAATGTAAGACAGAAATTTTATTTATCTATTTCCTTTCATAAGCTCACATGATTTAATCAGAGGAAGCTCTTATTAAAGTATTAAACTAATGAGCAGCTACAATAGGAGTACAGTGCTGTGCAATCAGAATTTTACATTTTTCCTAATTTTATCTTCTCGTGGTAGCAGTTATTGCACTCTGCTAGGTTGGATTCCTTAAACCACAGGTATTCCATGCTGACCTGGGATGTGAAAGCTGCCTGCTGTGATGGCTTGTTCTGGTCCAATCAGAAAGATAAGAGTTGTAATTACTAACCATACTTCCTAGCAGCGCCCTATGAGGACAGTCTGTAATTCTTTTTTTCAAATCTAATATTCAGAAGGCTCTAAAAATGAAAAACTTTTTAAGTTTGGATACAAAATTCATTTGGTAGCAAAATATGGCCTGTACTAAGAATCAGGTATATGTAATCTTTATTTACCCCACATGTTTTGCTGAAATAGTAATTTGTTAGATTATGGGGCAGCCTTTGCTCACTGGTATGTGGGGTGTTATATTGTTATGGTTTGTGTATTTTATAATACTTTTTAAATTTCAAAAAATAATTCTAAACCATCCCACTCTGAGGTTTAATTAAAGAATTATGAAACTCTAGTATTTTTGGCTGTACACTTGTGCTAGGCATTTATATATTTAAAAAACTGACCTGAGACATTTTAGTTCTTGCCCTCATGAAATCAATTGAATCATGGTACCACAAAAAACATACATTTATCATACTGCAATGAAAGACATAGCAGTCTTTTTATAAGTATAGCCATGTAGTGAGTCAAAAAAGAAATTAGTCATCTCACGGTTTGTGGTTATTGAACACTTTGGACTCTAAAATTTAGATAAAATAAGACTAGTTATAGCCTAAACTTAGTTGACTCTGTTTTGCCCAAACAAAATGAGAGGACAGTATGATAAAGAGTCCTATTGGCATATTTGATTTCTAGACCCATCTCTTATGCTGTATGAACTTACACAAGTCATTAATTATAAAAGCCTTCATCTACAAAGAAGTTTGGAATAGATAGAGCTCTTAAGGAAAATTCCTTATACTTCCAACTGTGTACCTCCAGACAGTTATTCTCAATATAACCACCTACTTTTTGAACATGTTTCCCACTCAGAACATGATCCCATTTTATCTCAAACTGCTATCTTGCTGTCTTAGTCTGTGTGTGTGTGTGTGTGTGTGTGTGTGTGTGTGTCTGTCTCTTGATAACAGAACTATCTGAAACTGGATGAATTTAAGAAAATAGAGATTTATCGTGACTCACCATTCACATGGCTGGAAAGTTCAAGGGGATAAGGCTTACCTACAGTGTGGCAGGAGACAAAATCTTTTTTTAAAATTCCATTTGTTATTATCCTTTTTTTTTTTTTTTCCTCAATTTGACGGACAGAGAGAGAGAAAAGGAAACTGAGAAAACAAGCTGCCAGGTCCAGGACTTGAACCATGGTCGGCCGTGTGGGAATCCAGCCGTGCCACCTGCTGGCCTCAGGAGACAGGATCTTGAGTGGAGGACTATGAGTTTCTGTGTCTAGTTCTCATTCCCTCTGTTTAGAAAACTCAATCGTAGGGTCTTACCCTAAAGACATTCTCAACCCAAAGGCTCCACCTAGGACAAAAAGAAAGAATTAAGTTTTTACTTAACACCTCTTTAAGTCCTAACACATTAATTTCTGGAGGGCATCCAATCATCACCCACTAAGACTGACTTCCAGAACATAAAATAAACCTTTGGGAGAGAAAACCATTATCCAAACCATAACACTTGCTGATCTAAATTTGTTATTTTGTGTTGCTAATAGAGTCAGCATTCAAAGGCTACTCCATGAAAAGCCTTGCACACCTGTCAGCCCCTCACCTACCTGCCAAGGAAGAAACTAATGTTAACAGTTAAATAAAAAAAAAAAAAAAACTATACATACGCAAGCAAATAAGGACTATTATAAGTGACTTTTTACATAAATGTTCTGTTCCGTGCATACTTATGTACCTCATTCACTCGTTTAGAAGTTACATAGATCTTTCCTCATTCCTTTTTTTGGGGGGGAGAGATTGTTTTCTATAGAGTATGTGTGCTCGCCAGGGAGAGAGACAGAAAAGGAGAAATCACTCCCTGGGGGGATGGCCATAACACATTCCCTTCTCTATTCTCCTCTTGGGATCTTGGGCACACATGCACACCATGAGTTTTAAGCCACCTGGTTTGGGACTCGAACTGCTGTTGACTATGTGGCAGTCCAGTGATTTAACCATTACATCATCTACTGGTCTCTCATTCTTTTTTATGGCTGCATAATATTCAATTATATGATGTAACATTATTTCATCAGTTCTTTCCTGGATGGTTAGGATTTTTCTTTTCAAGTTTTTATTAGAAACATAGTGCAATTAATAGCTTCTGTACATTGATCATTTTCCACATGTGAATGTGTCTGTGCCCTACACAGTGGCACAACTGGGTGCCATCCTACTCTGACTTATTTGTTCCCTGTGCCAGTAAAAGATAATGGTGTGGTGGAGTCAACACGCTGTTTGGTTCTAAAGTAAGCTTTTGAGATAAATAACATCAGCCAAATAGCTGTTTCTTCATTTGAGCCCTAGATGAAGTAGGTGGATTCTGTTTAGAAATCTTGTCCTAGAAACCAAACATATAATTTTTTTAAGGGATTTTTGCTATAGGGTGCGTGCACTCACCAGAAAGAGACAGACAGACAGAAAGCAAGAAATCACCCCGGGGGGATGGCCATGCCACAATCCCTTCTCCTCCGTTCTCCTCTCGGGATCTTGGGCGTGTACGCACATGCGCCCGGCTTGAGTTTTAAGCCCCCAGGTCTGGGACTCGAACCCCAGTTGACTACATGGGAATCCAGCAACACAGCCATTACGCCACATCTTAAAACTAAAATCATGCAGCAGAGCAATTACAATGAGAGGCCTATGAGAACTGAGTCTGATTGATGTAACAACTGGTTTGTGCTTTCTAGCTCATGTTCATTGCAGAGCATGTGCTTATTTAGCTCTATTTAAACTGATTTTTTTTCTCTAAATGTTTTGCTATGCATTTAAAATCGAATTTGCACATGATACAACTTTTATGTATTCCCACTCTACCGATAAGAAAACTAAGCTTAAAAGAAGTACAGTAAAAGATTTACCCACATTTGCCTAACAGAGTGGCAGACCCTGGATAAAATCCTCTAATCTCTAATTCTGGGCTTTTTGCAATATATTCCCACTAGTCAGTGAATAAGTAGCTCCAGCAGATCTGTGAAATGCCCAGTGGTTAGGGACATTTATTCTGCCTGCTTTAGCAACCTACAGTTCATAAAGCTGCAGTGTGTTTTTCCAATGACAAAATAACATTCTATAAGTACTTATTGAAGTAATCTCACAACATGCTGATTAGCAATCAGGAGGTCTCTAAATCAAAAAATTAAGCTCATATAGAAAAACACTCTTTAATTGGGATATAGTTGTCACTTCAAGATGAATTTATCAGTCATAGGGACTGGAAGGAATTAAGAGTATTTGGAAATGGGTAATCTTAACATTCTTTGGAGTTCATGCCATCATTTAATTTAGCCAGGAAATGTAAAACACTTATCACCAGAAAAGGAGAAGTGGTAATGGCAATAGTGAAAGAATTGAAAGATAGAAACTTGGGGAATTAGTAACTATGTTCCCCAAAGCTGGCATTATAGTAGCATATGACCTCCTTTTTTTTTCTTCTTTTTTTAAAAAAATTATTGAATTCTATTTAGTATTGTTATTATTATTTACTTGTTGTAGGGCACATTCACTTGTCAGAGAGAGACAGACAGAGGGAAAGTGAGAATGCAAGCTGCCAGGTCTGGGTCTTGAACTGCAGTTAGCCATGTAGGAGTCTAACACCTTAACCACCACGCCACCTGCTGGTCCCCATGACCTCCATTAGGACCTTAAGTCCCTTATGACA
>NW_006160114.1:1574340-1595198 GCF_000334495.1 Tupaia belangeri chinensis | reverse complement strand
GCTCATATAGAAAAACCCTCTTTCCTAATTGGGATATAGTTGTCACTTCAAGATGAATTTATCAGTCATAGGGACTGGAAGGAATTAAGAGTATTTGGAAATGGGTAATCTTAACATTCTTTGGAGTTCATGCCATCATTTAATTTAGCCAGGAAATGTAAAACACTTATCACCAGAAAAGGAGAAGTGGTAATGGCAATAGTGAAAGAATTGAAAGATAGAAACTTGGGGAATTAGTAACTATGTTCCCCAAAGCTGGCATTATAGTAGCATATGACCTCCTTTTTTTTTCTTCTTTTTTTAAAAAAATTATTGAATTCTATTTAGTATTGTTATTATTATTTACTTGTTGTAGGGCACATTCACTTGTCAGAGAGAGACAGACAGAGGGAAAGTGAGAATGCAAGCTGCCAGGTCTGGGTCTTGAACTGCAGTTAGCCATGTAGGAGTCTAACACCTTAACCACCCCGCCACCTGCTGGTCCCCATGACCTCCATTAGGACCTTAAGTCCCTTATGACAGTCTTATCCCCTTCTCTACAGAACTGGCTCTTCTTAGCCAGTTTTCTTCACATTAGGTGTGAGTGTGTATGTGTGTATATATATATATATACACACACACATATATATATACTTTTTCATGTGAAACAAATGAACATAATTTCTACCAGCGATGTTAAAAATCTGATTAAAGAAAAAATCAAGTTTTGATATAGAAGATAGGCAGAAGAGGAATGTCATTTTAACCTTGGCACCGGCATGTATGCACACCAGCCCAGTGTGAGTTTTAAGCCACCGGGTCCGGGACACGAACCGCAGGTCTACTACATGGGAGTCCAGCGACATAGCCTTTACACTAACTGCTGGTCCTGCATATATATATTTTTATACATGCATATTTATTTCCTATCTGCACTATGTTGTGAGCTCTGTGAGGGCAAGGACTGCATACATATTTTGTTTACTATCACATATAGAATGCTTTCTACATGGTGCATATTTGTTGAAGAATGATGATCTGGGCTCCCAATTTACATGGCTGACCAAACCCTACTCTTAAAAACTGATGGTTCTGGGACTGGCATGAGGCTCTGGATTCCAACATGGCCGACCACGGTTTGAGTCCCAGGACTGGAGGCTTGCTTTTTCTCTTTCTCGCTCGCTTGCTCTCTCTCTCTCTGGTCAAGCTTAAAAATAGTAATAATAAATAAATGTTCTTTAGAAATAAAGAAACTAATAGTTTTAACAGCATATTTCCCTAATGTTCTCATATTTGTTAGTTCAGATGTATACATAATAGATATTGAGAAAAATATTAATTTATTTCTCAAAAACTTTTTATTGAACTTTGTGCTGGAGAATACAAATGCATGCACTTTATACCTAAGAAGAAGTAGAAACTTGTAAACAAGTAGTTTCTTTTTTCTTTTTTTTTTTTTTTTTTGGAGAGGTTTTTGGTACAGTGCGTGTGCACTTGCCAGAAAGAGAGAGACAGAGAGACAGAAAGCAAGATCCCTAGGGGGATTGGCCACGCCACAATCCTTCTCCTCCATTCTCCTCTTGGGATCTCGGGCATGCACAGAAACGCGCCCTGCATGAGTTTAAGCACCTGGTCTGGGACTCGAACTGTGGTTGACTGCATGGGAGTTGAGCGACATAGCCATTACACCAACTGCTGGTCCTGTACACAAGTAGTTTCTATTTGAGGTGAAATAAGTGCTAAGAAGCTATGTACAGCAATGTTCTGTAGGAACATTAGACGAAAATGATTACTTTTAAAAGAGGCTCATGGAGTTGAATATTTACTTTGGTCTTGAAGATAGAAGAAATCCCTCTAGTTGAGAGTAGAGAGAAATGAATGTTTAGTTTTACTTTTTAAAAAAGTCCTTAAAAAACAATATTGACCACAAGGGACTATTATAAAGCAATCCTTAAAGATAGTTATATGGGCTACATGTGACATGGTGGTTAAGGCAGCTGGATCCCACATAAGCAACTGTACAGTTTGAGTCTCAGACCAGGCAGCTTGAAAAACATGGCAGGCATGTTTACATCTATGCCCAAAATCCCAAGAGGAGAATGGAGGAGAAGGGGTTGAGGTGTGACCATCCCCCCTAGTAGGTGATTTCTCTCTTACTTTCCCTCTCTCCTTTCTACCTTGTTGTAAACAAATAAATCCTAAGGCTAACCATAAAATCAATTTGGCTGTTTGAACCAATTGTGTTTCAGATCTGATTATTGGATTCTGATTGCTAATTGGAGATACTGTTTAGTAAACTCATCACTTAAGACTAAGCCATTGGATGATGAAAAGAGCCTCTTTTTTTAAAAATTTTTCTTTGTTCTTACTCTTTTTTTTTTTTTTTAATTTTTCTTTGTTCTTACTCTTTTTTTTTTTTTTTTGCCAGTGGGCACATATGCACCCCCAAGAGACAGAAAATGAGAGGAACAGTAAGAAAGTACCTCTATGGGACATGGCCAGTCCCTTCTCTATCTCTTCCTCTTCGGATTTGGGGCATGCATGCACATGTAACATGCCTGGTGAGTTTTTCAAGCCACTGGGTTCAGGGCTTGAATTGCATAGTCAGCCAGGTGTGGTTCAAATAAGGTAATCATGGACTGGACCATCTATGGAAAAAAGGAAAAGGCCACCTTAATCACCAGGCCATAGGCTAGCCCAAAAGAGTGCCTCATTTTTTAAAAAAGTGATTTTTAAACTATTGGTTGTCTTTAATACAGTATATGATTCTCTGCCCATGA
Organism: Tupaia belangeri chinensis; assembly: GCF_000334495.1. Classification (NCBI taxonomy): domain Eukaryota; kingdom Metazoa; phylum Chordata; class Mammalia; order Scandentia; family Tupaiidae; genus Tupaia; species Tupaia belangeri. The sequence goes on along the minus strand of NW_006160114.1, from coordinate 1,592,439 downwards.
CTATTTTTGAACATCTAATCTGATGTTCAAAAAAATTACCTTTTTTTTTACCTCTGTATTTTCCTAAGCAATGTAGACTCCCTCCCACTCTTTCTTTTAATTGCCAGAGGGCTTGTACCTGAATGTGTTTGTACATAGAGAAAAACAGCACACCTGTCCCTTACAATGGGGGTGGGAGGGTAGGAGGTAGTACTCTCCAATAGGGTCTGGTTATACCACAATCCTTTTCTCTCTAGTTCTACATCCTGTCAAGATCCTAGATTGCACATACACACACGTGGCATGTTTATCAAGTCAAGGGGCTGAGACTCCAACCCTACTGGTTGGGCCATATGGGGTCTGGCCAGCAGTTAAGGACTATAGGTCAGCAGTTAAGGGCTACACAGAGGGCTCCCTACTCTTACTTAGAAAATAAATAGGCTTTAAATTCACAGACCTGATTTCAGCTTGCCACTTACTAATCCCATTTCTGTCACTTTCCAATTTTGTTACTTCAGACAAAATATTTAATAACTTCCCCTGATGCTCAATTTCATTTATAAAATGGAAATATATATGAATCCCACTTCTATCATTAAACCAGTTTTGTGATTTTAGGCAATTATTTAACTTCCCTGAGCCTAAGTTTTCTCATATATGAAATGAAATGGTCTTAAATGAGGTAATATACAGACTGGTATCTAGTAGTTAATAAGCCCTCATAGCAAATGCTGATTTTCTCTTATCTTCTTCCACCTCATCTAAACCCTGCATGTCCTGTAAAGTTGCTTTAAGTTTTGTTTGCTATAACCTTTGCTTTACTAGCCCCTAACAGTCTCCTCTTTCCAAAGTTGTTGCATTCAGCATGTAGATCATGGGTTCTTTGATGGGTATAGGTCAGCATTATGTTGAGACCTTCATTAAAAGTGTGATCACTTGGGTCTCATTCATTCATGATTCTGTGAGTTTGGCATGGGGTATTTATAGTTTTTCTCCCTCAGTTTCTAGTACTCACCAGAGCATTAGTTACATTTTCTCTATTTGTTAATAATTGTGTACTTCCCATAGTTTATATCTGTTAAGTAATTCTTAAGTATTGTATAACCCTTCAGATGTTTGCAAATATAATCTCCAAGAGGGCACAAAAATACTTAGGTTAGAAGTTGATAAGTAATGCACTCCTTTTTTTCCCCTCTGCTTGAGATTAGAGCCAGTTAAGTCAGACAGATGAAGATTGAAATGTAACTTAATTACCAGAAAAGTAATTTACAAAATGTAGCTGAGTTTTACAGCAACAATGAGCTTCCTAGTATTGCACTCCAGAATTAGGTACATCTGAACCTCAAGTCTTCTCTGGCTACAAGAACAGAGCTTTTCTCACTACATTTACTGTGTGACAGCAAGCCAGAACAAATGACTCTCCTCAGTTAGTCGATTCCCAAATGGAAAGGAAAGAGGAAGTGGCTGAGCCTCCGAATTTTCTTCTCTCAAAATTGGTACCAGATAAGTTACCCCTCCTATCTAGGAAGGAGTTAGTGAGCAAGCAGAAGTCAGCCACAAATACCACACTAAGGAAGTTTCATGTGGAGCATGAAAGAGCTTTTAATGCCCTCAACAGAACACAGTAGGTTTTTTTGAATCATCAGGATGCTGTTATTATTATTTTTAATTGTTTTTTTATTTTAATTTTTAATATACATTCAGTTACATTATTTAGCTTACAAAGTGAACATTTCAATATGTGGACATTTCTCCCCAGTCCAGTTGATCAAAATATCTTCAACCGAGGATGCTGTTATTCTTAATACCTAGATGAGAAGTTATGAAGTTACAGTTTTACCAATTAAATAAGTACATACTATTGTATTAGTTATCTTTTGCTGTGTAACAAATTACCTTAAAACAACAAGTATTTACTATTTCACACAGTTTCTGATGGTAAAGAATCTGAGAGTGCTTTAGTTAGGTGGTTCCAATTCAGGGTCTCTAATGTTGGAGTCATCTCAAGGTTGCTTAAATGTCCTCACAACTTCGCAACTAGCTTTTCTCCCAGAGTACATGATCTGAGAGAAAGGAAAGAAACCACAGTGTCCGTTGTAATCTAGCCACAAAGTCATCACCCATGCTATATCCAAAGGATTGTACAGATCTACCTTGATAGCATGGGAGAGATCTAAAATCAGGAGGCTGTATTCATTGGAGGCCATCTTGGAGGCTGGCTACCAGATTCTACAAATCTTAGTTTGATTTTATACCTCACAAAGCAAATAATCCAATAATACTCAACATCCCACTAAAGTTGTTTCAATATTATTGATATTTTTGTAAAATAATGGTGAATGTATGTATATGTATAGATATATGTATGTATTATATAGGTACTGTGTGTATATATATATATTAATAGATGTATATGTGTGTATATACACATTGACTATATATACATATATGTATAGTCTATGTGTATTATGTGTGTATTGTCTATACATAGAATAGATGTACATGTATACATACATGTATTGGGTGTTGGAAAAATGATGCATTTTTGCATAGAAAAATGTGCCATGACTTTCCCGACAACCTTATATACATGTAGCTATAGAATTAAATTGCTGGAAAATAGATTGAAAGAGTATGTTCAAGGGCCAACAGGTGGCATAGTGGTTGAAGCACTGTGGTTTGAGTCTCAAGACCCAGTGATCATGCCGGGCACGTTTGCCTTTGTGCCCAAAATACCAAGAGGAGAATGGAAGAGAAGGGTTGTGGCATGGCTGTCCCTCCAGGGAGTAATTTCCCACTTTCTCTCTCTGTGTCTCTCTCTCTCTATGTCTCCTGCAAGTGCACATGCCCTATAGCAAAAATGTCTCTTAAAAAATAAAAAGTTATTTCAGAAAGACTGTTTTCTACTACTGGCTCTTCTTTCCTGTCCAGTTCTGTTTTGGTATCAGTAATTTATATAATAATGTGATCAAGAACAATTCTTGGTTTTCATGTTCTTGCAGGTAGTCTGCAAAAGTGCAGGTGATCCATAAGCAGACTTGTTATAAGGTGATAATAGCTACAATTTTTATTGTAGTATGAATTGATAATTTATTTCTGGTCTCCTGGGAGGTGCCTAGTCTGATTCCCATCCTCTGATTTATTCATGTGAGGGTTTTGTCTGTTTTGTTTTGTTTTGCATTGATAATTACAATGAGGTGGACTAGATGGCTAAAGGCTTTGACCTCACTGAAATAGTCCATGGGCCCAAAAGGAATCGAAAACCATCATTGTAAACAAGTGTTTGGGGTCTGACTAAAATAAAATTCTAATGCTAAAGCATTAAAGAAGTCCAAATAGGGACCAGCAGATAGCGTAATGGCTACATTGCTGAATTTCCATGTAGTTGACCGTCATTCAAGTCCCGAACCCGGTGGCTTAAACTCATGCTGGGTACATGTGTGTGTGCGCCCAAGATCGTGAGAGGAGAATGGAGGAAAAGGGATTGCAGTGTGGCCATCCCCCCTGGGGAGTGATTTCTCGCTTTCTGTCTCTTTGTCTCTCTCTGTGTTTCTGGAAAGAGAATGCGCCCTATAGCAAAATATACTCTACACAAAAAAAAAAAAAAAAAAGTCCAAATAAGTAAAATAAAATGACTAAGAATATAATTTAATTTCAAATAGTATGTTAATAATTTTAGGTTTAGTGAGATAGGAAAAAAATTGCAATGTAAGTTGAGAAAACCTGAAATGTTCATTAAATTCAAGAATATATATTTCATTTGTTCTCTACTTCTATAGCTCTTGACACAACAGAAAAGATGTAATAATTTGAAGATTATGGCAGATGTTTTAAGATAAACTGACAATGCCTAAATGTTCTTTGAAATTCTAACTACAAGCACTGTTGCATCAGTTTATGTGTTAAGTTAAAGAACTTTTACATAACTTACCAGGTATAGAGGCCCAAATATTAATATAACCAGTTCTCTCATATAGTTGTAAGCTGTTTGCTACATAGCCTGAAGAGTGAATGAAGCATACCAGCATCAGACCCAGTGAACTCATTTGGGCGTCATAAGTTCTAGTCGTGGAAGCATATTTGACAGCAGCCTTCCTCCTCAAGTAATAGACACAGTCTTACTAATCAGTAAAGAGACTTCAGGAAATTCATTTTACTTTCCAAATATAATTTGTCATGATTAATCAATAAAATGATGTTTGGTTTGGGTGCTCATTAGCTTTAAGATGAGATCTCCTGTGAGTTCTTATGGTAAGTGAGAGAGAGTAGTACGTTCTTCTGAATCTGGAGTATATAAGCTTTGGAAGTTGCTTGGTTAGTCTTCAGGATTGATAGATGATGGTTAACTTAAAAAAAAAATCTTGATATAAATTGAGGCCTTTTCTGAAAATGAAAGAGCAAAAAGATATAGGGAAGTTAGGAAATGTTAATTTTAGAAAATTGTACCAAGAGTAATAAATATTTTCAATATCCTTAAAATCTCGCCTTCCAGATTAGATCAAGTTAAATGACATGACAGAATCAGTCAGTCAAATCCATTGTAAAAGACAGGTCTTTTTAAAATATTATCATCGAAAGAGGCTAAAGAAACATGATTACGAAATGTAGTACTTTGAGTAACTGTAGACTTTAAGTTCATCCTGATTTGCAAAATACATGTTGCCTAGCTATTGAATCACATTCAGGAATATATTTTTAATTTTCCTAGATGTGTTCATGGTTATTGTGGTTATGTAGGAGAATGGATTTATTTTAGGAAGTATATTTGAAGTATATTTAGTTATCCTCAGACATTAATAGTTTATCTTAAGATAGTTGTAGATATACACACAGCTACATATAGGTAAAACAAATACAAAAATGATGTTAAATGTTAATCTGTGTGATAGATACAGTGGTGGTGGTTATACTGTTCTTTCAACTTTTCCATGTGTTTGAAAATGTAAAATAAGCTGAGAGAAAAAAATTTTCATAAAATCATTTCTTGTCTCAGCTTTACAGGAAAAGGCCTCTAGAGTGTATAATTATTTATACTGTCTCTATCTTCCTCTACTATTCTCGCTCTTAAATCAACCCCATCAGACTCATTCCTACCTCTCCACAAAAACTTTGACTTTCCCATCAGTCTTGGCCTCCATGTTGCCAGTTCTGGTAGTCATTTCACTGTCCTTAATTCCCTTGACCTCTCAGCAGCATTTGATATGGTTGATAATTGTCTCAAACTCTCAGATATCCTAATTCTAGACTTTTCCTTCTTAGTATATTTTGCTGGTTCCTCCTCCTCTTTAAATATTGGGTGCCTTCAAGTTCAGATTTCTTGTTCTTTTTTTAAATTTTATTTTAATCTCCAGAAGCACTCACCAGAGAGAGAGAGAGCAAGAGCAAACATCCTCTGATGGGTATGGTCATGCCACAGCCCCTTTTCTTTGTTTCTCCTTCCCATCTGCATTTTGGGTACACATGTATATACAGGTAGTGTTTTTCAAGTCCCTGGAGCTCAGAGTTGAATTGCAGTCAGACATGTAGGATCTAACTTGCAATGCACAGCACTTAACCAGTATCCTCTGGGTCCAGCCCACAATTTCCTCTTAGTTTGCATTTACTCCCTAAATAATCTTATCTTGTCCTATAGCTTTAAATATTCTATCCAGGCTAAAACTCCAGTAATGTCCACCAGCCCCATCTTCTTCCCTAAATTTCCGACTTACATGCAGATTCTTCAGAAAGTTTATCGAAAGTATGTATTATGAAAAAAATCAAGCTTAGATTTCAAATTATTTTGTAATGAAATAAACTACTTTAATGCCATTTGTATTTTATGTATGTATGTATGCATGCATGCATGTATGTATGCCTGGAGCCACATGTGCTCAACAGAGGGAGACAGAAACAGAAGGAGATGGGGGGTACAAGAAAGCACACCCCCCCCCATGAGAAATGGTCATGCTGCAGTCTACAGCTCTCCCCTTTTTGGGGGATTTTAGAAATGTACACAAACATGTTTTTCAAGCCACCAGTCTAGAATTGGAACCACACAGCAATGTAGGATCCAGCTGCCTTAACCACTGTGCCACAGAGCTGGCCCAGTTGCATTTTTCCATGATCTTTTTGAAGTCCCCACGTGTATCTGTCTGCCTACCTGATATATTTACTTGCTGGCATTTTAAATTTAACGTGTCCCAAACTGGATGCTTCATTCTGGGTCCCATCATTCTTTTCTGCTCCCTACCTGCTACTCCCACATTCTTCCTCATCTCAATATAAGGAACTTCATTCTTCTGATTGCTTGGGTCAGAAACCCTGGTTTCAGCTTTGATTAATTTTTTTTCCTCTCATACCTTACCTTTAATCCCTCAGCACACATGGTCAACTTTACTTTTAAACTGTATCCAGAAACTAAGCACTTCCAAGTCTCACCACTACTACCTCAATCCAAGCTATATTCTGTCACGATTTACATCTCAACTTCTCACCCTCAGCTCTTTTGATATTTGGGGCCAGTAATGTTTGTGGAGGGACTGTCCAGTGCATTGTGGGATATTTAGCAGCATCTCTAGCTTCTGCCCATCACATTTAAGTAGCAGCCCACTCCTATCATTGTGACAACTAAACATCTCACTAGATATTACCAGACTATTCCCTGGGAGACACAATTGTCCTTAGTACTGTGTTATAACAGCATCCTCCTGTTCTGCTTTTGTTAGCCTACCTACAGTTCATTCTCTAGCTAGCAACCAGTGTATCATGTAAAAACATAGATCATGCCATTCCTATGTCAAAGTCTTCCAGTGGGGCTATCCAGTGACACAGTGGTAATGCAGTGTTCTGTGATCCTGGACTCACCTTATGTTGTAAGGTTCCAAGATCCTGGCTGGCTGGAGCTGAGAGTGGATCATGGTGGGAAGACCCTGTTGGGTGTGCTTGTCTCATTCTGTCATGGAAGAAATAAAGAAAATAAACTTCCCATCTCATTAGGTTCAAATCTGTAACTGCCCACAGAGTCCTTCCCTACTAATCTCTCTCTCTCTCTCTCATACACACACCAGTTAGTGAGCAGACTTTCCTCTGTGTAAATTGGAAAGGGCACCTCTTCTATTAGGTGGATGCTGTCTATCCACTGCTTTATTTTTCATCTCTTTTGTATGTTACCACTTTGCATGTTATATTTGACCAGTGAATAGTAAGGTGAGAAGTATAATTGTAATGTGCCTTAGTCCATTATTGCATGGCTAACAGAAATATAAGATTGGATGATACATAAAGAAATAGAGGTGTATTGACTCAGTTCTGGTGGCTAGAATGTCCAAAGGCATCACAGAACGGCAGAAGTTTGAACAGAGCTGGTTTTGGTCTGTATTCATCTGGCTTTCTCTGTTCCATTCTGGTCTCATTCCCTTTGCTTATGTACCCATCAGAACTTAATCATGGAGGCACTGTGCTTACCACCTAATCTCTTCCTAAAGACCCTATCTTTCAACACCATAATCAGATTAAGTTTTCATTCTCTTAATCCTGTTACAGTGGCTGAACACATGAATTTTGGAGGGGCACATTCAAACTATAGCATAATACATATTTAGTAACAAGATGTAAAAAGTACACCTATCCCAGTTTGAGAAAGGCTGTCGTAGGAAGGCTTAATACCTAAGCTAACCTCAAACTATATAAATCCCCCAGAAGAAATGACGTCTGAGTGAGACAGTCTGATAGGTAGAAGTAGAAGAAGGGTATTCACAGTAACGGAGAAGGAATAGAGCAAGTGATAGATTCAATTTTGAACTGACTGCAGTACTTCCAGGACATTCTTCCATCAGGTAATTGGAGAGATGAGCCTTGGTCTCAGGAGAGACTTCTAGACTTTAGATACCAATCTGGGAATAGTAAATAGCAGAAATATTAGAACATTTACATGTCAAATTGGAAAGGTAAGTCTTGAGATTTAGTCTGATTAACTAAAGCAAGTCCCTAAACAAATGCCACAGAGGAAAATAGAGGTGAAATTTTAAAACAGTGGGAGAACGTTGATATGTTTCTCTCTCTCTTTTTTTTTTTTTTTTCTGTAGGGCGTGTGTGCTTGCCAGAAAAACAGACAGACAGACAGACAAAAAGTGAGAAATCACCCCCTGGGGTGGAGCATGCCACAATCCCTTCTTTTCTGTTCTCCTCTCGGGATCTTGGGCACGCATGCACACGCACCCGGCATGAGTTTTAAGTCACTGGGTACGGGACTCGAAACATGGGAGTCCAGTGACGTAGCCATTACACTAACTGCTGGTCCCAATATGTTTCTCTTAAGACAAGGGAAACAAATAAGGTGTGGTCATCTGGTCATCTGTACTTTTTAGACTCATTGCCTACTCTAGCCTGGTTCCAATGTGAACTTTGTGACACAGCCAAGACCATGGTGCTGGAAGTCAACTGGCTCACTCTCTTTCTGTCTCATACTTTGAGCTTTCTCCGCGGTTCATAGTTTTAACAGGGCAGCAGAAGTGTTGCAAGAAGGCAAAAGCAAACACTACAAAGTCCCAGGAGACCTAGTCTCAGAAGTCACACAGCACAGTCCTGCATTCTACTATACTATTAGATGTCAGGTTAACTCATTTAAACTTACAACAGTACTGTAAAAAGTAATCACCTTACTATCTTCATTTTTAAAATATTGGAGTTCGGCACTAGTTGTTTGAATATAGTCATTTTTAAAAGTTCAGCACTAGTAGTTTAACCATAGGCCCTTAAGAGGTAAGACACAAAACCAAATTAGGGTCTCAATCTTTCATTTCCTATCAGCAAGTTCTGGGATGTTAATTTACCTGAGCTTGTTTCCTCATCTGTAAAATGGGATTAGTACTACTGTACAGAATTATAAGATTGAGTGATTTTCTTTTTTTTTTTTTTTTTGAGAGATTTTTGCTATGGGGTGCATGCACACACCAGAGCAACAGAAACAGAAAGCAAGAAACCACCCCCTGGGGGGATGGCCATGCTGCAATTCCTTCTCCTCTTGGGATCTTGGGCATGCATGCACATGTGCCCAGTGTGAGTTTTAAGCCACCGGGTCCAGGACTTGAACCATGGTCAACCTTGGAGTCCAGTGATGTAATTATTTCACCATCCACTGGTCCCAAGTGAAGTGATTTCTAAAATGCCTAGCAGAATGCCTGATACCTAGCAGGTATTAAAATGTGTTAATTTCACCACCTTCTTTTTACTTTCTCAGGTTTTTTTTTTTTTTTTAGATAAAGAAATTTTTTTGGTATACATTATTTGTCTCATTATCTTAAACAAAATTTGAATGACCTAGACTAGAGTTATTATTAAAAGAGACAGTGATTAACATCCCAATAGCAGAACAATAATAAAGAAAATTCCATTTTGGTAGAATTAGTTATTTTAAGACTGCCATCTAGGCTATTCTACCCTAAGGCGTTAGTGGCTGATGATCACTTAATATATTACTCTCTCAGAGGTTATTTATGATTTCAGAAGAAATAAAATGCCAGTGAAGGAGTAGAAGAATTTTAGGTTTTTGTGGCAAGCCAATGAGGAAGCTGTGATTAGGAAAGGGATCTTTCAGTGGTATTCCTTGTGGTCTCTCATCTCTATAGGCCAGTCCTGGCAAATTACCAAGTAACTCATCACAGTTTGCATCTAACTTATAGTTTACACAGAAAAGAAGAGCCTTTTAATAAATTTAGATCATCATGCTGTTATTTTTTTTTTCTCAGTGTGTTTTTTATTGGACTGTGTTCCCCCAAAGTGTATGTGTTGAAATTTGCTACAGGGCATGCTTTCTCACCGAAGTAAGAGAAAGAGAGAAGGAAAGAGGATGGCCACACTGCAGTCCCTTTCCTTCCATTCTTCTTTCAGGATCTTGGGCATTCATACTGACAAACAGAGTGTTTCTCAAGCCACAGGGTCTGGGACTCCAACTGCACAGTCAGCCATGTGGGAACCAACCACTTTAACCTCCTCTATTAAACCCACGAGCCCAATGATGTATTATTTTATTTGAATATATAATATTTACATTAGCATAGCTGCAGTTACTACACTGTGAATCCAAACTACAGTACTGACAAATTAACTTTTGGGCCTGTTATGGTTGGAATTGTGCCTGTCCTCCCACCACCAAATGTGTATGTTGAAGCCTAATTCCCAATACCTTGTCATGTTATTATTTGGATGTAGAGCTTTAAACTGGAGATTAAGTTACAATGAGGTCTTTAGGGTGGGCCCTAACCAATATGATTAGTATCCTTATTTTAAAAAAAAATTAAGATACCAGAAACAGACAGATAACCATGTGAGTATTTCAAGAAGGCAACCATCAGCAAGCCAAGAAGAGGCCTCAGAAAAAAAATAAATAAATAAAAAATAAAAAACCAAACCAGATAAACCAGCACTTTGATCTTGGACTTTTGGCCTCCAAAACTGAGAAAATAAATTTCTATTGTTCAATCTATCTGACTTGTGATATTTTGTTATGGTAGCCCTAGAAAACTAATTGTATAGTTTGAATGTATTCCCCCCAAACTTTATGTGTTGAAATTTGGTTGTGACAGCATTAAAGTGAAAACTTAATCCAATGATGGGATTAAGAAGCAGACCTATCGGGAGGTGATTATGATTCAATAAAGTCATCAGAGTGAGGTTCCCATGACTGAGTACTAGTGGGTTTATAAGGAGAAGGAATGTAACCAGAGCAGAGGCATGATGAACACAGAGCTAGCTCTTGCCTTCTTGCCATATATTGTCCTACATCACCTCAAGACTGCAGATAGTCCCTGCCAACAAGAACTTCATCAGATGGGAAACCTTGACCTTGGATCTCCAAAACCATGCACCAAATAAATCTTTGTTCTTTATAAACTACCTAGTATAGTATTCAGTTATTAGCAACAGAAAAACAGACTTAAACTAATACATTGCCCATTTTCCACACTTACACAAGGTGTTTGATAATTTATTTTTTTCTAAGCCAAAATACTTTGTTATGGGTAAACAAGTCAGGAACAGACTATTATAGAAGCCTTTTATCAGAGAGTAATCTAAGTTACATGACCAGGCATTTAAACTGAATACATGAAAGGTCTTTGCATCCTTTAGTTTGCCACCAAGGCCATAACTCCCTTCCTTTTATTCCTTTATTCACCCTGCGCTAACTACCCTGTCCCATTCCAACACTCATGAACACCTGTAACTGGCTCTTTGACCTTTGCTTTCCATATTTTAAATGATGTTTTCTTTAACAAACTTTAGTTATTCTTCCTAAGCTATAAGAAAATACTCCATGTTTTTCTGTGTTCGTAAAAGCATGAGCAGGCAAATTGAAGGAGAGACGGTCTTAACATTTATTGAACACCTGTTTTATGCTAAGTACCATGTTACTCACTTTACATAAAAGTACCTTCTTTTTTTATTTTTGAGAGGTTTTTGCTATAGGGCGCATGCACTTGCCAGAAAGACAGAGAGAGAGACAGAGAGATAGAGTGAGAAATCACCCCCCGGGGGGATGGTCATGCTGCAATCCCTTCTCCATTCTCCTCTCGCGATCTTGGGCATGCACACACACACACACACACACAAACACACACTTGGGCATGCACACACACACACACACACACACACACACACGCCCGGCCTGAGTTTAAGCCAGTGGATCTGGGACGCGAACTGCAGTCAGCTACATGGGAGTTCAGCGACATAGCCATTACACTAACTGCTGGTCCCTAAAAACACCTTGAGAAAACAGCAGTGGCCCAGTTAAGGAAAAAAAGCCTTGTGACATCACTTTACAATTTTGAGTTCTGTTGCCCTATTGTTTATATACTTAGCCTTTCCATTATCAGATCTACAATACCTAGTAGTTATGAAAAAGTACCTTAATTATTTAAGTCTCTAGATAGAAATCATTTTGTGAGATGTGAAAGCAAGTCCTTGGGTTATGTGTCTATTAGAATGGGCCTAGAAACAGCACAGGGATACTCATGCTTCTGAAGATGCGTTACTGACAGTCACAGGCAGCTTGCGCGTACATGCCCACTTCCCAGTGGAGAAGAACTGAAGGAAAAATAGAAAAAGTAGCTAAATTCTGAACTCTGACACGATAATTCCAAGGAAGAGACAGCTATTCTAAGGACATTGGAAGCATTCCTGGGCTAGTGTGAGATGTATTCTATCTAACAGTGAAAGGATTTGAGATAGTTTCTATCTATAGTTTCAAATAGACTTGGAATGCTAAAGACAAGGAGCCCAAGGGAAAAGAGGCTTGTTAATCCTGTACACTGGAGATCAGGCTATGGGTCAAATGTGGATGAAGGCCTGTTTTTGTACATTCTTGGGCTAGGAATGATTTTTACATTTTTAAAGAGTAGTAAGGAAAAAGAATGTCTAGAAAGGAACTTATATATGATCCACAAAGCCTAAAATACTTATTTCTGACCCTTTGCAGAAAAACTGCAAAGAAATGTTTTCTTTTTTTTTTTCCTTTTTTTTTTCTTTTTGCAGACTTGTTCACCAAAAAGAGACAGAGAGAGAGAGAATGAGAAACCACTCTATACCCCCCTCCCCCAGAAGGGATGGCCACATCGCAATCTCCTGTCTCCTCAGGATTTGGGACACTTATGCACATGCGCCAGGCATGATTTTTAAGCCGCCAGTCTGGAACTTGAACCACATAGTGGGCCATGTGGGATGCAGCACCTTAACCTCCATGCCACTTTCTGGCCCCAAGAAATCTGTTTTCAACTGAAATACCAGTAAACAGTTGAATATGAGAGATTTTTCTGAACATTTGTGATAGTTCATAGGGTTATTTCATTTTAAACCTCTGTACTAGTTTACTAAAGCTGCTGCAACAAAGTACTACAAACTGGGTAGTTTAACAGTAGAAATTTATTGTCTCACAATTCTGAAGGCTAGACATTCAAACTAATGTGTCCACTTACTGGTTCCTTCTGAGGACTTAGGAGAGTCTTTTTATGACTCTTCCTAACTCCTAGTGGTTTCTACAAACCAATCTTTGGTCTTCCTTAGCTTATGGATGCATCACTCCATCTCTGACTTCATATTTGCATAGTGTTCTCCTTGTATGTATCTTTATCCAAATTTTTCCTTTTGATAACAATACCAATCATATTGAATTAGATAACCCTAATGCCTTCACCTGAAGTTTTATCACCTGCTAAGCACATTCACAGGTATTGGGAGTTAGAACCTCATCATCTTTTTTGGGGGTGGGGTAGGACATGGTTCAACCCATAACATCTTCTTACATCTTTTTTTTTTTTTTGGAGAGGTTTTCGCTATAGAGTGCGTGCGCTCCCAGACAGACAGAGAGAGACATAGAGACAGAAAACGAGAAATCACCCCCCAGAGGGAATGGTCACGCTGCAATCCCTTCTCCTCCATTCTTCTCTTGGGATCTTGGGCACTCATGCACACGCGCCCGGCGTGAGTTTTAAGCCACCAGGTCCGGGACACGAACCGCGGTCAACTATGTGGGAGTCCAGTGACATAGCCATTACGCTAACTGCTGGTTCCCAACCCATAACATCTAAGCCTTTTCTTTCATGTTGTGAAGAAAATAGAAGTCATTCAGATCTAGAAGCAGAACTGGTATTAAAAGGTCCACTGACTAGCCCGGTATTTGTTCACCTACACACTTCAAACCATAATACAAAATTGATTACAGTGTAATGAGGTTCAAGTCAAGTGCAGTACCTGTTTGTACCAGTTATATTATTCCAGTCATCTTTCATGCGCCTTCCATTAATCATAGAGGAATAATAAATGATAAATGGGTCCAAATTAATCCATCATTTCCATTATAGAAAAAGCACATCACACACTATGTTAGGTTAAAACCATCTTTATATATTCAGTCGAGAAAGAATCCACCCAAGATCTGCTGTTTGCCAGAAAGTATCTAAAGATACCTGTTAGCACAGGCTAGGTGATGATTGCTGTACCTTGTAGAGACCATGCTCTGGTCTGGCTCTGTATGGGGCCTATGTCAGCAGCATTTATGAGTGGTGGGCATCCAGAAATTCCAGTGACATCTGCTGCAGCTTCTAGAGGACTCATCTCACTGGTTTTGTCCTCTGATAAGTTACTTTCTTAAGCTTTAATTTCCATTTCTTTAAAGGAAGGGATGTGATCTTAAAAAACTCTTAAGATTCTGTGATTCTGATTCCATGACTGATGAGACCCCTTACACTTTGGACATCTGTTGGTTAGAGACAAGACGTTTAACTTCATGCTAAGATATATGGTAAACCTCCATACACACTGAGATTGACCTGACCAACTTGGAGTGTTACTTGTAGGGCACAAATATCTGATAGTTACTGGTTCTAGATGGAGACCTGACAGTAAAATAATGCTCTGTGAGGCTGAGCTATAAGAAAGATTGCAAGTTTGTGTTTAGAGACCTCCCAGAAGATGCCAGGTGCATGTGTGCCCATGATCTGGGGGTGACTGAGGACAGGGTAGATTACAACATAGGGACCCTGTTGGAAGTGCTGTCTCTTGCTCACAGAGGAAATAAATGAACAAACTTTTAAAAAATAGTAATAGTGACAGGAGGTGGCATGGTGGTTAAGGCACTGGATCCCACATGTCCAACTGTACGGTTTGAGTCCTGGACCCATGGCCTGAAAATATATGCCAGGCACATGTGCATATATGCCCAAAATCCCAAGAGTAGAATGGAGGAAAAGAGATTGCACCATGGCCATCCCCCTGGTGGGTGATTTCTCACTTTCCCTCTCTGTCTCTTTCTGGTGATCACATACACAGTATGGCAAAATAAATAAATAAAAATAAATAAATAAAAACAGTAATAATTAGCAAGTAATTATTTGTGACTTTGTAAATCTCTGTTTAGATAACATTCAAGCACCTGCTTGATTACAAGAGAGAAGAGTATTGCCAGACTGTCACACTTGCTATTAAAATTACTGGCCAGATTACAGAGTGAAGAACCAAATTAAAAAGGTTATATTCTAGAGATAACCTGATATTTCTTTACTATGCATACCAAGGAATTGAGTTTAATTTCATTTCCTTTGATACTTTCTATATTTGGTATCATCTTTTGTAGTAGCCAGCCTCCAAGATGAGCTCCCAATGAGTCATGTTTCTTGTTATTCATGCCCTAGTGAAGTCCCCTTTCAGACTAAATAGGATTGACCTGTGTAACCAATAGAGTGCTGTGTAAATGGCAGTGAATTGCTTCTGAGACTAGGTCATAGACCTTGTAGCTTTCAATTTGCTCTCTTGGATCACTCACTGTAGGGCAAGTCAACTGCCATGTCAAGAGGATACTCAAGCAGCCCCGTGGAAAGGCCCTTGTGGTAAGAAACTAAGGCCTACCCAGACAGCCACCTTGGAAGTGGATCTCGTGGTCCTGGTGAAGCTCTCAGAGGATTGCAGCCCCAGCTGACATCTTGTGTGCACCTAGGTCATATGCACCCAGTGAAGCTACTCCTGCATTCAAACATGGGAACTTTATGAAGTAATATTTACTGTTTTAAGCTAAGTTTGGGGGAAATACAATATGCAGCAGTGGATAACAATACAGTATGACGATGCTGTGTCTTTTTCAGCTTATTGTTTATGTCCCACTAGATTTTTATCTACTAAAAAGCAGTGTTTGTGCCTTAACTCTGTTTTAGAGATCTTTACAGACATTATTCCAGTGCTCTGTAAATATTTCTTCAATTGAATGTGATTGACTTGTATCAGGACTAGAATACCCAGTTTGCTCCTATTGCTTCTGTTTAGGAAAGTAAAAATTATCTCTACCATTCTATTTGGGAACAAATGCAATATTTTAAATGGACTTCCTTTAAAAAATGAATTTTTGAGATATGTAAGTGAAACAAAACCACAGTTATTTACGTAAGACTTAATATTTTAATAAGAATCTAAACAAATGGGAGAAAGACTCATGGTGTACCAGGAGAAATGGTGAAAGAGCCGGTAACCTTAAATAATTCACTAGATTGAGACTACCAGATGGCATAATGGTTACATTGCTGGACTCCCACGTAGTTGACTGCAGTTCAATCTCAGATCCAGTGGCTTGTAACTCATGCTGGGTACATGTGCATGTGTGCCTAAGATCTTGAGAGGAGAGTGGAGGAGAGGGGATTGTGACGTGGCCATACTCCCTGGGAGGTGATTTCTTACTTCTGTCACTCTGTCTCTCCAGTGAGTGCACATGCTCTATAGCAAAAAGACTCTTAAAAAAAAAAAATAGAATTCACTAGATAAAGAACATTCCTCAAGTTGGCCTGTGATCTAGTGGTTAAGGAAGCCAGATGGTTAAGGAAGCCTAAATGGCCTACTCTGCAGTTCAATCCTGGTTCTGGCAACTTGGAAGACATGCTGGGCACTTATAAGTGCATGCCAGGAATCCCAACAGGATGGGGAAATGGAGGAAGGGATTGTAGCATGACCATACCCCACTAGGGAGTGTTTTCTCTCTAATCTCTCTCTAAGTCTCTCTGGAGAGTGCATGAGCCCTCTGACAAACTTTTTTCTCAATTTTTTTTTACAGGACACATGCACTCACCACAGAGAGAGAAAGAGAAAGAGACAGAGAAGGAAAGTGAGAAATAACCTGGAGGTATGGCCGTGCCACAATCCCTCATCTCCATTCTCCCCTCAGGATTTTGGGCATGCACACACATGCAGCCAGTATGTTTTCCAAGCTTGAACCTCACAGCCGACTGTGTGGAATCCAGCGCCTTAACTTGCATATCTCCCTGCTGGCCCCCATAGCCAAAAAAAATTTTTTTTAAATATGCTATAGAAAGGGCCAGCAGATGGCATAATGGTTACATCACTGCACTCCCGTGTAGTTGACTGCGGATCAAATGCCAGACCTGGCGACTTAAAACTCAGGCCAGGCACTTGTGTGTGCATAGCCAAAATCCCAAGAGTAGAATGGAAGAGAAGGGGTTGTGATGTGGTCATCCTCCTGGGGAGTGTTTTCTCACTTTCTGTCACTCCAGAAAGCACATGCTTCCTATAGCAAACATCTCTCTTAAAAAAAAAAAAATGCAATAGGGTAGAGAGAAAGAAAGATAGAAATCATTCCCCAAGGGAAATGACCATGCTGTTGTCCCTTCTTCATTCTCCTCTCAGGTTTTTGGGCACACACACATATATACCTCACTATGAGGTTTGGGACTTGAACCATGTGGTAGGCCATGTGGAACCTAGCTGTCTTAACCACCACATCACTGGCTGGACCCAGATACATTTAAAATAAATAAATACATTTTAAAAAGACTGTCTCTTTTTGCTTATTTTATTTTTTTATTTGAAAATAAATTTTTATAACAAGTCCTGTCTTCTTTTTTCTTTTTTTCAGTTGCCAAAGGGCACATGTACTTGTCAGAGAGAAAGAAAACACCCCTCAATAGGGAATGGTCACATCACAATCCTCTTTCCTCCATTTCTCCATCCCATCTTTGGGGCATGCACACACATACACCCAGCATGTTCCTAAAGCCGCTGGGGCTGGGATTTGAACCATAGTCACTTATGTGGGACCCAGACCACTATGCACTGTGCTACATACAGGGCTGGCCCTGAAAATAATTTTTTTTTTTAAATTTTTGCCAGTGGACACATGCCCTTGCCAGAGAGAGAAACAAAAGGAGAAAGCACCTCCTCAGTGGTCATGGTCATGCTGCAGTGAG
The DNA here is from genome assembly GCF_000334495.1 of Tupaia belangeri chinensis. Taxonomy (NCBI): domain Eukaryota; kingdom Metazoa; phylum Chordata; class Mammalia; order Scandentia; family Tupaiidae; genus Tupaia; species Tupaia belangeri. The sequence continues at coordinate 1,574,746 of NW_006160114.1, read as the reverse complement.
TGCACATGCTCTACAGCAAAAAAGACTCTTAAAGAAAAAAAATAGAATTCACTAGATAAAGAACATTCCTCAAGTTGGCCTGTGATCTAGTGGTTAAGGAAGCCAAATGGTTAAGGAAGCCTAAATGGCCTACTCTGTAGTTCAGTCCTGGTTCTGGCAACTTGGAAGACATGCTGGGCACTTATAAGTGCATGCCAGGAATCCCAACAGGATGGGGAAATGGAGGAAGGGATTGTAGCATGACCATACCCCACTAGAGAGTGTTTTCTCTGGCATGCTGGCCTTCCTTACCCCTTTTTCAATAGAAAGTTCCATGTTTTGTGTTTGTCTAATCCCTGCAATCCCTTCTCCTACATTTCTCCCCCCTTTCAGGATACTGGGCATGTACACACACACACACACACAC
>NW_006160114.1:1571826-1574326 GCF_000334495.1 Tupaia belangeri chinensis | reverse complement strand
ACAGCCACACACGGCTGGCATGATTTTCAAGCCACCAGAGCTAGGATTTGAACCACAGTTAACCATGTAGAATCTGGTTTTCTTAACCAGCAGGCCACTGAACCAGGGTCCAGTTTAGGATCATGCACTTAGCTATTTGTCTTTAGTCTTTTTCAGTCTGTAACATTTCCATAGCCTTTCTTCATTTTTTATGACATTGGCATTTTGGAAGAATAAAGGTTTTTCCATACTCCTCCCTCCTTTGGGGGGAAAAAAAAAGATGTTTGTCCTAGAGTGCATGTGCTTGCCTGAGAGGCGGGGGGGCGGGAATAAGTCACCCACCAGCTGGGATGGCCATACAGCAATCCCTTCTCCATTATGCTCTCAGGATTTGGGGCAAGCACACACAAACACCCAGCATATTTTTCAAGCTGCCAAGTCCAGGATTTAAACCACAGAGTTGGCCATGTGGAATCCAGCACTATAATGACCACACCACTGGCTGGCCTTCCCTACCCCTTTTTCAATAGAAAGTTCCATGTTTTGTGTTTGTCTAATTTTTTTCTTATGATTACATTCACTTTTCACATTCTATATCCTTTTAAATCTGATAGAATGTGAAAATAATATTCTATTCAAAGTACAGTTTTACAACAAAATTTAGGCCAAACATAGAACTTGAAAGCGTTACTGAAAGTCAAGGTCCAGCCACTGTAGTACAGCAGTAATGAAAATGCTCTGCAAGGCTGGAAGCCCTGTGGCTGACCATGAGTTTGGATCCCTGAGTCAGGTTGAAAACATAGGGCACACACACAGGCACCTGGGATGCTGACGAGTTGGAGGGCTGGGGAGAAGGGATTGCAGCATAGTGCAGTCCTGTCAAGGGTGCGTCTCTCTTTCTCTCGTGTGCACATGTGCTTCCTATCATTTAAAAGAAAATTATTAAAAATTAAAATAGATGGGACCAGTAGTTGGCGTAATGGCTACATCGCTGGACTCCCATGTAGTCGACCGCGGTTTGAGTCCCAGACCTGGTGACTTAAACTAACGCCAGGTGCGTGCGCATGCGTGTCCAAGATCCCAAGAGGAGAATGGAGGAGAAGGGATTGCGGCGTGGCCACCCCTCCTGGGGGGTGATTTCTTGCTTTCTGTCTCTGTCTCTCTCTGTCTTTCTGGCAAGCGCACACACCCCATAACAAAAACCTCTCAAAAAAAAAAGTTGGGACCAGCAGTTAGTGTAATGGCTATGTAACTGGACTCCCATGTAGTCGACTGGTTCAAGTCCTGGACCCAGTGGCTTAAACTCCCGCTGGGCGCGTGTGCGTGCATGCCCAAGATCCTAAGAGGAGAATGGAGAAGGTATTGTGGCGTGACCATACCCCCAGGGGATGAGTTCTCGCTTTCTGTCTCTCTGTCTCTGTCTTTCTTGTGAGTGCACATGCCCTATAGCAAAAACTTCTCAAAAAAAAAAAAAGTTAGAAAAACAAAACATGTTGTTAAATCAAATTTTCAAAAAATATTTAGGGTAAGATAGTTTTAATTTTCCAAGATACTATAGTTGATTTGTTCAACAACTATTGGGTCATCAGAAAACCCATGATGTATTTTTGCATAGAAAAACAGAAAAATATGTCCTGACTTTTCTGACCGGGCAACTCAGTAATTTTCAAAACCAAGAAATGTCTTGGCATTGAGGTGCTCTTAGGTGCTTTCATTTGCCTTCATCATGAACTCTGCTCTCCAGAAAGCCAATGGTATCTTTCTGTGGAAACAAATGATTTTCTTCCAGTGTTTGCTAAATTTATTCAACAAACATTATTAAATTCTTATTATCTGCCAGTCACGAGGTTGGACCCTGGAGATATAAAGGGGAATATAACATAAACTTCATAGGCCACACTGTATATTAAAAGATTATCAGAGGCTAACATGCCCCAGAGGACAGCAGGAGCTTCTGCCTGGGAATTGTCCGTAATCGCACTGGAGGGGGAATGCCTCACTTTTCTATCCTGGGAGGGAAATCCCTGTTGCTTTTATAAGAGTCACATCCATCTGCAAGAAAAACTTCTTTTCCTGGCACTTGGCATTTTTACCTATTCTGGTGCATTAAAAATGACTAAACCATATCGAATAGTTTAGTGCAGGCATTCCCTTTCAGAGACTGGAGGATAAGATAGATCATTTCTTTTAATGCTTGAATTCTTGAATTGTTGCAGTCATTTAGTACTATATGAAATGCTGCAGAGATTTACTTTTTTTTAATAATAGCACTAAATTTTAAGTTATATATCTATTTAGTTATGCATCATTCCCAATAGTAACACAGTGAATGCACAAATATTATTTTAAGATGAAGAATGTTTTTTAAGTCTGAAGACAAGGCAGCTTTACATCTGCTGATGCTCTGATCATAGTTATAGCTTTGTTCCTGACTCTTTCCATGTGGCAAGCTCTTAGGCAATTTATTTCCTCTGAAGACTAATGCGTTCTCAGCCAGTTTTGTGAGTCTGGTTTCTGTAGG
>NW_006160114.1:1456207-1571795 GCF_000334495.1 Tupaia belangeri chinensis | reverse complement strand
CATTTATACATAGCCTGCTGAAAATACTATAACTTAAACCTAGAAATAAAATACTAATATGATGCAGCTGGGGTAATTTCTAGTGAGAATATCACTAAAGGTAATTTCTATTTTTTTCCAAATATAACATAGGGGAATGGGCATGATTGGCCTATAATATGTATAAGATGTTCTATAACTAAAATTGTATTACCTGTGAAGATCGGTAATTTTCATGTCATTCTCAATATAAGAATAAAGAAAATTTGATATTTATTCTACACTCTAGGTTGTATATTTTCTTAATATAGTAATAAAATTCTATACTAAAGCAACAGAGCAGTGATTTTTATATTGTGAGAGATATATGACATTAAAAGACACAGAGTCTAGCATGGTGGCACAATGGTAACATAATGGTCTATGATGCTGAGCCATGTGGGCAGGTCCTGGGTTCTCATCCTGAGATCCTGTGCACACTGGTGTCCATGATCCTAGGGATAGGACTGTGGTATGAAGACCTGGTTGGAGGTGCCTCTCTCTGGCTTTCTCTGAATCCCTCTCATGAAAGAAAAAAAAAAATCTTTTAAAATAAACAAATAAAAGGCCCCCAGATGACAGACAGGGATTCAAGAAGACCAATGAATCTAATATAAGAGGAAACAAAATTTTCAGTGACTAGTATAAGTTCTTGCTTTTATCTTGACAAATACTGACCAAAGAAAAATATTTTGTTGATTGATAGAGATATATTAACCAAAATAATTCTCCAATACAACATTAAAAATAAGTTGAATAACTTTGACAGTTTTCCTTCTGTTAAGAGTCAAGAGTAAAGGGGACAACCTATGACCTGGTAGTTATGTGAATTAGATACCATGTGATAGACCCACTGGTTAGAGTCCCAGGCCCTATGACTTGAAAAACATGCCATGTATGTGTATGGATGCCCAAATCCCAAGGGGTGAGAGAAATGGAGGAGAAGGGATCACAGGATGACCTATGGGGAATGCTTTCTTGCTTTTCTTCTCTCTCTCTCTCTCTCTCTCTCTATATATATATAAAAAGGAACACAGATGTTTTTCTCTCATGCAGTTAACTATAGTATATAAAAATAATTGTTCTTTCAAGCTACCTTAGTTGTTGGGTTGCTCACGATAGGAAAATATTGTGAGGCATAAAGAAAGCTCTGAATCTGATTATGGATAAAATATAAATTGCATAGAGATTATTTATTTGTATTGTTAATATCAAGAAAGAGTTGACTAGGTTGCCTTAAATTTTAAAATCCTTGTTGCTTTACACACAGCTTAGCAGAATGCAAAAGTGTTTTAAGTTTTGTGACACATTAGATTGTTCAAAATTGCCAGATGTTTCTTTTCATATCAAAAACATTTCCAGCCAGACCTGTTCATTTCCAATTTTTGGGTTAGATTCTGCCTTCATTTTGGCATTACACCTTTATTCTTGGCATTTTATTGTGTGAAAGTTTAAATTACATATGTGTCTTCCCTTCTAAACTGTGTACTATTTTCAAATTTCACCTCCTAAATATTTCTCTAGTCCATCTACTTCACTGTAAATATAGTAGAAATGGTACAGACTTAGGGAGCAAATAGGTCTTATTTTAAATTCTGGGCCCTTCACTTACAATCTTTGTAAGTTTACACAGTTTTAATCCTGTTAAGCCTTATTTTTTTTTCATATATAGGGGGAATGGGAAACCGGGTGTTCAACTCTACGATTAGAGGTCACATACATATAATTAGAAAAGAATGGTAAATGTTCCTTTTTAAAAAGTGAAAAAATGCAGCATAGAAGGAAAAAGTGCACACTATTGATAATTTTAAGAATAGTCTGACCTGTTCTTCCCTTTGTCATTTGTATTTAAATAATTTTTGTTAAATTAATAGACATCTAAACATCTGGATAGCCTCCTCAGTACTTTTGAATTTCATGAATCGAGAACATCTCCAATGAAGAATTGTGGGGGTTAGAGAGATGTCCATTTACTGGGTCATCAGGAAAGTTGTGATTCATTTTTGTGTGGAAAAATACTGTAATATAAATAGTGTAATGTAAATATAAATATAAATACTATAATATAAAATAATCTGAAGATGATTCTAGAATGTATTCTTATACCTGTTTTCCACAGCTGATACAATTAGCCATGTATCCACCTATGCACTTGACATTTGCTCTTGGATATCTGCTGCCACCATCTTAATCCAAGCCCCACAACTACATGGCCATCTTGCCAACTCCCCTGAATCCAGATGTCACCTGTTTTAATCCAGCCCCTATGCCAAATTCACAAATCTTTGTTGCTCTCTTGTCTCATTGTTTTTTATGTTCTGTTTCCTGTATCATTATACCCTTTTGTCTTTACTTTAAGACTTTCAGAGTTGGGTCCAGAAGGTGGTGTGGTGGTTGAGGCACTGGACTCCTACTTGGCTGACCACGGTTCAAGTCCCAGACCTGGTGGCATGCTTTCTCACTCCTCCATCCACTCCCCACCTGGTCTCTTTCTTGGTCAAATTAAAATAATAATAATAGATAAAATTAAATTAAAATAATTCTTTAATTAAAAAAATGCTTTTAGTGTCCTGTCTACTGGAACTGTCAAACTGTTTTACTATGTACCTTCCCATTATTTTTTTCATACTACAGAGGTAGATCTCTACTGTTCCATCTGTAGGTCATGCTCAATCCTGCCTCCTAGCTTTTAGTTATGTTGTATCCATTCTCAGGAACTCCTTTCCCCATGATGTATCTTCCTAACCTTGAAGATCCTACCCAGATCTTATCTCCTTCATTAAACTTTTTCTAATTATTTTAGTTTTCAAAAATCTAACTTTCTGTACCTCATAATTTATAAGTTATATTTTATTTTTGCTTGACTGCATATTTTATATGTTGTCTCTCTGTGTTGCAATATATTTGTAACATTACATTGTTATTTTCTGTTTGTGTTAATTTGTAGTAATGTTCTTTTTGTAGGAATAGATATTAATATGATATTCTGTATTTCCTCCTTGCAGGGTGCTGAGCACATGGTAAATATTTAGTAAATATTGGTTACATAATATTTATTTTAAATAGTATGGGAGGCATGTCTGATAACATACAATGGTAATTTTCATAGAATTCTTGTTTTGCTCATAAATGTTGTTCGTCACTGACTTATTTTTCATTTTTTTTTCTTTCATAGTTTGGAGAATAGTCTCCCATTCTTACTCTTGCTTCTTTTCAAGAGATTAGTCATCACTTATTGAGCTTCCAGAAAGAGCATAGTACTAGGCAGTTAATAACTCCCTCATTGTCAGTTTATTCCTCAGAAATTTTCTCTCTCAGTATTTTTCCAGACTTTCTTTTTCAAGACAAAATAAAATCTTATCATATCGTCATTAATAATGATGAAATGATGTAAAAACTGATGTTATAATAACCCTACAAGAATATATGCTTATCTTGGCTATTCTGTAATATATGAACGTTGTACCCTTCTATTTAGCATTGTAATGAACTATATTAGGAGATATAAAAGATAAACCTGCACCCCTAAGAATACAAATCTCAGTTATTTAATAAGCAACTAAAGATAGTGTGAATTTAAGAACTCTACTAGACATATATGTGCATATATATGTACGTATATAAGTATATGTGTGTGTGTGTATGTGTATGTATATATAAAATGTGAGAAATCTACGAAGCAGAATATTTCTAGTTTACAATTCTAGCTTGGTTGGTAAACTTTGTAGTTGATTGAACCGTATCATTATATAATGGGCTACCATTTGTAAAGTAAATAGAGTGTTAGTAGGCACATGCTAAATTTTCCATGGCTTCACTTAATCCTCACAACACAGAGATTATTACTCCCATTGACAGACAAAGAAACCAAGATTTAAAAACATTAACTTTCCCTAAAATCTGTCAATCCATAAGTGACAGATTTCAAAACCAAATCTCTTGACTCCAAAATCAAGATTTTTGAATTCAAAACTAGTGCTTTTAATCTCTATGGCTAAATGCACTACCTGCATATTTTAGAGGAATGTATTGTACTCATAGACTGCAGAGAAAGGACACTCTACCCATAGTCCAGAGGTGAGTTAAAAAGGGGGAGGGGGCACCTGGTAGTAGCAGGCAGAGGGGACAGCATGAGCAGGGTCATGAGATATGACAGTATGGATATATAGTAGAAATATGGAAATTCAGTATTAACTATATTCATTGATTATTACCTCTATATCATTTTGAACTAGAAAGTAACAAGAGCAATAGCAAATGCCTTGTAGGTAAAGGGCATGGGCGTTGATCTAAGACTAAATTCTGATCACTTTTCTGTCATTAGAGCTCATGACATTGCGCAGGTCCTTCAGTCTGTCAGAGCATTGGTTTCCTTATTTGTCAAGTGGAAAAAGTATAACTGCTTTTAAAAGGCTGTTAAGCTAATGTGATGTTTATATGGAAAACACCTATCACAGTGGAATGTGGAAGGTTGGTATTATTGTGGCTAATTCTTTTGAAATAGGTTCAGTTCTGCATGGCTCTGAATTAGAGTGATTTAACAAGTTGAAAATGTGTTTCTTGGTTGCACAAGTCTGGGTCATGATCCAAGACTAGTCCAACATCCCAAGGTGTCAGGGAACCAAACGTCTATCTTGTTGTACCATCCTTGCCACAAATTCATGGTTAAGGATAATAGCATTTGCATTTCAGGCATCATTCTATTATAGAAAAAGATTTGGAAGAAATAAAAAAGGATGACTATGCATGTACTTTGTCTCTTTAGGGTATTTATCCCAAAGATATCACATGACATATCCACTTACATGTTATTAGGCAGAACTCAGTGACCCAGCTACCCAGCTGCAAGGGAGGATGAGAATTGTATTCTTACTCTCAGCAACCATGACCCAGCTGAAAATTATATTACTATGTAAGATGGTAAAGTCCCTTGCTACATATTACATTTATAAGGTTATAAGATTATGATTACTTTGATGCCAGTATTGATTTGGCTTACTGTCTGTACAAAGAATATAATCCTAAGTGGAAAGAAAACAAAGGGAAGCCCTAATTTGAATGAACTGTAGAAGTTATATTTTCAGCCATTGAAGGGAAAGGAACTAGGTCCAATTCTTGTTCACACTTAAAATTCAGAGATCAGAGAAAGAGAAACCAATAGGATAGGTCAAGGAGATAGGCGGAAAATAGCAGAATTGAGTATCTAAAAAGTTAAGAGTATTTCAAGGAGGAAATTATCAGCATGTCAAATGCTTCTGTGAGACTGAGTAAGATGGGGACAGGAAATGTCCATTGGACTTGTCAACATGGACGTCATTGATGGCCTTCATAAAAGTACTTTTAATGGAGAGTACTGAGAACTGACGCCAGACTGGAGTGGGCTAGAGGTAAGTGGATTAGGAGGAAATAGATAATTATCTTGAGAAGTTTGGCTGTCAAAAAGATATTTATATTTAAGAAGTCCTTTCTGAATGAACTGTATATTTTATACTGGATTTAAATCTTCAGCAATGCATTGCTTTTTACTAATGATTTAAGCAGCTGTGTACCTTCCTCTTTGGATGGTAATTTTTCATCACTTCTTCCCATTTTGGTAGGTTTTTTTTTTAACCACTTAAATGATACCATAAAATTATTTTTCATGTTAATGCCAATGTATTATTATTTTTTAATTTAACTTTATTTATTTATTTATTTGACCAGAAAGGGACAGAGCAAGAGTGAGACAGAGAGAGGGCAGGGGAGGGGAGTGAGAAAGCAAGCCTCCAGGTCTGGGACTTGAACCGCGGTTGGCCATGTGGGAGTTCAGTGCCCTTAACCACCATGGCACCTGCTGGTCCCGCCAATGTTTTATTTTTAGAACAATTTTTGAAGGTTTTGATTGCAAAATAAAAGAAGTATGGAGGCCATTATTTTTATCTGCATTCCTATATCTTATTGAGGTGTCTAGCTCCTAACACTGAAATATTCTACGCAGAAGCTTCCTTGGTTTTGAACTGCTCCACTTCTCTTATTGACATTTTGTTTTTCTACCTCCCTGATGGTGGTTTCAGTCTTGATGGCCATTTGTTCACTGTCACCTCTACTTTCAGATTAAATTCAGTTTGCCTTTTCTAGTATGATATGGTGATTCTGTTGAGAAATCATAAAGCGATTTCTCCACTAAGTCCTGTGACAATTTTACTTCCAGGTCCCCTACCTTCCCAAATGGTCTTGGGACTTACTGAGAAAAGCAGTCTTTGCCAAAGAGAACCAGTTGTAGAAACATGGCTGACAAAGATTAAATATATAACTGAATAGTTGTTCATAAATTGAAATGGACTCAAAACTTCTCCCTGCAGAAAACTCTGACTTTGACTGCTGGTGTCTCCCTCCTTGTTAAGATGGCCTTTTATTAAAGCAAGAGTCTTGGGTAGGAACTTTCATTTCCATAATGGGTTATCAACCCTATCACTTTCTTTTTCTTTTTTCTTTCTTTTTTTTTTTTTTTGAGAGTTTTTTTTCTTGGTATAGGGCACGTGTGCTCGCCAGACAGACAGAGAGAGACAGAGAGACAGAAAGCAAGAAATCACCCCCTGGGGAGATGGCCACGCCGCAATCCCTTCTCCTCCATTCTCCTCTCGGGATCTTGGGCATGCACGTACACATGCCTGGTGTGAATTTAAGCCACCAGGTCCGGGACACGAACCGTGGTTGACTACGTGGGAGTCCAGCGACATAGCCATTACGCTAACTGCTGGTCCCATCAACCCTATCAGTTTCTAATCTCATTTCTAAAATCAGAGGCGCTCTTCTTAATTGGCAATATAAATATTTGTAATCTCCAACCATCAGCAAACTTGCTGTGAGGGGTCAGATGATAAATATATTAGTGTTTGTGAGCCATGTAGATTTTTCCAAACTATTGGATTTTCAGAAAAGTCATGACGCATTTTCATATAGAAAAACAGAAAAATACATCATGACTTTTCTGAAGACCTAATACTTAACTCTACTGTTGTAACATGATAGCTGACAGTGACTAAGAAATTGAGTGAAGATAGCTGTGTTCTAATAAAACTTTTATTTACAAAAACCAGCAGCGAGCAGGATTCGGGCCAAGGACTGTTGTTTGCTATAGCCTTTTATAGGCCCATTCCTCTAAGTAATCTAAATTATAAGATGCATTTCCTGGATCTGATTCTCCCTTTTGTTTGTTGAAATTTTTTCCCCTTATTAGGCAGGTAGACATATAGCTGTAAGTCTACATTATCTATGATAGAAAAGTCGAACAGGGGAAATGTCTCCCTATAGCTCCTAATTGCCTAGGAAAGTTTTCGATTCTGATGACCAGTGGTGATTAGCTGTACAAAAAAATATAGGCTATAGATAAAGACAGTTTATTGAGCAAAACGCGATAGAAATTATTGAAAGATCCAACTTTGCTCTCTTTCTTACCTCTTTGTGTATCATTGTAGTCTCTGATTTTATACAACTAATAGTTATTAAATGTCTGTTACGTTCAAGGCATGGTACTGGGCACTGTCATCTGAGAATATCCTTTACCTGGGGGAAAAATGTCTAATGTAAATGATTAATATCTATTTTCTTGCCTTAATAGTCCATTCCCTGGTATGTAGGCAATATTATGAATAACTATTTGTGGCTGAATCAATATCTCCCACTATAAATCAGTAAATTGATATTATTGTTTGTAAATTATTCTCTTGTGAGTTCAGTTAACACTAGTCAGTGCTAACAGTGATGTCCAGCTGTGAACACAAAGTGATTCCTGTAGCCTATGATGTCTATAGATTTTAACAAAATTACTAACATATCCTTTCTGTTCTTTTCCTATTATATCCAGCACTTAGAATTAAAGAAATACAATCGAGTCATTTAGGAAAAAGAAGTGAGAGCTAATTAGAGTTGGAACTAGGTAGATACTCGCTGACTAAAAAATTATAGTTTTATTTCTTTATGAACACCAACTATGTTTCTAGTTTGTGATGTTGTGTTAGGACTTTTTAATGGAAAACCTATGAAATTATAGTTGTTTGTTTCTATATATGAAAAATTGAATCTAAGAAAGATGAAGTGATTTATTTGAGGAAAGCTCTGTTTTTTACTGTCTTTTTGTATCAAAAATAAAGTCCTCTTTAGGAGACTGATAGTCTGGTGTCATTTCTTTTGTCATACATAAAAATTTATGTTATATATTCACTTGCATTATTTTTCTTTTCCTCCCAATTGAGCCATTCCATTATTGTACCAGATAAATATGAATGTAAGTATTCATTCCTTTAAATATTTTAAAATTTTCCTTTCCGTGACCTCCTTCCCCAATTTAGTGTCAGCTGGCAATTCAAGAATATTTGACCAAAGAATCTAACATTTTTAAAACTGTCTTATGTACCAGGCACACTGATGTTATCATCATCATTGTTGTTACTAAGATTTATTGAGTGACTACTAAGTGCCAGATACTGTGCTAGGCACTTTACATATATTCATTCTCCTTTTTTTTTTTAGGGAGATTTTTGCTATAGGGCATGTACACTCACTGCAGAGAGAGAGAGAGAGAGAGAGAGAGAGAGAGAGAAATAGCAAGTGAGAAATCACCCCCAGGGTGGATGGCCACATCACAATTCCTTTTCTTCCATTCTCCTCTCGTGATTTTGGGCACACACACACACTCACCTGGCATGTTTGAAGCCACCAGGTCTGGGACTCAAACCACAGTCGCCCATGTGGGAGTAACCATTACGCCATCTGCTGGTCCCTCTATATTCTGTCATACAGTCCTCATAGCCGCTCTCTGAAGGAAGTACTGTTACTGTTCTCGGGATGATCTCAATGAGGAAACTAAGTATTATGGGTAAAGTTAAATATTTTGTAACTTATCACTACAAGCTATGATATGAACCCAATCTGTATAATGAATTTACTATTCATGTCTCATTTAGTCTTTTCAAAATTTTACATGGTGGGCATTATAAAATGTCATTACAAAAATAATAATTGTACTAATTTACTTAAAATCTACAAACATATTGAGGGCTTGCTATATGTCAGATACAGTACTAGACCCCAGTATATACAAAAATAAGTATAATTCAGTTCTTGTGCTTGAACTCAAATGAGTAAGACAGACAAAATTATAACAGTGTGCTATGGAAACAGAGACTAGCAAGCAGCTTATTCTCCCAGTGGATGTCCAAGAAGGGCTTGATAAAGGAGTAACTTATGAAATAGGCCATATAGAATGAATGAGAGTTTTCCAGGTCTAAGAGAAAAGGGCAATCCTGGCAGACAGAATAGTATCTACAAAAGCATGGGGGTTTGGAAATGAGGAACTTGTTTCAACAGTTCAGAATTACAAGAGTTTAGGTGCATATAGAGAAGTGGGGTGTAGACTGAAGGATTAGGCACCTTGTTAAGGAGATTAAACTTTCTTCTTATGCAGTGAGAAGCTCCAAGAGGTTTTGAATCTAGAATATGTAAGATAGGACATTGGTGCTTTAAGAAGACAATTCTGTCAGCTGTTTAAAGGATGGTATGGAGTAAAGAGAGATTAGAGACAAAATCTTTTGCATTGCTTCAAACGGGAAATAGAATGTGAACTAAGCAGTGGTGGGTATATAGAAAAGATGATCTAGATCTCAGTTCAATGTTTTGTCAAACATTTACTGACATGTTTTTGTATGGTAGGTGGCTGAACACTATGATACAAAAAGTAACAAGAGATAGTCTCTGATTTTGAGGAATTTTCTGTCTAGTGGGAAATAAAGTTATACAAACATACCACTTCAGTGTTACCATGTTGTGATAAAGGCTTGCATAAAATGTGAAAAAAGCAGATTAGAGATTCATAACTCAAAATAAGAGCTTCATCTAGGCTTCCTGGGGGGGAAATGTCCAAGCATAATCCAGAATGGATAGGAGTGACTAGGTGAAGTGAAGGATAAGAACATTACAGGCAGAGGGCAGAGGAAAGCAAGCCTGAGAACTGAGAAACTGCCTGGAGTCTCATAATGCTGGAGCTTAGTGTGAGTGAGAAATGACGTGAACAAGCCCAGAGAAGGAGTGGAAAGTTCACGTGAGATCCTGCTGTGGAACTTGCAGATTCATGTGGAGTCTGTAAGTCATGCTAAGCAGCTTGGGCTTTACCCTATTGGATGACGAGGAGTCATTGTGTTTTACAACACAAGAAGGACACGGGCAGCTTTGTGGCTGAGGTGGCTTATTCTGATCATGTAGAAGATAATAATAGCTAACTTTCAGTGAATGCTTACAATGTGCCAAGCACTATTGTAAGCATTTCATGTGAATTGCCTTGTTGATACAACCCTACTGTCACTAGCCTCATTTACAGGGGAGGGTACTCACTGCCAGTGGCAGAGTGAGGACTTAATCCCTCTTGGTGAGGTACTTTAAGGTAGATGAGAAAAAGAGGTCAGACTAGAGAGAAGAAATTATGAGGAGCTGCCTGGAGTGATGGCAGCAGATGGAGACAAGGTGACTGTATTAGTCTGCTCAGGCTGCATAACAAAATACCATAGATCAGGTAGCTTATGTAACAGACATTTATTTTTTCACAGTTCTGGAGGCTGGAACTCCAGGGTTCTGTCAGGATTGAGTTATGATGAGGGCTTCGTTCATGACCACTTTCTTGCTGAGCCTTCAAAGCACAGCTCTCCTCTCTTTTCTCTCTTGGGAGAGAGGGAATAAAGAACATTTTAGTCTCTTCTTGTAAGAACGCTAATCCTACCCCATTTATGCCCCACCTTTTGCCCTCATGTAACCATAAATACTTCCTTAGAGCTGCATCTTCAAGTATAGTCACATTTGAGGTTAAAGCTTCAACATGAATTTTGGGGGACACAAAGATTCAGTTCATGACAGTGATAATTCTGGAAAATATTTGGAGATAAAATCAGCACATTTGGTGATTGATTTGATGTGGAGAGTGAGGGGAAAGGGAGGAGGTTAGTACGACTCTCAAGTTCCTTACAAAGGAGGAGCAGGTTTGTGGGGGTGAATGGCAGTCCACCAGGATTGTAGTGAATCAGAAGCATTTGGAAAACATCCAAAAGATAGCTGATGATGCTGATCTGAAGTTAGGCAGTGGTGTGTGTAGGTGGCAGCTGATGCCACAGGTTGGGTCAAATCACCTAGTAAACACATGCAGAGTGAAAGAGGTAGCACTGCCAAATTGAAAATCCGTTTATGAGGCTAACAGAAGAACAGCAAAGGGAGACTTAAGAATTGAGACCTTTATCCCTGAATCCGAAGGAAGAGAGGACTTCAAGCGACAGGGAACCATCGACACTCGATCTCTGTAGCCTCTTGTGTGTCTGATTTATATTCTTAGGTAAGAAAAAGGAATAGTTGTAGAATCATGGCCTTTTATTGCCCAATAGGACCAGAGAGATGATGTTAAAATCCCCTTATTCTACAAACAAGAAAGTAGAAGCCCTGCAAAGCCTATGATTTGTCTCTTTCATGGTAGAGATGAGACTAGAATTTAGGTCTCCCAAGCCTTTTAACTCCAATCCAATGCTTTTTATAATATATCAAATAAAATTCACCCTTTCAGGGTTTGAAAATCAGGTCTATGTTGTAAAAAATTACATTAAATAAAATGAAGAAAGAAGCACCAGAATTTTATATGCATTTGGGGAGAGGAAGAAGTAGCATATAAAATGTCTAAAAGTTTGTTTAAGAGGAGAAAATAACATTGTTGGCCTGGAATAATGATAAGAAAATTGGCTGGTGAAAGAAGGCTTAGGGCTAGGGATTCCATCTTTACTGTGAATATATTTAGAGCGGAAATGGCACATTGCCAAGCTGCCTGTTATGCTCTGGCACACATTTTTAAATGTCATTCCTTTTTGTGTTTTTTGCCTATCATTGACTAACCCCATATTGGATACATAGCAATGTTATATGATTCGAAAATTGATTTTAAGTCAGTAACTTGTAAGCTTGAAAGGACAAACCGTGTTACTTATGGAGAAGAATGATTTTTCTCTTTAGCAGGATTTCAAAGTTGCCTTCACCTACATAAGCTCCCCTACGTAAAAATTTCTTCAGTAAACGGACACTTTATCTTGTATTTCAATTAATTAGGTATATATTGAATATGTTACCAATAAACTGCTATGATTAGTACTTCATGTGGTATTGATGAGCCAGTGTAGTCAGTAGTGCCAGTGTGTCTTCTTGAGTACATATTGAAAGTATCTGAGCTGACTTTGTGTTTTATTTATCACTTTCAGTTTTAAAAAACAAAGACTAGGGACCAGCAGTTAGCGTAATGGCTATGTCGCTGGACTCCCACGTAGTCGACCGCGGTTCAAGTCCTGGTCCCAGCGGCTTAAACTCACACCGGGCGCGTGTGCGTGCATGCCCAAGATCCCGAGAGGATAATGGGGAGAAGGGATTGTGGCGTGGCCATCCCCCCGGGGGGTGATTTCTCGCTTGCTGTCTCTCTGTCTCTCTCTGTCTTTCTGGTGAGCGCATGTGCCCTATAGCAAAAACCTCTCAAAAAAATAAAAAAGACCTTCAGTCAAATGGGAACCTTGTCATATTCATCTTTATATTCCCATTTCCTAGCATTGTTCATGAAAATTAGTAGGTTGCCAATGAATATTTACTAAATGAATGCATTCTAGTCAATGTAAAATATTAAGACATTTTGACGAGGAATTATATTAACAGTGTTATTATCATAAGACAATCATTTAGCAACCATTTATTAAGCATCATCTATGTGTAGACACTGTGTTGGCCCTAGAAATAAAGAAATTAATAAGATATGCCTTCCAGTGGGATTGAGGAAGAACAGACAGAAGAACAAGAAAAACTTGTGAACAACTACAGTAACAGTGATTGGTACCAAAAGAAATGTGTAAGCAACTTCTTTATTGAAACATCTACAAACAAAATATAGTTATGCTACTAACAAAAGTCTAAAGTGAGCTGGTCCCATGGCCTAGTGGTAGAGCCAGCTCCTATACTGCCAACTGTGACTTGAATTCTGGCCCTGACTACTTGAAAAACACACCAAGTGCATGTGTATGAGTGCCCCAAACCCAAAAAGGATGGAGAAATGGAGAAATGGTTACACTGTGACCATTTCCAAATGAGGGGTACTTTCTACCTCTGTCTCATTCTCTCCATTAGTCTCTCTGGTGAGTGCACATGCCTTCTGACAATCAAAAAAAATGAAAAAATGTAGTGGAAGCCCAGGAGAGAAATTAATTGCAGTTGGAGATAGAAGTGTTTAGTGGGGCTGGCAAGTGTTGTGGTGGTTAAGTGTGCTGGACTCCTTACATGACTGACTAAGATTTGAGTCCTGGACCTGGTGGCTTGCTTTCTCACTTTCCCTCTCTCTCTCTTTCTCTCTCTTTCTCACTCTCGCTCTGTTCCTCTCTGGTCAAATTAAAAATAAATAAATAAAGTTAAATAAAGTCATTCTTTAAAAAAAAAATGTGTTTGGAAAGATTTCAAGGAGAAGTGGCTTTTCAGTTGAACTTTGAAGAATGGCATTTTGGGCATCTCAAATCCACTGTGTCCACAAGTATATTCATTTAGCAGGCTCTTCAAAAACTTAGTGGAAAATTACATTATTTAAAAAAGCATGAATTTCAATTTTTTGAACCAAAATATACTTGTACATAAAGTCCTCTTTTCCATGAACTTTTTGACATCCCCTTGTATTTTCTTATTGTAGCCTTCCATTTCAAACCTTCATGTCTGATGGTCTTGAATGTGATTACTGATGTTTCCATTCACCCTGGAATCCTTTCTTTTAGGAAATGTTAGAATTATTTGACTCCCTTTTTTCCCCTTCCAGTATTCATTTGGTCACTATAGTTGCATAAAATTTGAATAGTTATAAGTTTTTTGCAATTGCTATCTTTTGCACATAATCAAAAGCTTATATAAGATATTTGAAGGCCAGCTTTGTGGTGCGGTGATAATGCACTGTTCGAGAAAGGCCGAGTTTTATATGGTGACTACAGTTCAAATTCTCAGCCTGGTCAACCTGAAACACACCAGGCATGTGGATAAATAACCACCTTCCACAGGCTGGGGAACTGGAGGAAGGGGACTGCAGCAAGATCGGACCCTGTGGAGGATGCCCTTCTTTCTCACTCTCTCACTCTCATATGTACATACACATGCTCACGAATAAAAAAAAAAAGTTGAGTGGTAGACTAATAGTAAGTCTACTGATCATGTACTTTAAATTCTGTTAAATTATGCACAAAATGCAGTCATATTATGAAACAATTCACTTTTTTTCACATTGAAAAAAATACAATTCTGATGCCTAAATAATATACAGAAAATTATAAAGAACTTATTACAGAGATGCTCTCTTGGTATACAATTATGACAGTGTTTTTATTTTGAATAATACTAGTGTTCTAAGAATGTTATGTCTTTCACTATGTCCTTATCTCTACAGAACCCTAAAATTTTATAACTACTTTGGAATTTCTAGACAGTAGTTTGTTTCCGCTGCCATCTGGAGGAACCTGCATCACAGAATAGTGAAGTTGAGTCTGGCGTGTCAAAATGCCTTCTTTGAAATTCAGACCCCCAGAAGGACTTATCATCAAATTTCTATAGTTAATGACTTGTGTCTTCTGGATTTCTTCAGTTTAAAATCTAAAGGGAAGTACAGTTATGACTAATTATTTCACAGAGATTGTGATGATGTTCTTACACCACTGAAGCCATAGGTATTCTGAAAACTGTAAGTGAAACTCTCAGTTCTTGGCATCTATAAATCTACAGACTATTCACAGTTTTGTTGATAGATATCTAAGTGATTGTGAGATTAAGGCAAGAGTGGAAGGCTTCTGCTTCTAAGAAAACAATTCAGGTTTTGCTAGAATCCATGAAGCATAATCATGGTCTCTGGCAATTCAAAGTTTTGAATACTTTCTACAAATACTTATTCTCTAGAGTGGTTTTATGAGGTAAGGAAAGCAGAAGTACTGAGAATTAGAAAAGTTCATTGGTAAGAGGTTGACTCTTTCTGTTCTTTTTTTGTTTTTTTTTTTTTTTTTTGAGAGGTTTTTCCTATAGCGCACATGTGCTCGCCAGACAGACGGAGACAAAGAGATAGAAAGCAAGAAATCACCCCCCCAGGGGGAATGGCCACGCCTCAATCCCTTCTCCTCCATTCTCCTCTCGGGATCTTGGGCATGCACGCACACGCACCCGGCGTGAGTTTTAAGCCACCGGGTCCTGGACGTGAACCACGGTCGACTATGTGGGAGTCCAGCGACATAGCCATTACGCTAACTGCTGGTCCTAAGGTTGACTCTTTTTGATAAGTCTTACTCTGGTGAAAAACTAGAAAAACGTTTTAAGAAGTAAAAGATTAAAGAGTTAAAGAATATTTCAGTGAATTAGCAGAGTTGATAAAAATATACTTAACCATGATTGTGAGGTCTTGAATTCTGATACTTGCCTTTGTTAATATGATGCTAGTTAGATATTTTACTTAATTTTAAAATTCTCATAATAAACAAATATCCTAGGTTCTATCAATAGAAGGGAGAGTTTGGATGCAATCAATTCCTATGCCTTACAAAATGTAACTTAACAGTCTGACATGAACTTAAAGGCTGACATGAACACTTTGTCTCCGAATGTCCTTGTATTCTGTTGCATTTTCTCACATCTTGACAAGGAAAGAAAGGTTCTTCTTAATTTGAGTGTTTGTCAATGCCACTTATCCTAATACCCTGAACAGTCCCACCTCTGCCTGGAATTGTTTTAAACTTTGTGATGTCACAGTCACTCTAAGTTTTAACTCTAAGTCCACTCTTTGAAGTCATACTCACTTTCTCATCATAAGCTTGCAAAATTGGGCCTAAAGCTGGTTTATTTTCTTTGGAGTAATACCTGCTAATCAGGTATTATTTGTTAATAAGAAACAGCCTCAGGTGTAGTCTCTACATACAGCTAGGCTTATATACCTGTACACAATTTTTGAAAGCAAATATAAACATGCTTTTCTTTAAATTATTTTTTAAAGTATACGTAACTCATTAATTGTTGGAATGTAAATATTAAGTACTATTACAATATTATAAAAACAATATAATACTTGTTAAATACAAATACTCTTAACTTTTTGTACTAATCTTTCTTACTGTTCTTAAAGTATTTTCATTATCTGCTTGACAATCCTAGTTTTCTCCTGACTTGAATAGATTTAAATGTTTTTCATTAACTTGTTGGTGGCTTTATAACTACCAGGTGCTATCCCACGTTTTTTGTTTTGTTTTGTTTTGTTTTGTTTTTTGGAGAGGTTTTTGCTATAGGGTGCGTGCGCTCACCAGAAAGAGTGAGACATCCCCCAGGGGGGATGGCCACACCACAATCCCTTCTCCTCCATTCTCCTCTCAGGATCTTGGGCATGCACGCACACGTGCCTGGTGTGAGTTTAAGCCACCGGGTCCGGGACTTGAACCGTGGTCAACTATGTGGGAGTCCTGCGACATAGCCATTACGCTAACTGCTGGTCCCGTATCCCAAGTATTAAAAGTGGAATTTTATTCTACAGCTTACCTAATTGTCCAGAAAAGAATTTTGACACTTTTTTGTTAATGCTGAAAGAGTTCATTCCTGTCCTTTAATTACTTTTTTAAGTTATCAGACTTCCTACGTCATTTTTTGCTTGCCAAAATCAAAATAAAGTGATACAGAGTAAAATGAACATCAAAAGAAATTCTTATGATTTTCCATTTACAGTCAGAATATGATTTTTCTTTTACTTTCTAGCTATTCTTACTCTTTTAAATTCAAATTTGTGAAAATATTATTTATGATGAATATGGACATTTGTTTACGATCCTGCATTTGGACAAGAGTTTTCAAGGGCCTACAAGAATGTGAAAATGAAAGCACGTTAGGTAATCTATTTAGAGAATTTGTCTTTATTTAAGAAGAAGAAATTGCATGAAATTAGAGCTCACCCAGAAGTACAGACCATATAACCCTTTTCTCTATAAAGCATGCCCTTAATCTATTTGTTAGTGTCTTGGGAAAGTGGGTACCATAATGGCACAAAAAGGTGGACATATAATAAAGCTTTCAATAGCTGGGAGATGAACTTCCTTTGCTGTGAGGCAGTTACCAAAACTATACTTTTATTTTTATTGTCCTTCAAATTTAGGAAGCAGAACATTTAACACAATTAACAAGAAAGTTGCATGCAAAATCAGAAGTGCACTGTTAGACAGATCGAGATTTACAGAGGCCCAATTACATGAGGATATGTAAGCAGAGCCCATGTTGTCAGTGTGTGGACGCAAATTGATTACGTTTAAGCACTTACTGAAATTGCTTTCAGAAAGCCAAGTGATCATAAAATAAGATGCAGGAGTTCCAAGTGAAAGTTACCTTAAACTAAGTAAAATGAGAGCCCAATTATACATTAAAGCAGTTTTGCAATACTTAAAAGTTTTCACTAACATCTGGAAATTCACAAGTGAATTTTTTAGAGAATGAGAATTTGAATCATTTATTACTTACTTAATTAGTGTACTTATTTAAAAAGAAGGGCTGCTTCTAAGCAATGCCTCCAGCTCCTTTCTTCCTCCTACTCTCTCTGCTTGTGAGTCATCAAACCAGTGTGCTGTCCTTTACATTCAAAGAAAGCATTTTTGACCCATCACCACTAAATGCGCTGAGTTTGTGTTCATCTGTTCTGCTTTATCTGTCTTCTTTCTAATCGAGTGATGCATTTACAAATTTCTTGTAGGGTAGAGAACTGTGGATGGCTATAGACTTAAACAAGAATAACCAAACCTGCTAGATGACATGCATGACCTCCAACCTCATTAATATAATCTGATTCAAGTTGTAAGGTGTATACATTTGTTTTTAGTGTCTTAAAGCCTTCTCATATGTGTGTGTATGTGTGTGTGTGTATATGTGTGTGTTTTAATTTACCAATGGACAGACATGCTCACTAAAGAGAGAGACAGAGACAGAGAAAGTGATAAAGCATTCTCCATGGAGTGTGGTCATGCTACAATCCCTTCCCCTCCTTTTTCCCTCCTTTTGGGTATGCATGCACACACGCCAGCATGTTTTTCAAGCCATCAGTTTTGGGACTCAAACCAGGGTCAGGATATGGGATCCCAGCCACCTTACCCATTAAGTTCCTGACTAGCCCTGGTGGTTGTTGTCTTTTTGTTGTTGTTGTTTGTTTGTTTAAGATGGGATCTTGCTATGTTTTGATTCGCTTGCTTTAGTCTCCCATGAGCTGGGACTACAAGTGCATGCTACCTCAATCAGCTTTTAAGGTGAGCTAGGAATCAGACCAGGACCTCTAGTGTGGCCTCTCAGCAGGCTGGGCCTACATTTTTTTTTTTAAATCTTATCTTCCCCTCCCCTACCTAGTAAACTATGCTTTCTGACATCTAGCCATCAAAGCACACTCTCTGAAAGGCAACATGGGAAAGGCATTCTGGTGATTAGGAGCAGAGGCTTTGGGAATCAGTTTCAGAGTAGTTCAAGGTCTGGTTCTGCCACTTAGTAACTATGTCATCTCAAACATGAGACACTGGGACCAGCAGTTGGTGTAATGGCTATGTTGCTGGATTCCCCGGTAGTCAACTACGATTCAAGTCCCAGACCTGGTGGCTTAAATTCACGCTGGGCACAATTGTATCCGTGCCCAAGATCCCGAGAGAAGATTGGAGGAGAAGGGATTGCAGCATGGCCATCCCCCCTGGGGGGTGATTTCTTGCTTTCTGTCTCTCTGTCTCCCTCTGTCTTTTTGGTGAGCGCACGTGCCCTATAGCAAAAACCTCTCCAAAAAAACAAAAACAAAAACATGAGGCACTTACTGATATTATTTTCTCAGTCTCCTCATCTGTAAAATGAGGATAGTTTCTACCTCAAGGAATTCTTTGGAGGTTAAATAAGGAATTATATTAAGGTACTTAGTATACTGTTCAACATACTGAAATGCATACTAAATAGCTAAAAATGAAAAAGGAACTAGACTTATTTACAGTAAGACTGATGCATTTAACTTAAAACATAATGTCTTACTTCTCCTGGAAACACTATTTAAACATGATGTGAAGGGATAATCTCAAATTATGAAATTAGGAGTATTTCAGTTGGCAAAAGAGGCCTTTTTTTTTTTTTTTTGAGAGATTTTCACTGTAGGGCGTGTGCGCTCGCCAGACAGACAGAGAGAGACATAGAGACAGAAAGCGAGAAATCACCCCCCAGGGGGGATGGTCACGCCGCAATCCCTTCTCCTCCATTCTCCTCTCAGGATCTTGGGCACGCACGCACACGCGCCCAGCATGAGTTTTTTAAGCCACCGGGTCCGGGACACGAACCGCGGTCGACTTCGTGGGAGTCCAGCGACATAGCCATTACGCTAACTGCTGGTTCCCAAAAAGAGGCCATTTTTAAAAAAGAATTATTTCTTATTTATTTATTAAGTTCATTTATTTATTTATTTATTTATTTCAATTTGACCAGAGAGGGATAGAGTGAGAGAGAGAGAGGGAAAGTGAGAAAGCAAGTCACCAGGTCTGGGACTTGAACTGCGGTCAGTCATGTGGGACTCCAGCACCCCTGGCCACTACGCCACCTGCCGGCCCCAAGGCCATGTTTTAAATGAGCCTATCCCAGCACCCCATAATCATATACCTCCAGTGCATGCCTATTTTCCTGAATACAAAGCTATAGAACTTTATCATCATCTTTTCGTTACTTGAGTACTTGGCTTTGTCCTAGGATGAAATATTTTGACTTCTCTATACTGAGTGTTAGGTCTTTAAAGTTGCATAACAAATTATTTGCAAGCATAATGGCTTAACACAACATAAATTAATTCTTCACGGTCTTTCACATTCTTCTTTACCCATCAAGATTTTGGACTTCCATCCACCAGAAGTTCAAAAATCAAGGTGTCGGCAGAGTTGATTTCTTCCAAAGGCTCTGAGGGAAAAACTGATCCATGCTTCTCTCTTAGCTTCTGGTTATTGCCAGCAATCCCTGGTATTCCTTGACCTGTAGCCATATCACTCCAATTTCTGCCTTCCATTTCATAAGGCCCTTGCCTCTGCATCTGCCTCAAATCTCTCTGTTTCTTTACTCATAAGGACAACTGTCATTGGGTTTAGGGCCCACCCTAAATCTGGCATGATTTCATCTCAGAATCCTTCACTTAATTACATCTGCAAAGGCCATTCTTCAAAATAAGGTCACATTCACAAATTCCAGCGTTAAGACATGGACATATCCTTTTGAGGGGCCACCACTCAACTCACTACATACTGTAAAAGACAGGAAAACCAGATTCTGAGAGAATGAACTGATAAAGAAAATAGATTTCCTGAAGATTCTACCCAGTAGCAATGCTGAGGCTTCACTGCCAATATGGTGTCATGGGCACACTGAAGCTTAATTTTCTAGATACAATTAAGCCTCTGCCCAAAGGGTGAGTCTTCATCTCCAGCTATAGGAGAATGATATATGATTTTTTTTTCAACTGTTAAACAAACGTAACAACCATTTTTATCCTGCAGACCTTACAAAGACAGGTGATGGGCTGGGTTTGGTCCACAAGCCATATTTATTGATCTCTGCTCGGAAGTAGTAATACCTCGATCCAATTTATACCCACAAATTTTTCTCCTTGAAACCATGCACTTATTTCTTATCTCTTCTTATCAAGGCAACACAAAGTTATTCTTTAGAATGAAGAGATTGTGCACCCCCTCAAGCCAGCATTTAGATCATACCCTTTGCTTCCTCAATATTGTAATCTTTATAGATATCAATTACAGCACCTCAAAAGCTGAGCAGTGATGAAATATACTAAGTCCTTGGCTGACTATATAGCTTCTAAATAGGGGTTGTGATAGGAACCACAGATGCAAAAACGAATAATGTAGTAACTAACTTTGAGGATATCTTGCTCTAGAGATTTGATGACAAATGAGTTTTGATTCAAACGCTTTACCCAATACTCATTACTTCCGTGAGCAGCTTGCTATGCAAGTTGGTAGGAAATTTTATCATTCAGAGTCACAGCTCTCTGCCATCCAGGCTTTCAACTACCATCCTAACCATTTACTCAGAGCTACTCGGGTCAAATTCCAAATCACAGGCAAAGTGTCCTCATATTAGCACGTCCATTTTCCAGTCCCAAGTCACACTATTATGATGAATACAATTAGATGATTTCTGTAGCTTTCCTTATTCAGCTTTTATAGTCAAGTTCTGGTGTTCCATTCAGAGTAGAACCACAAATGTCACGAACACAAGTCCTACACCATTTTACTTGTTAACCAAACTTCTAATTACATATATAGAGGCAGGGTAAATGAGGAAGGGTAAATGTTGGGAGAGGGAATAGGGGTGATGGGGTGAGGTGGCTGAAGGGTGCTGAGAGCTATTGAAACCCTACAGTTGGTTCTGGTTTGAAGGTTCCATCATGGTTCCCAGTCACAAACCACATGAAAGTTCTTTTAGCTCCTTTTGTTTGTTCTTTTTCTTTTTCTTTTTTTAGAAAGAGTTTTTGTTGTTGTTGTTGTTTTGTTTTTTGGTTTTTATTTTGCTATTGGGTGTGGGCACCCAATAGCACCAGAAAGACAGAGAGAGACAGAAAGCGAGAAATCACCTGCGCCCCCCCAAGGAGTATGGCCATGCCACAATCTCTTCTCCTCCATTCTCCTCTCAGGATTTTGGGCACACACACGCACACACACACACACACACACACACACACACACACACATGTCTGGCATGAATTTTAAACCACCAGGTCTAGGACTTGAACCGCTGTCTACTATATGGGAGTCCAGCGACAAAACTATTAGACCATCCGCTGGTCCCATACTTTGTTCTTTACTCAAGTATAGTTAGCAGGATCCAGAAGCTATTATAAATAGCACTGGAATAGTCAAAAAAGGCAAGTGGACCAATCTCAGCACTGATGCTCCAGCTGGAGTCGAAGACTCACCCATTGGACAGAGGCTTAATTGTATCTAGAAAATTAATCTTCAAGGCACCCATGACACCATTTTGGCAGTGTAGCCTCAGTGTTGCTGCTGGGTAGAAGTTCAAAATCCACAGTCCACCAATACCCGTTCATTTACATACTACCTAGGGCTGCTTTTGTCCTACAGTGGTAGTTGAGTAGCTGTGACAGAAACTATATGTGACCCAGAAAGCCTAAAACATTTACTCTCTCAACCTTTACATAAAAAGCCTCCCAACCCCTGCTGTGCTTCTTTCATGAGAGAAAGAGACAGAGAGATAGCTCCCCAACAGAGTCCTCATACTGAAGTCCACCCCTGGTTTCAGTAGCCCCAGATTGTGAGCACACATCCACCCATCCATTGTGCTTGAGAGTGTGCCTTAATGCAAACCTGGGACTTTTCCACTGTGGTGACACTTGTATTACTGTTGCACCATTGCCTGACCCCCAAATTCTGATTTTTGAACCTCAATTTATTGAGAACTTTGCTTTGTGCTTTCTAGGTCTAGTTTGGCATAAGCAAAGTAGGAATGCTTTGTATGAAATAGCTGCCTGACTTCCTTCCTGTGACTGGGGGTGGTATATGGACACTTATAATCTGGGCAGAGGCTCCACAGTGTTCTCTACCCAACTAGGTCAAGCAGGCCAGCCATAGGAATGGCCTAAACAGGACACTGCCACCAGTATCATGACGATGGACTCAGTACCACCAGTGCCGAGGATTTCTAAATCGTCCTAGCCTCTTTGCAACATTTGCTTCAAGGGTCATAGTCCTGGAAGGAGTTTCTGGTTGGCCAGACTTAGCCACATGTTCACACCCAGTTTTCAGATAACAAGAGAATAAGGCAGACACTTGCTCTAATTTGCTGATTCCATTGTGTGTCACAAAGAGATTTTTCCCTAAATGAGGAGGCATACCAGAAAGC
This sequence comes from Tupaia belangeri chinensis, assembly GCF_000334495.1. NCBI lineage: Eukaryota > Metazoa > Chordata > Mammalia > Scandentia > Tupaiidae > Tupaia > Tupaia belangeri. The sequence goes on along the minus strand of NW_006160114.1, from coordinate 1,548,824 downwards.
CAGAGATGAAAAATCAGGTGTCTTCATCTTCTCTACTCTAAGACTGGCAACATCACATAGTCTGGGGCCATACAAAAGTATGCAGACTCTGTGGCATCTCCCCAAACTGAATTGGATTCTGCATTTTAACAAGATCCCCAGTGGATTTGTGTGTGTATTCAAAATTGAGATGAGATCCAAATGAAGTCATAATTTGGCAAAATTTCAGGTCATATTATGAAATGAAGGGAAATAGGCAGTTTGGGGCATATATATTTTGACTTTGGGAGGTTACCTCCCAGATCTGCCTGGGATCCTGTCCCTGAGCTATGTCTGCTGTTCACAGCTTCTTCCTTTCTAAACCTTCATATTTCCAGCCTCCAAAAGTATCACATGTCCTAGACTTTGTACCATAGTATGCAGTGCCCATAGGAGTCCTGACAATGGCCATCTAGATGGGTGAGTTGTCTGTAAGTAACGCCTTCCTGTGTAAGTCACAGGACCAAACATCATTTTAAAGAGCCAAAGGTCATACGAAAGGTAAAATACATTTGAAAATGGATGCATAATATGGACCTAGTCACATTTTGAATTCAAATCCCAGGTCTGTTGCTTGTTTTGTGATTTTTATTTAACTTAACCTTCCTGAGCCCAATGTTCGCATTTCTAAATAGGGTTAATAATATGAGTATGAGAGAGAATTTCTGTGAAAGGAGTACCATAGGCAAGAACTATGTACTTTACTAATTACTGCCGTAATTATTTGTCTTAATTTGCTATTTTAGGGAACCATACTACTTTATGCTCTAGTTAATAAAAGTGTTATACCTTATTATTAGTCTTTTTTTTTTTTTTGGAGAGGTTTTTGCTGTAGGGCGTGTGCACTTGCCAGACAGACAGAGAGAGACAGAGAGACAGACAGAAAGCGAGAAATCACCCCCCAGGGGGGATGGCCATGCCGTGATCCCTTCTCCTCCATTCTCCTCTCAGGATTTTGGGCACTCACGTACACGCACCCAGCGTGAGTTTTAAGCCACCCGGTCCGGGACGCAAACCACGGTCGACTATGTGGGAGTCCAGTGACATAGCCATTATGTCAACTGCTGGTCCCAAAGAGAGAATTTTGCTATAGAGATTATGCAATCACCAAAGAGACAAAGTAAGAAATCACTCCCAGGGGGATGGCCACAGCACAATCTCTTCTCCTCCATTCTCCTCTGAGGACTTTGGACACACATGCATTCACACCCAGTGTGAGTTTCAAGTCACCATGTCCAGGACTTGAACCATAGTTGGTCATGTGAGTCCAGTGCCTTAACTGCTATGCCACCTGCTGGCCCTGGGTTATACTTTATTAATGCACTTTGCGATAGTATTATTATAACCACTAATTCTGAATGATCTATGATGAGTTTTAGAATTACAGATTCTTAGGCATTCAACTTCTGTTTCTGCCTCCAGTTTCTGTCACTACGAGACATCATAGAATATGATTGTTTATACCCTTAGATCAATTTGATAAATTGCAGTCATGAATATTAGAGGAATAAAAGTACATGGTTAAAGAACTACTGAGTGACTAAGTATATTCTTCAAATATGACTCTTGGAATATTGCCCCAATAGAAAAATCTCAACAGATCCTTTCAAACAACAGAAATGATTGCTCTTAGTTATCATAAACCTTCTAAAATATCCTCCCAGTGATCTTTGGTATTAAAGATAAACAGTTCTTGACAAGCACAAGGTTAGTATCTTAAGCATGTGCTATTTCTGATCATTTGTTCACTTTTCATTTGTGAATAAAATTGATCCTAAAAAACTGAATAGAATTTATTTCCACAGCTAAATGTTTTGGCCACAATGCCCCTGAAGTGATTAAAGTCTTTATTGGAAAGTAAGATAGGTTGTCCAGTTTTTATTTTAATGTTTATTGCCTTGTAAATTAAAGAGCACAGTTACAGAGTAGAAAACCAGCTAATAAAACTTAAACAACTTGTTAATAAATGAAGTGGATACATAAAACCCTTAAACCATATCTCAGCAGTGAGGCATCTATATTCTCAAATGATGATCTAATACGCTTCCCCCTTGAAACCCTTGAGTCAAAATACCTCTAACATGAAGGTCTTAGGCTACTTCTACAATAGCTAGAATCTAAGTGCAAAATTGTGGAAAAATATTTCTAGCCTCTCAAGAACATAACCATAATGCATTAAATGAAAGACATTGTTTTAGTAGTAATACTCAGGTAATATCATCATTATTTATTTATTTTTAGGTTTTTGCTATAGGGTGCATGTACTTGTTGGAGAGCCAAAGAGGGAAAGTGAGCAATCACTCCCTGGGAGGATGGCCACAACACAATCCTTTCTCCTCTATTCTCCTCTCAGGATTTTGGGCATACATGCACACACATCCAGTGTGATTTTCAAGCACCGAGTCCAGCACTTAAACCACAGTTGCCCATGTGGAGTCCAGGGCCTTAACCATTATGCCACCTGCTGGCTCCAATATTATTAATACTGACCAGGCCATGCAGGGGGACAACCTATTAGAAATTAAATTTGTGGGGATTGCCTCCATTTTTTGAACACAGAACTTACAGATGCCTCTATAAGTTCAGAAATTGATTTTGACCCTGAAGCAGATCTTCTTAGTTGTTTATTTATATTTACTGTCACTATATTAGCTTACCATGTTTGTCTGTATATATTGCTAGAGAGTGTGTGCACTCCCCAGGAAGAGACACAGAGGAAGAAAACACCCCTCAATGGGACATGGTCATGCTACAATCCATTGCTACAACACATTCTCCATGCTACAGTCATTTCTCCATCCTCTTAGGAGTTAGGGCACACACACGCACAAGCACTAACATGTTTTTCAAGCCACCAGGGCCAGGATTTGAACTGGGGTCAAACATGTAGGATCCAACGCCTTTAACCACTAGGCCATGGGATTGAATTGCCCTTAGAATTCCAGACAGTAGGCCTGACTTCTTGGGGCTAATACCTGGTGGTTTACTACTCTTGTGGCTTCTCTAAACCACTTGAACTACACCTTTTTTGGAATACCAACAGAGGAAACCAGAGATGTTCTTCCTACTCTGGTAGTTGTCACGGCCAAGGCTCTGCCATTGCATGCATGGTAGTGCCTCCTCCAGCCACCTTGGGGCAATTCTGCCATCTTTAAATGTGTTGGCATCCTGACCTCCGTATCTCCAAGAATGAGGTCTCTGTATCTCCCAGATTTATAGCCCTCTCACCGACACTGACTTACTTTACTTTTTCCCTGTCAGAAATGGATAATTTATTCTTTTGTCAAGTGAATGAGAAATATTGGGTTGTCGGGAAAGTCATGACTTATTTCTGGATAGAAAAATAATCATGACTTTCCCAACCATCTAATATTTATTGTCACTATGTAAACTTAGTTCTGTGTAAGAAAATACACTCAAGGGACCAGCAGTTAGTGTAATGGCTATGTTGCTGGACTCCCACGTAGTCGACCGCAGTTCGAGTCCCAGACCCGGTGGCTTAAACTCATGCCAGGCGTGTGTGCATGCGTGCCCAAGATCCTGAGAGGAGAATGGAGGAGAAGGGATTGCAGCATGGCCATCCCCCCTGGGGGGTGATTTCTTGCCTTCTGTTTCTCTGTCTCTCTCTGTCTGGCGAGCGCTTGCGCCCTATAGCAAAAAACTCTCCAAAAAAAGAAAAAAAAAAGAAAATATACTCAAATATAGAAACAAGTTTATATATAATTTAATATGTAAACTTACATATGAAAGTTTTGTAGCAGCTTATATATGTTATAATATATAAGCTTTACATATAAATTTACTAAAATATATAAGAGAAGATTTTTACTGTATATATTATTATATGTCAATTTTACTTTTTTTTTTGTAAGAGAGATTTTGATTATAGGGTGCGTGGGCTCACCAGAAAGACAGAGACAGAAAGCAAGAAATCATCCCCCCAGAAGATGGTCACGCCCCAATCCCTTCTCCCCCATTCTCTTCTTGGGATCTTGGGCATGCACGCACATGCGTCCAGAATGAATTTTAAGCCTCTGGGTCTGGGACTTGACCTGTGGTTGACTGGGAGTCCAACAATGTAACCATTACACCATCTGCTGGTCCCATAACTTTACTTTTTTAAAAGTTTCTTTCTTTTATGAGAGAGAGATGGACAGTACTCCAGCACGGTCTTCACCACAATCCATCCCATTTTCAGCTAGTCCAGATCAGAGACATACATATGTGTGTCCTGTGTTCAAACCTGGGGCCTTACCATGTGGGTCCAGTCACATTTCCACTGTGACAGTGCTGGGCCTATAAAGGTGCTTGCATAGAAGAGGTTTTTACACAGAAGTAAGTCTGTATAGTGATAGTAATATTAAATACAAATTTACTTCTACAAGATGACTCTCTACTCTAGTGATTAAAGGAGCCAGATCCTGCATATGTATGTATATGTACATATATCTCATATCTAAATCTCATACACACACACACACACACACATATATTGAGCTAGACTCTGGTTGTTTCACTCATGAAAGAAATAAATTAATAGTGTATATATATTACATATATTTTTCATTGAGCTAGACCCTGGGGCTACAGTGGTGAACAAGGATATAATTCCTGCTCTCATGAAATTTATAGGATACAAGGTAAGAGAATTATCCATATAACTATAAATAACTACAAATTCTGGTAAATGCTGTGAAAGCATGCCTTAGGGATCTGATCTAGTCCTAATAGTGAGGAACACCTGACATCTGAAGCATGAAGAGGAGTCATCCATCATATCGTACTACCTTTCTTGCTGGAATATGAGATTTTGGTGAATGAATACATATCCATCTTAGTCATACTCTTAATTATTTAATAATTGTCAGCCACATACCCTTTCACAATCTGCTGTTTCCGACTGGGGATATTTTTAGTCTTTTAATATAGTCTTCTCAGTCTCCTATCAGGAGTTTTGTAGAAACTTGGGCTTAAATGTTAACAGTTTTGTCAGTTGTCATCAGTTCAGTTATTTTATTCTTTTGTCAAGTGAATGAGAAATATTGGGTTGTCGGGAAAGTCATGACTTATTTCTGGATAGAAAAATAATCATGACTTTCCCAACCATCTAATATTTATTGTCACTATGTAAACTTAGTTCTGTGTAAGAAAATACACTCAAGGGACCAGCAGTTAGTGTAATGGCTATGTTGCTGGACTCCCACGTAGTCGACCGCAGTTCGAGTCCCAGACCCGGTGGCTTAAACTCATGCCAGGCGTGTGTGCATGCGTGCCCAAGATCCTGAGAGGAGAATGGAGGAGAAGGGATTGCAGCATGGCCATCCCCCCTGGGGGGTGATTTCTTGCCTTCTGTTTCTCTGTCTCTCTCTGTCTGGCGAGCGCTTGCGCCCTATAGCAAAAAACTCTCCAAAAAAAGAAAAAAAAAAGAAAATATACTCAAATATAGAAACAAGTTTATATATAATTTAATATTTAAACTTACATATGAAAGTTTTGTAGCAGCTTATATATGTTATAATATATAAGCTTTACATATAAATTTACTAAAATATATAAGAGAAGATTTTTACTGTATATATTATTATATGTCAATTTTACTTTTTTTTTTGTAAGAGAGATTTTGATTATAGGGTGCGTGGGCTCACCAGAAAGACAGAGACAGAAAGCAAGAAATCATCCCCCCAGAAGATGGTCACGCCCCAATCCCTTCTCCCCCATTCTCTTCTTGGGATCTTGGGCATGCACGCACATGCGTCCAGAATGAATTTTAAGCCTCTGGGTCTGGGACTTGACCTGTGGTTGACTGGGAGTCCAACAATGTAACCATTACACCATCTGCTGGTCCCATAACTTTACTTTTTTAAAAGTTTCTTTCTTTTATGAGAGAGAGATGGACAGTACTCCAGCACGGTCTTCACCACAATCCATCCCATTTTCAGCTAGTCCAGATCAGAGACATACATATGTGTGTCCTGTGTTCAAACCTGGGGCCTTACCATGTGGGTCCAGTCACATTTCCACTGTGACAGTGCTGGGCCTATAAAGGTGCTTGCATAGAAGAGGTTTTTACACAGAAGTAAGTCTGTATAGTGATAGTAATATTAAATACAAATTTACTTCTACAAGATGACTCTCTACTCTAGTGATTAAAGGAGCCAGATCCTGCATATGTATGTATATGTACATATATCTCATATCTAAATCTCATACACACACACACACACACACATATATTGAGCTAGACTCTGGTTGTTTCACTCATGAAAGAAATAAATTAATAGTGTATATATATTACATATATTTTTCATTGAGCTAGACCCTGGGGCTACAGTGGTGAACAAGGATATAATTCCTGCTCTCATGAAATTTATAGGATACAAGGTAAGAGAATTATCCAGATAACTATAAATAACTACAAATTCTGGTAAATGCTGTGAAAGCATGCCTTAGGGATCTGATCTAGTCCTAATAGTGAGGAACACCTGACATCTGAAGCATGAAGAGGAGTCATCCATCATATCGTACTACCTTTCTTGCTGGAATATGAGATTTTGGTGAATGAATACATATCCATCTTAGTCATACTCTTAATTATTTAATAATTGTCAGCCACATACCCTTTCACAATCTGCTGTTTCCGACTGGGGATATTTTTAGTCTTTTAATATAGTCTTCTCAGTCTCCTATCAGGAGTTTTGTAGAAACTTGGGCTTAAATGTTAACAGTTTTGTCAGTTGTCATCAGTTCAGTTATGCCTTAGCTGAGCAGCAGCAGCGAGAGCTCCACCGAACTCCAGGTGCCTGTCTATTTGAAACTGAATTCCATCTGCTTTCTGAAAAATTGGATTTCCCCCATGTAGCTAGCTAAGTTGCCATCTCTACGTTGGAGCAAGCAGCCTACACCAAGCGCATCTGTAACCCGGCTTGGGAATTTCTCTGTGGTTGAAGAGGTGCTCTGTCCACACAGAGCTCAGAGTTGGTTAGCATCTGACTCCATCATTCAGTGGTATTGACAAGTTATAAATTCACCGCTCAAGGATTAAACACCAGGAAACCAGCATCGGGTCTGGCAATCCGACCAGGACTGAGAGTTAAACCTGTCCAATTGCTCATTGTCTTAGAGATGACCCTCTTATAAACGAGGACGCAGTTGCCCTTTTGTGCTTCTGTAGCCACTGTAGATGCGCAGGAAGCAACTATCCTGGAGTGAGGCAGGGTCCTGATCTATGTCAGGGAGGAATGATGCAGTGGCTCTCAATAGCGGGCAATTTACCCCCCACCACACCGCCCTGGGAACATTGGACAATATTTGGAGACATTTTTGATTCCTGCAACTGGATGGGCCTTACGAGCATCTAGTATTTAGAGCCCAGGGATGTTGCTAAACATTATTCAATATATGAGACAGTCCCCACTCCTTGCAATAAACAGGTACCTGGTCCAGAATGCCAATCATGCCAAGCCTGAGAAATCTTGACCTAAAGGATAATGGCAATATAATAATTCAGCAACTTTGCACCTAAAGATAGATGCAAGAAACAGATTCGCTTGTTTCTAGAGAAGTCCTCAAAGGGTATTTTTAACTTTAAAAAATAACCATAGATTCAGAGTTTTCTGGGGAAACATGTAGGCCATTCATTCACTGAGCCCATTCTGAATACCTCTGAGCCACATGCCAGGGTTAACTGACCTTCAGACAAGTTTGGTCCCTGGCCTCAAGGAAATCTTAATCCAATTGCATTCATGGACCCCAAATTGTAGCCTGCTAAAAACAATTGCTGGGCCCCACCCCCAGTTTCTGATTCAGTAGGTCTAAAATGGAGCCCCAAAATTTGCATTTTGAATGACTTCCCAGGTGGTGCTGATGGAACTGGTTCCCGATCACTTAAAAACCATTGCTCTAGGGGAATAAAGACAGGAAAATTCCTGTGGTTTTGAGGATCAACACTTGCGATATTTGTGCCGCACTTGAAAGATTTGGTTTTATCTGTCAAAATGTCTTTTGGAAAAAGGAAGATTTTGTAGCCAGTGACTGTTAGAGTTGGTGTTTCATTGAAAACTGATATTTTTGGTGAAAGCCTAGCTGTTTTAATTCATACTTCTCTAAAGCTGGCAAGGTTAAATGTTTCTCATCTTTAAAAAAAAAAAAAGTTTATCTCTTTTTCATATGAATTAAGTGTTCATTTCAGTTATCTTTTTAAAAGCTTTTTCTAATGAGTTCTTGGTGAACAAATGGCTTTAAACTCTCCAATTTTTTCTTCTTTCTTTCTTTTTTTAATTGCGAGAGGGTGCATGCACTTGCCAGAGAGAAAAGAAGAGGGAGAAGGTACTCCTCAGTGGGGCATGGTCATGCTGCAATCCATTCTCCTCCATTTCTCAACCCTGTTGGGATGTGGGGCACACATGCACAAGTGCACACACACAGCTCGTTTTTCAAGTCACTGGGGTCAGGATTCACACTGTAGTTGGTCATGTGGGAATCGGCTTCCTTAACCACTAGGCTACAGAATGGCCTTAAAGGCCACCGGTTTGACTAACAATGAGATGAAGGACACATAGACCTTTGTTTTAAAAATTCAGTTCTATTCACTTTTACCAAGGGAGCATAAACTGAATTGCATCAAATTATAGAATATTATATTTTTTAAATCATTTTTGCTTTTTTCATTGAAAGACAATCATGGTAGCAAGTTTCAAGATAGCAAGGTTACAATTCCATACTACCACAAATAGGCAGGAAAGGTTTTCTGTTCCATATTTCTCTGGATATCTCCAGGGGATACACAAGAAGCAGTGACTCAAATCCTTATTTTATTTTTTATTTTGCTATAGGGCATGTGTGCTCGCTGGAGAGAGAGAGGGTTAGAGAGGGAAAATGAGAAACCACTTCCAGGGGAAAAGGTCATGCCACAATCCCTTGTCCTCCATTTCTTCCTCCTTATAGATTTTAAGCATGCATACACACATGTCTGGCATGTTTTTCAATCCACCAGGTCCAGGACTCGAACCACTCAGTCAGCCATGTGGGATATAGCCACCTTAATTTCCACACCATCTGCTGGCCTGCCATTATCCCTTTTTAAACAGCTTTTGCATAGGCTTAGTTTGGGGACATTGTGTGATGTCAATCTACGTGTATATGTCCTACAATTTTGGCATGGACCTTTCTTAGCCATACTTAGGATGTGGCAGACATGTGACATGATGGAAGCACTGAAGCACAGGAGCCTTAGGACACTGGCATAACAGCATCCCACAGCTGAAAGGCAGGTCAGCATGTGCCGAGGTGATAAACCTGAGTTACAGATGCAGCCCTGTTCCCTTTCTCACTCTTTCTCCATAGCCCTTGCTCTTTCCACACTTGCATTTATGTAATTCCCTAGGTTAGAACTAAAACTGCTATGTGAAAGACTAAAAAGAGGCAGCTTGACTTGGTTTAAGAAAGAAAAATGGCGCCCTCAATGGTGGCACAGCAGTAACGCAGCACTCTGGGATGATAAACCCACATGGGAGGTTCCAGGGTCACTCCCCAAGGTCTGCCTGTACATGCCACATGCATGCACACTGTGATTCGGGCCTGCTTAGGCTGGGGCTGGGTTGTGGTTTAAAGACCCTATTGAGAATGCCTGTCTGTCTTTCTCCTTCTCTGTCTCTCTTATTCGTGAAAAAAAAACTTTAAAAAAAAGAATAAGATAATAACTTTATCATAGGTAATGATATTACTCTGGCATAGAGAGACTCTCCTCTGGAAGTGTTTTTGCAAAAGCTAGATGTTGGTAAAATTGAATGGCTAGTGTGGGGATTGGGTTAGATGATCTCTAAAACCCTTTTTAATTCCCAGGTGAAGCTATAAAATTAGGATTCTTTGACCAACATTGGAACACAGTTATGGACAAAGCACTGTGGTAGGCACTGGGATACAGAGAGCTGTAAAGCATGGTCTTTGCCCTCAAGAGGCTTGTTCCTTAATCAAGAAGACTAGACCTACATGCAATAAAAAATAAGTGTAGGGACCAGCAGGTGGCACAGTGGTTGAGGCACTGGACTCCCACATGTCACACCGCATATCCCACAGAGAGAGTCTGTCCCTCTCTGGCAAGTGCACACACCATGAGGCAAAAATCTCTTAAAAAAAATAAAATAAAAAAGACTCTAAGTTCTTTCTCAAAATAAAAAAAGAGGGGCCAGCAAGTGGCATGGTGGTTAAGTTGCTGAACTTCCACATAGTTGACTGCAGTTTAAGTCCCTGGCAACTTGAAACTCACTCCAGGCGTATGTACATGTATGGCCAAAATCCCAAGAGGAGAATGGAGGAGAAGGGATTGTGTGGCTATCCCCTCTGGGGGGTGATTTCTCACTTTCAGTCTCTCTGTCCCTCCAGCGAGCACATGTGCTCTATAGCAAAAATCTCTCTCTAAAAGAAAGAGTTCTTTCTCTTTGTTCTCTCTGTCTCTTGTCTCTGCTTCTTCGTAAAGTACCACAGTGAAGTATTCTGCTTTATTATTCTTTCTATAGACCACAGTTTTGTGCTTCTTCTTCCACATGGCAAAATATGGTCACTCTTTCTCCATCACATGCATGGTCACTCCATAGGTCCTGGATATACATGTTATAGCTAAAGCCATATGAGACATTAGCCGCCTTTTATTTGTATTTATTTACATTTAATCACTACATCCTCACAGGGTGTAATATGGTTATCCCAGCATAAATCACCTCTTTCTTGACCTCAGGTTTCATTTCCTCAAAGAATCTACTCATGGTCCATTGGCTATGGCCGGAGGGAGGGACCACAACGTTTCCTCGTAAATATGTAAGTGTGTGAACCCACCACATGACTGAGGGTTTGGGGCAGTAAACTTTAAGAGAAATGGGAAGTAGGGGATGATTCCTAGGCTGGACAGACAACCAACATGATTTCTTACAGTCAAGCATTAGTCGAGTGATTTAGGTATTTTCCTCTCTTTTGACATATCAATCGAAGGCTAGATAGTCAGGAAAGTCATGATACACTTTTCTGTTTTCTTATGTAAAAATATGTCATAACTTTTTCAATGTTATATAGACATAGGGCATATATATATAATATATATATAAAATCATAGAATGATTAGATTATAGAGAGGATATTTCTAAATATCACAATATACAGTATATGCTATATTACAGAAAGAGAAAGAGAGAATATTTCTGTTATCATAATCTTGCCAAGTAAATATTGTTATCCTCATATAAAGTAAGAAAGTGAGGCTGAGAGAAGTTAAGGTCCTGGTTAGTGAATTAGTCATGGCCAGTAAATGACCAAATGTGGATTCAAATGCAGGTCTCACTCCCAAGCTTGTGGCTTTTTACTTTACCATACTGTCTTAGGCTGGGCTCTTTTGAAAGCAGAGCCTGTACCAAGAAATTTGAATGCAGGTGGTTAACTTGGGAATGTGACCTTGGGGAACAGACTGGGGAAGATGGAAGAGTGATCTTGAGAAGGAGCAAAAGTCAGTCCAAGGATCCTTTCAAACTGGCAACTACTGTGAATATCTGCTACTTGACCCTGCTGTAGTTTCTGAGGTTTACAAAACGCACCTCAGAATTGGTTACCCTGGGATTCAAAGTGGAGGAGAACTCTTTCTATGAGCTCCTGCTCTGAGGTGGTCAAGACTGGCCCCTATAGACTGTAACTGCCCTGTCTGCATTGCAGATTGTACATATGGGGTACCAAGTGGTTCCTATGGGGAAACCTACGTCACTGTGCCAGTGTAGCCCTGGTGCCAGAAATGACAGTTACACAGCATAGCTCAAAGCAGGGTACCCCCAGGTTGCATCTGCACAAGGCTACTAGGAGCCTATGCAGAATGGGGTACTACCCCAGTGTTTGAAATGAGAGATGAAATTGAGAGCACATGAGTTAGACTCTGAGATGCACATTATCCAGGTCTAATGGCAGCGAGGAATGAGAATGTCCAATATCACTGTTCTTTCATTCATTTTTCCATTCAGTCTCCAGTAAGTGCCAGGTAGTATATGAAGTGCAAAAGTAATTGAAATGAACCCAGTTGTGAGTCGGATACTACAGGAAAGGAAACAGACCATGTGATTGTGTGTGATCCTCGTTTCTCTGGATGTATGCAAAAAGACAGTGAAATACAGGAAAGAGACACCTAATGTGTGTGTGGTAGGTCATATTTTTCCAGAGCTTAGTCGTGAAAGATAAATAAAAGCCTATTAGGGGGAAAGGAGAATACTGACTGTACACTCTACCCTTGACCAACATGGGTTTGAACTGTGCCCGAGACTTATGTGCAGTTTTTGCCCCCTGTGCATGTAGTGACTTCCTTGGACTCTTCTCGCTGTTACTCTTGCCCCGGGTGGTGTCCTGTCATCACCTGGAGCTCTGAGTATGGTCCTTGTCATCTTCCATTGCTATGGAGACCTTGCCAAAGTAGACCTGAGAAGGGGGTTGGGGACTTGGTCTTTAACTTTGGGGATGACTGATCACTGGTCAGCAGGAGACTGGCATGGGTGGAGTGACATTGAATCTGCTCAGTCACCTGGGGGTCAAGGTTTGGCTGCAGCAGCAGGAGGCAAACTGATCTTTTGGGGCTGTTGTCTTAATTCCCAGCTGGGGCAGTGGCCGCTACGTGGTACTATCTGCAGGGAAGGTGGAAGAACTTGGGCTGGGCTGGAATAGTGGGCAGTAAAAGTTATACATAGATTTTTAAAAAAGAATTATTTCTTTATTTAATTTCATTTGTTATTATTAATTTTTTAATTTGACCAGAGAGAGAGGTAGAGAGAAGAGGAAAGCAAGAAAGCAAGCTGCCAGGTCTAGACAAGAAGCCAACCTGCCAGGTCTACCACTCAAACCACAGTCAGCCATGTGGGAATCCAGTGCCTTTATCTACCACGTCACCTACCGGCCCAATACACAGATTTTTGACTGCACAAGCGTTGGTTCCCCTAACTCTAGTGTTGTTTAAGGGTCAATTGTGCATTCACATTAAATTTTAATATTAAATTTCCTGCATGTGATCACTGTATTATGGTTATGTAAGAAAATGCCCTACTTTTAGGAGATATATGCCAGAAAATTTAAGAATGAAGTGTTGGGGGCCAGCAGGTGGTGTAGTGGTCAAAGCATTGGACTCCCACAGGGTCAACTGAGGTCTGAGTCCCAGACCCAGTGGCTTGATGGCTCCATTGGTCATCTCCCTTGGGGGAGTGATTTCTCGCTTTCTACTGCCCTATAGCAAAAACCTCTCTCAAAAAAAGAATGAAGTATGGGCCCAGATGTAGTGTGGTGGTCAGTATGCTGGACTCCCACGTGCCCAACCGTGGTTCAAGTCCTGGACACTGCAGCTTGAAAGATCACGCTGGGCAGATGTGCATGTGTGTCCAAAATCCTGCGAAGGAAATGAAGGAGAAAGGATTGTGGCATGGCCATCCCCCCTTGGGGACACTTTCTTTCTACTTTCTTTCTTTCCCTCTCACAGTCTTTCTCTGTCTCTCTCCAGCAAGCACATGTACCCTATGGCAAAAACCTAAAAAAGGATAATGAAGTGTTGTAATGTCTGCAACTTATTCACGAATGATTCAGCAAAGTAAATATGTATGTGAGGGGGAAGGGAGTAAGTGAGGACCAATGTGGTAAAATGTTAATTGGTGAATATAAGTGAGGGCATATGAGTATATTTTTGTACTAATTTTACAACTTTTCCAAAATAACACACATTTAAAAAAAAAGGAGGGGGGAAGTTAATTACTTGAAGGCCGTAGGCAGAGTTGGGAAGAAGTTGAAAAGAACAGTCTAGGATAAGCTTATGACAGGGACATCCATGAGGATGTTTGAGGATCAGACAGTGGTGCAGAGTGAAATGAGAGGCTCTGCAATACCGACTCTAGAGGAAAGGCTCCCAGTTCAGGTCTGAAGACCTCCCTGCGTACAATGAGCATGAACTTCCCCTTGGTAGGGGCTGGCCACAGCTGGGAGTGAATCATGGCATCAAGACTCTGTTAGGGTGCTGTCTCTGTCTCTCTGTCTCCCTTGCTCATGGAAGAAATAAATATATAAAGTTGTTTTAAAATTGCAAGTGGTTGGGACCAGCAGGTGGCGTGGTGGTTAAGGCGCTGGACACTCCCACATGGCTGACCAGGGTTCAAGTCCTGAATCTGGTGGCTTGCTTTCTCACTTCCTCTCTCTCTCTCATCCTCTGTCTCTCTCTGGTCAAACTGAAAAAATAAATGAATGAATAAATAAAATAAAATAAATAATAAAAAAAAATTGCAAGTGATTAGGTATGACCAAAGAATGCTTTGGTAGAGGCATGAGGGAAGCGAGGCACGAGAAGACAATGAGTTGTGCTCAAGTGTTGGGCTGTGTCCTGAAGGTATGGGTGACACTCAGGGACTTCATGCATCTTGTGTTTTTTTAGGTGATCACATGAGGGGCAGTTTAACAAGAATGGATTGGAAAGGGACAAAACTGGCAAAAAGATTAGTTAATATGTTATTATAGTAATTAAGATGAAAAATTTTGTAGGCCTAAAAGGAAAGGGTGCCAAAAATAAAGTGGAGAAAACAACTTTGAAACTACATGGGGCAGAAGAGTTAGCAGGGCAATCAATTACACTCAGTAAGTTTGTCAGGGGACTGGCTTGGTTCAATCCAGTGCGATGAATCTTCTATACCCAAAGGAAAAAGAAGATCGTAGAGGGAATGAGATTAGTTATAGAACTGTTTTTAGCCATGAACTAATAAATAATCTTTATACATCAAAGATGTATAAACCAATAAATCTGCCCGTGGCCTGGTGGTTCAGGTGGTTGGATCACACATGGCCAGCAGCATGGTTCAAGTCCTGGACCCAGCAGCTTGACACACACAGCTGATGCATGTGCAAGCATTCCCCAAATCCTGAAAGAAGAGAGAAATGGTGTTACCATCCCCCCATGGGGAGGTGCTTTCTTACTTTCTCTCTCTCTCTCTCTCTGTCTCTCTCTCTCTTTCTCTCTGTCTGTCTCTTTCTAGTGAGTGTGTGTGCCCTCTGGCAAGTTCATCTTTTCTTTTTTCTTCCATGAGGTAGAGAGAGAAAGAGAGACAGAGAGAGGAGATATAGACCCCAACCCACCCCCAGCTTCAGCCAGTCCCAGGTCATGGACCTGTGATGCCCAGCATACTCAGCAGGTCTCTGGACTCAAACTCAGCACCTTCCCATGTGGGTCATTCTCACAGAGTGCTGTGCTACTGCTGCTCCCCCATTCGGCCCCTAATTATCTTTTATCATCACATCTAGTACTGCTGGCAATATAGGAGGCATCTGGTAACATTTTTTAAATTTAGAAATCATGATAGTAAATGGTAAAATGCTTTCTTCAGTTGCTGATGCTCAGGGGAAATACATTGTCTATTTTGTTAATGTTTTCTCCCTGAGGATTCAGCATTTGGTGAACATCTGTCTCCCAACACCTGTTGGACTGGCTTACATTGGCAGTCTAAAATGAACACACGCCAGGGTAGTGCCACTTAAAGTGCCTTTGCTTTTTAAAATCTGTCAGATGAATCTAGAATCAGTTTTGTCTTCCACCAGTTCATTAATTGTCTCAGTTTAGAAAGTATAAGTGTCTCGATTTCTTAGTAAATTTAATACACAAAATATGAATTTAAAGAACTTGTAAAGTAGGTGATTAGATTTCGTACAACATGAATTTTCAAATACAAAATTTTCTCTCCAGAGTAATTCTAATGCTCAGGATCAGGAAATACAGAGCAAAGACAGTACTGAAGCCAAGCTAACAGACATGTCAAACTGTCAGGCAAAAGAAGAGGTGGCCTAGGTGTCATTATGGGGTTCCTAGACTTGGAAGCAGTTTCTCCGGTGGTGGTAAGCTAAGCAAAGAAGACAAGTAATTAGGTGGCATAACATGCTAGTTAAAGAGAGAGAATTCCTACACCAAGGAAATACAGAAAACATCAGGACTTGATTTAGAGTCTATGTCTAGAATCTCCCTCACCATGTTTTTGGTTGTTGTTGTTTTTTTTTTCCCTGTGGGGGTAGGGGAAGTTTTTCTTTTTCTTTTATTTCTTTCCTTTTTTTTTTTTTTTTTTGCTACAGGGCACATGCAACAGGGCACTCACCAGAGAAAGAGAGATAGAGAGACACAGAGAGAGAGGGAAAGTGAGAAATCACACCACCACCACCACCCCACCAAGGTAGCATGGCCGTGTACAATTCTGTCTCCTCCATTCTCTTCTCAGGGTTTTGGGCATGCATGCACATATACCCAGTGCATTTTCCAAACCACTAGGTCTGAGATTTGAACCACATCGTCCGCCATGTGGGATCCAGCTGTCTTAACCACCACATAGCCTGGTTGGTCATTCGCCCCCGCCCCCCCCCTCTTAAGTTTATTTCTTCCAAGAGAAAGTGAGAGAGAGAGAGAGAGAGAGAGAGAGAACCCTCTTCCAGGACCCTGACACCACCATCCTCCTCCAGCCCTGGATGTTGGGCAACCACATGCCTGGTGGCATACTCAAGGAGGTTTCTGACTGCAAACTAGCAACCTTTTTCTACAGAACTTCGTGCCATCATCTGGCCCCTCGGGTGTTGTTTCAGGATCTGACAAATGCAGGGATGGGACCCCAATGTGGTCAGAACTGTCTCTGATTCTTTTAATTCCATTGAAACTAAAATTTCAGGACACCAAGAAAGAAAGCAATCAAAAGGAGCTCACAGCGCCCCTTTATTCACTTTCAGGGACGATGTTAATAGGGACAGCTTCCAGCTCTGCACAATGCTCTCTGCTGTCCAAGGCAAGCACTTCTAAGATAGTGTGTGGTTCATTTGGTCTTAGAAGCAGACACTGAGGAGCTAGTCCCAATCCACAGCACAGCTCTGTAGGCACCGGCTCCCGTGGAGAGATCTTCTGACCCTTTTATACATTGCCTGGGTTAGAGACTGTAGGTCCTAAGACATAGCTCATTGTAGCTCAGTGGAAACACTGAGAAGCAAGCAAGCAAGCAAGCAAGCATGATCCTGGGCAAAGAAGCACTTGTCTCATAAGAATTTTGCAGACAATACACACTCTCTCATATTATAACAATGCTTGTGATTTATCTTTTGAGAAAGAGGCACACGGGCCTTGATGTAACTTGTGCAGTAGTCACTGCTTATTACTGAAATGTCCTTCCCACATGAAAGGGAAAAACATATGTGTGGTATCAGAGAGTTTCTCATGACAGGTGCTTATGTTACCATTTAAAAACCTGAAATGTTAGTGGTGTTCGTTCGTATTGCATATTCTCTTAGGAAAACACCATTTAATAAAATGCAACAAATTTTGACAAATCAGAGCTTTTTACTGTAGAGTGAGCATTTTCCCCCCCTAAACAGAGATGACTAGCTCATACATTTATATTAAATAAATGAATAAATAAATAAATAGAGTCTTGTTTGAAAAAGACCCTTTCCCCATGATGTTAGACAGCTATGGCAACATAATGCTGTGTAATAAGTCACCCCAAACTCCACGGTTTACACCAACATTGATCTATTTTCATACTCACTGGTCTTTCCAAAGAACATTCTCCCCTTTATTCATGATAGAGCACATGTGTGCACATGTGAGAGTATGAGAAAGAGGTCAGATCTTGGGTACTTACGCACCTATCCAGCAAGTTGCAGGCCAACCAGGCCAGGAATTCAACCTATGGTCACCATGTGGGATCCAGCTTCTCTTCAGCAGCATGTTACTGCTGTACCACAGAGCCTGCCCACTCACCAGTTTGAAGGTTGACTGAGGTTTAGCTTTTTTTTACTTTGTTTCTTTTGAAGAGGTTTTTGCTATAGGGCAAGTGGGCTCACCAGAAAGAGAGAGACAGAGACTGAAAGCAAGAAATCACCCCCAGGGGGGATGGCCACACCATAATCACTTCTCCACGCTCCTCTTGGGATCTTGGCACCTGGAGTGAGTTTAAGCCACCGGGTCCAGGACTCAAACTGTGATCGACTACATGGGAATCCAGTGACATAGTCATTACACCAATTGCTGGTCCCGCTTTTTTTTTTTTTTTAAACTTTTTAAAAGTTTATTTATTCTATAACTGAGAGAGAGAAAGAAACATTAACACTCTTGACAGGATATTGATGCCATGATCCACCCCCAGCTCTAGCCAGCCTGGATTATCGGCACGCGTACCTTGCAGAGTGTTGTGTTTTACTGCCACATTACCATCCACATTTTCCATCAAGTTTTTGAAGACCCAAGTATTATTAGGAAATTACTTTTCCTCAATCATAAAATGAGAGGCTTACTCTCCAGCATGTCCAATAGAACTTTCCATGATGATGGAAATGTCTTAGGCCTGTATTAGCCATTTGCAGGTGGCTCAACAGCCATTTGGAATGTGGCCAGTGTGATCAAGGCACTAAATTTTACATTTAGTTTTAATTCGGATAGCCACATGTGGCTCTAGTGTCTGCCGTATTGGACAGTGCAGCTCTACTCACAGATAACAGGAGAGGCACACGGGCCTTGATGTAACTTGTGCAGTAGTCACTGCTTATTACTGAAATGTCCTTCCCACATGAAAGGGAAAAACATATGTGTGGTATCAGAGAGTTTCTCATGACAGGTGCTTATGTTACCATTTAAAAACCTGAAATGTTAGTGGTGTTCGTTCGTATTGCATATTCTCTTAGGAAAACACCATTTAATAAAATGCAACAAATTTTGACAAATCAGAGCTTTTTACTGTAGAGTGAGCATTTTCCCCCCCTAAACAGAGATGACTAGCTCATACATTTATATTAAATAAATGAATAAATAAATAAATAGAGTCTTGTTTGAAAAAGACCCTTTCCCCATGATGTTAGACAGCTATGGCAACATAATGCTGTGTAATAAGTCACCCCAAACTCCACGGTTTACACCAACATTGATCTATTTTCATACTCACTGGTCTTTCCAAAGAACATTCTCCCCTTTATTCATGATAGAGCACATGTGTGCACATGTGAGAGTATGAGAAAGAGGTCAGATCTTGGGTACTTACGCACCTATCCAGCAAGTTGCAGGCCAACCAGGCCAGGAATTCAACCTATGGTCACCATGTGGGATCCAGCTTCTCTTCAGCAGCATGTTACTGCTGTACCACAGAGCCTGCCCACTCACCAGTTTGAAGGTTGACTGAGGTTTAGCTTTTTTTTACTTTGTTTCTTTTGAAGAGGTTTTTGCTATAGGGCAAGTGGGCTCACCAGAAAGAGAGAGACAGAGACTGAAAGCAAGAAATCACCCCCAGGGGGGATGGCCACACCATAATCACTTCTCCACGCTCCTCTTGGGATCTTGGCACCTGGAGTGAGTTTAAGCCACCGGGTCCAGGACTCAAACTGTGATCGACTACATGGGAATCCAGTGACATAGTCATTACACCAATTGCTGGTCCCGCTTTTTTTTTTTTTTAAACTTTTTAAAAGTTTATTTATTCTATAACTGAGAGAGAGAAAGAAACATTAACACTCTTGACAGGATATTGATGCCATGATCCACCCCCAGCTCTAGCCAGCCTGGATTATCGGCACGCGTACCTTGCAGAGTGTTGTGTTTTACTGCCACATTACCATCCACATTTTCCATCAAGTTTTTGAAGACCCAAGTATTATTAGGAAATTACTTTTCCTCAATCATAAAATGAGAGGCTTACTCTCCAGCATGTCCAATAGAACTTTCCATGATGATGGAAATGTCTTAGGCCTGTATTAGCCATTTGCAGGTGGCTCAACAGCCATTTGGAATGTGGCCAGTGTGATCAAGGCACTAAATTTTACATTTAGTTTTAATTCGGATAGCCACATGTGGCTCTAGTGTCTGCCGTATTGGACAGTGCAGCTCTACTCACAGATAACAGGTGTTGATGAGAAAGGGATGGACTATTTTGCTGAAAAACAGGGGAAATGAGTTACATTCATCAATTGAAATTGTAAGATCACTCAACTTTATTGCTTGGTACCCAGATTAGAGGATTCCTGTCTGAGGAAACTGACCTGCTGAGGAGAGATGTGGAAATACAGGTACTTAGTTATTGTGAGGAGAGCGGCTAGTGATCTGCCTCCCACCCTGCCCAGTCCCCATTGCTGAGTGTTTTAAATGACTTTTAAAAAAATAAATATATATATCTCTTTATTAATGATAGAACATATGTACATGCATGAGAGGGAGGGGAAAAAAAGGAAAGAAAGATGAGCACCCCCCCACAGGATCTGATTATGCGATGATCACCTTCCTTCAGTCTTCTAGGTCATTGGATCTTGGGCACTCACACATTTGTCAGGACCACCAGTCCAGGGATTAGAACTACCTTCAGGACCAGCAGTTAGCATAATAGCTATGTCATGGCTATGTCACTGGACTCCATTGTAGTTGACTGTGGTTCAAGTCCCAGACCTGGTGGCTTAAACTCACGCTGGGCGCGTGTGCATGCGTGTCCAAGATCCCGAGAGGAGAGTGGAGGAGAAGGGATTGCGGCATGGCCATACCCCCGGTGGGTGATTTCTCGCTTTCTGTTCCTCTGTCTCTCTCTGTCTTTCTGGTGAGCGCACTCGCCCTATAGCAAAAACCTCTCCAAAAAAGAAAAACTACCTTCATCACATAGGATCTGGTCTCTTTTCAGCGGTGTTTTGCCTGCTATACCACAATGCTGTCCTGACCCCGTTTTTAAATATGACTAGGCAGCCAAGTATCATCATACACAGGAGGGCAGCTACCCAGCTAAATAGAGATCAATAAAAACAAAACAACCGGAACTAAAACCAAAGTATTACAGAGCACACAGAAGAAAAAGATTTTAATTTAACATTTTAAGAGAGAAGATGGGACCAACAGGTAGCATGGTGATTAAGGGACTTGATTCCATATGCGGTTTGAGTCCTGGACCTGGTGGCTTTAAAAACACACTGGAAGTGTGTATATGCATGCCCAAAATCTTGAGAGGAAAAATGGAGGAGAAGAGATTGTGGTGTGGTCATCCCCCAAGGGGGTGATTTCTCACTTTCCCTCTCTGTCTCTCTCTGGCAAATGAGCACACTATAGGGCAAAAATGGTAAAAAAAAAAAGAAAAAAAAAAGGAGATATTGGGATCACCCAAGTGATGTGGTGGTTAAGGCACTAGATCCCAGGTGGCCAACAACGCAGTTCAAGTCCTGCACCCTGTGGCTTGTAAAACATGCTGGGCAATGCCCATAATCCCGAGAGAACAGAGAATTGCAGTGTGGTCAATTCCCCTCAGGGAAGGGGTGGATTTCTCACTTTCCCTCTCTCTTTCTGTTTCTCGGCAGTGAGTACACGTACCCTACAGCAAGTTAGAGAGAGAGAGAGAGAGAGAGAGAAGATATTGCAACCATGAAATAAGATCACAAGGTTAGGCCCCCCTCTCCAAGGGATCAAGCAGGTAGTGTGGTGACATGCCTTATAGCAAAACCCTAAAAAAAAAAAAAAGAATCTGGACAAATAAAAACTTAAATAAAAGCAAAAGTCCAAGACCAAGGCAAAAACAAATATATATTTTCAGACCATGAAGGTCCCCATATTTGAGCCTAAATTTAGCTGGAAAGCTTCCTGACCATTGCAGATGAAAGGAGATTAAAGACAGACTCGGAAAGCAATGGAACAGAAGAGAGAGAACTGGAATGAATGCTCAAGTTTACTGCCAGCTGATTTTCCACAGGAAACCAGGACTACTGGACGGGAAAAGGACGGTCTCTTCAACAAATGGTACTGGGAAAACTGGATATGCACACGCAAAGGAATGAAGATGGGCTCTTTTCTGAAATCACACATAGAATCAACTCAAAATGGATTAAAGATCTAAACATAAAATCTAAAACTATAAATCCCTAGAAGAAAACATAGAGGAAAAAAATTCTGAAAATTGGCTTGGGCAATGATATTTTTTGGATATGAAAAGACCAGGACCCTGGGTATGCGTAAGCACCCAGTCTGTTTGACGACCAGGCCGGGGAGCTGAACCTGCGTTGGCCACATGTCTTCCATTCTACAGTCTGACTGTGCCGCAGAGGCTGTCAATTGTGTCCTTTGATGCACAGAAGTTTTTAAGTTTGACATAGTCGCACTTGTCTATTTGTGTTTTGACAAAGAAAATCCTTCCTCTCTGTCCTCAGATAATCTCTCTGTGCCATCGCTATATATTTTTATAGAGTTTTTGCATTGCAGTTTATTTGTTTATATTATTTTACTTTTTCTGTTAGACTGTGAGCACTATGAAGGCAGGGAATACATTTTTTTCATTGTCGTATCTAATATTAAGTAAAGGGGTATGTTTAGTGTTGGTATATGGTTTTATATATAGAAACCTATGTATGGTTTTATATATAAATAATATTAAATATATTAGATTGTATTAAATATAATAATATGTTTGACTTTAATACACAAAAATGTGTAAAAATTTATTATAGGCTACACTACTGAGCCACGTTGTATGTATATTTAAAAAAATTTTTCCCGAGAGCACATTTATCCGGGAGGGAGAGAAGACAGAGAGACAGAGAGAGAGAGAAAGCATCCCCAAGGGGTGATGGCCACACCACAATTTTTCCTCCTCCATTTCTCCTTTCAGGATTTTTGGCATGTACACACACACACCTGTGCCTGGTGTGGTTCTCTAGCTGCTGGGTCTGGAACTCAAACCACTCATTCAGCCATATAGGATCCAGCAGCCTTAATCACCATGCCATTGGCTGGTCCCACATTGCATGTTGATGAAGCAGGCAAATTAATCAATGTGAAATGCAATAGAAAGACCTATTAAAAAATAAATTCTAAAAGTACTATTTAGAACCTGCTCCCTAACACAGTGGGTAAGCTCTGTATATAAGGACAGTCAACTGCTGTCTGGGAATCAGTTAAAATCCCAGCTCTGGAGGCTTAAAACACATACCAGGCACGGGGACCAGCAGTTAGCATAATGGCTATGTCGCTGGACTCCCACGTAGTCAACTGAGGTTCACGTCCCGGACCCGATAGCTTAAAACTCATGCTGGGCACATGTGCGTGTGTGCCCAAGATCCCAAGAGGAGAATGAAGGAGAAGGGATTGTGGCGTGGCCATCCCCCCTGGGGGGTGATTTCTCACTTTCTGTCTCTCTCTGTCTGTCTGGCGAGCGCATGCGCCCTATAGCAAAACAAAAACAAAAACAAAACAAAAAAACAAACAACCTCTCCAAAAAAAAGAGATGGTAAAAAAAAAAACAATACCAGGCACATGTGTGCATGTGTCCCAAATCCTGATAAGACGGAGAAATGGAGGAAAAAATTATCATGGCGTGACCATGCCCTACTGAGGGGTGTATTCTCACTCACTCTCTTTGGCAAATGCAAGCACCCTCTGGCAATAAATAAAATAGAAGTACTCAAATAATATTCAGAGAATATTAAAATGAAATTATAGTCAAAGAAACTGAAAGCAGAAAAGTTCATTTAAAATGAATTCATTTATATCAGAGCTGAAAGTTATAATAAAGTTTTGGTAAAAGAAAGGTTTAATTGATGGATCTAAATATAACACTGTTTGCTTTATTTTATATCTATCAAAATTTAGATTATAATTGCAACAACATGCCAGTTCTCAGAATGAACAAAGAGAATAAATCACTGACTTTTAGAATCTTTTCTTTATTTCTGGTTCTGAATTTCACCATGAAGTGTTTTGGTATGAAACTTGAAAATCTAAAGTTCTTATTAAGAATAACATACTTAGAGAAGAATGAACAAATCATAAATATCAACTTGATGGATTTTTACAAAATGAACAAACATTTTGTGTAGCTAATGTTCAGATTAAGAAACAGAACATGACCGATAGCCTGTGTCCAGCCAGAACCTGCCCCTAGTGGTAACAACTATTGTCATTTCCAACACCACAGATCAGTTTGGCTATTTTTGAACTTTTATAGAAATGGAATCACAAAAAAATTTGTATGCTTAAAAAATATGCACTCTTTTGTTCCTGGTCTCTTTTACTCACTATTTTGTCAGATTCATTCAGGTCACTGCACGTAGTAGCAGTTCATGAATTCTTCTTCCACTATATGAGGGGCCTCCAAAAATTTATGGAAAACACATATTTTGAAAAGAACTATGTCTGGATTTCAATTTTTTTTGCATCAAACTAAACTTTTATTTTTAAAAACCAAATTATTTATTAATTTTATTTATTATCATTATTATTTTTTAATTCACCAGATTTAAACAGAGAGAGAGAGGGAAAATAAGAAAGCAAGCTGCCAGGCCCAGGACTCGAACTGAGGATGACCATATGGGTGTTTAGCACCCCAACTACTACATCACCTGCTGGTCCCTAAACTTGTACTTTAATTCTACTTTTTCCACAAACTACTTGAAGTCCACCAGTGTAAACATACTGCAATAAATGTATCCAGTTATAATGTAGATGAACTTGTGGCCATGTCTAGCAGTTTGCTACTACAGATAGGACCGTCCTGAACATTGCCGTGCATGTCCTTTGCAGTTCTGTTGGATAGTATAAGATTTCTTACTTTTTAGCTGAAGATTCAGAGAATCTTTTCAATTTGCATATTTACTTTCCTCAGTTGGGTGAAAGTTTCTAGAATTACTGCATTAATAACTTTCACCTCCACCCCTTTAAAAAAATTTGTTTTTCCTTCTGGAACTCAGTTAATGTCCTGTGCTAATCGTTTAACACTTATATCTTCTTTCTTATGTTTTCTTTTTTGTTTATTTTCTGGGAGAATATTTTGACTTTATCTTTCAACACTTTCACTAGCTTTTAAATTTATCATATTTCTAATTTCTAAGAGATTTAAAGAATTTCAATTTTTACATAACTTTGTGATTTTTTTTTTTTGTTTATTTGTTTTTTTGCCATAGGACGTGTGCGCTTGCTGAAGAAACAGAGAAAGACAGTGAGAGGGAAAGTGAGAAATCACACTCCACCAGAGGGGGATGGCCATGCTGCAATCCCTTCTCCTTCATTCTCCTCTTGGGATTTTGGACATGCATGCATGCACATGTGTCCAGCATGATTTTCAAGCTGAGTCCAGGACTCAAACTACAGTCAACCATGTGGGGGTCCAGCAGTTTAACCACTATGCCATCTGCTGGCTCTCTGTCAAGATTCTTAATTTATATTTCTATTTTGTTATTAGGCTACGGTATATATTCTTTTTCAACTTTTAAAATTTGTATGGAGTATGCATGCTCACCCGGGAAAGAGAGAGAGAGAGAGAGAGAGAGAGAGAGAGAGAGGGAAAGGGAGAAAGAACCTCCTAGAGGGGATGATCATGCCACAATCTCTTCTCCACTCTCCTCTTGGAATTTGGGCGGACATGCACACGCACATGCACCCAGTGTGTTTTTCAAGCTGCCAAGTCCAGGACTCAAGCCACATAGTCAGCTATATGAGGTCAAGCTACCTTAATCACCATGGCACCTGGCTGGCCAGGTATATATTCTTATTGGAAGGCACTTCATAACTTTTGCAGATAGAATGAGGGAATAAATTCATAATTCACCAATCAGACATGACCAGTAGAAAACTGATGCTTTCATTGAAGAAGCATAGTCTCATGCATGGAACAATGCAGGACAGAATCTGTAATACAATATATAGGTTCAAATAGTAAGCCCTGGAAGATAGAGGATGAAGAGATCAATGTGGGGCAGAAATTCCCTCTCTCTCTCTCTCTCTCTCTCTCTCTCTCTCTCTTTCCCGGGTGAGCATGCATACTCCATACAAATTTTAAAAGTTGAAAAAGAATATATACCGTAGCCTAATAACAAAATAGAAATATAAATTAAGAATCTTGACAGAGAGCCAGCAGATGGCATAGTGGTTAAACTGCTGGACCCCCACATGGTTGACTGTAGTTTGAGTCCTGGACTCAGCTTGAAAATCATGCTGGACACATGTGCATGCATGCATGTCCAAAATCCCAAGAGGAGAATGAAGGAGAAGGGATTGCAGCATGGCCATCCCCCTCTGGTGGAGTGTGATTTCTCACTTTCCCTCTCACTGTCTTTCTCTGTTTCTTCAGCAAGCGCACACGTCCTATGGCAAAAAAACAAATAAAAAAAAAAAAATCACAAAGTTATGTAAAAATTGAAATTCTTTAAATCTCTTAGAAATTAGAAATATGATAAATTTAAAAGCTAGTGAAAGTGTTGAAAGATAAAGTCAAAATATTCTCCCAGAAAATAAACAAAAAAGAAAACATAAGAAAGAAGATATAAGTGTTAAACGATTAGCACAGGACATTAACTGAGTTCCAGAAGGAAAAACAAATTTTTTTAAAGGGGTGGAGGTGAAAGTTATTAATGCAGTAATTCTAGAAACTTTCACCCAACTGAGGAAAGTAAATATGCAAATTGAAAAGATTCTCTGAATCTTCAGCTAAAAAGTAAGAAATCTTATACTATCCAACAGAACTGCAAAGGACATGCACGGCAATGTTCAGGACGGTCCTATCTGTAGTAGCCAACTGCTAGACATGGCCACAAGTTCATCTACATTATAACTGGATACATTTATTGCAGTATGTTTACACTGGTGGACTTCAAGTATATATATATAGGATCAGCTCATGAATGAACTTAAATACCAGATTGAGGGATTTAAATCTTTATTATTTTTGCGTGCCCATCCACCCAAAAAAATAAAGACAGTCTCTACAAGGATATAAAACTGAAAATTTTTAAAAGAATTATTTATTGGAGCAGGTAGGTGGTGTGATGATTAAGGTGCTAGACTCCCACATGGCAAACGACAGTTCAAGTCTCGGACCTGGCAGTTTGCTTTCCTACTTTCCCTCTCTCTCTGGTCAAATTGTAAAAATAATAATAATATTTAAAATACAAGAATTCTTTTTAAAATAATAATTATTTTATTCAATTTTACTTATCATTGTCATCATTTTTTAATTTGATACAGGGCACATGTGCTCACCAGAGAGAGATGGTCAGAGAGAGAGGGAGAAAGTGAGAAAGCCAACCACCAGGACTAGGACTTCAATCATAGTTGGCCTTGTGGGAGTCCAGTGCCTTAACCACCACACCACCTTCGGGCCCCCTATAATACTGAATTTTTAATCTAGGGACTTAATAGTACTTTTTATGTAAGAGAAAATTTGACAATGCATCACATATTATAAATAGAAGTTTTGTTTTATGATATGTGTATATATCCTGGGTCACAAGGCAAAATATTTTTCTTCCTGAGAATCATGTAGTCAAAAGTTCAAAAAACTCCAAGTATAAAATAAACTTCGTGGTTCTATTACAGATGAAAAAACCTAGGCCTCAAGCCATGTCAGAACATATCATCATACTGTGAAGTCTTGGGGCTGTGGCAACACAAATATCCCCCATGCTCCAACCCCAGCTCCCTCAGCCATGGAACTTTGCAAAGTCTACCAGCCGAAGACTCTTTGTGAATTTTGTCATACAGTGGGAAGATTATGCTTTGGACTCCATTGGGCCTAGGTCTGAAGTTTAGCTCAACCACTTACTAGTAAAGTTGTTTAGCCATTCTGAGCCTTGTTTGCCCACTCAGTAAAAGTAAGGGGCCAGCCGTAGATGTGTTGGTTAAAGCACTGGACTCTGATATGGATTACCATGGTTTGAGTCCTGGACCCAGCAACTTGAAAATCATGCTGAGTGCTTGTACATATGTGCCCAAAATCCTGAGAAAAGAATAGAGGAGAAGGGATTGCAGCATGGCCAACACCCTGAGAGGTGATTTCTCACTTTCCCTCTCTCTCTCTCTCTCTCTGTCTCTATCTGGTGAGTGCATGCACCCTATAGCAAAATAAATAAATAAATAAATAAATAAATAAATAAATAAATAAATAAGTAAGTAAGTAAGTGAGGGGAGCTAATACCAACCTCATAGGTTATAAAGAGGATTTAAGAGAACATATGGGGGCCAGATGGTGGCTCAGTGGTAAAACACAATACTCTCTGAGACAACCCCAGATGGAAAGGTTTCCCAGTTCGAGTCCAGAGACTTCCCTAAGTACACTGAGGGCACATTTGCCCATGATCTGGGGCTGGCTAAAGATGGATCATGATTTGGGGATCCTGTGGAAATCCCTCTTCATCTTTCTCTGTCTCTCACTTATGGAAGAAACAAATTAATATATATTTTATATATTTTTAAAAGAATATATGTCACCTTTGATCAACCTATGTCCTACTTCTATAGGTTTATCTGTGTAAATATTCATAAATAAAAAGCTTCATGTATATGGGTGATTGATTGCAGTGCTATTTATAAAACCAAAAATTTGGAAAGAGTTTAATTATATAGTGAGTATTGATTAAATTATACTGTATTAATGTAATAGAATACTATGCAGCTATTAAAAAGAATAATGTGTACCTAAATCTACTGCTGTGGAACAATATCATCAGCAGTACGTAATAGGGAAAAAATAAGAAAAAATTTCCAAAACTACGATCTCATTTTTTTTCAAAGCATATATAGATGTTTGGATATGCATAAAGAAATGCATAGTAGCATAAAGATGGGTTCAGTAGTTAAGTCTAGAACGCAGAATTATGAGATATTTGAGATTTCTGTTTTGTAAAAAGTTTTTTACAATGAGCATATTTGACTTTTATATTCAGGAAAAACATTTAAGTGAATAAACACACATGTCCACAGAAACACACACTCGGGTCACCTAACATTATAGCTGCGGGCACGTAGCTAGAACCTCTTAACAGCCGGGTCATTGTTGGTTCATTACAGCATGGGTACACTGCACCTTCGGATCCAATTCTCCTGCAGCACTGGGATAGCCACTGTATCTAGGCTTTCTGTGGGAACACCTACCTTCTTTTTTCTTCCCAAAACACTCTACAATAGTTGAAGCCTATTCGATTATCTCCTTTATTGTTAATTTTAATCAAAGGGTTCTGGCGCCCATTACAGGATATGCCATCATTTGCTTTAGTTTTTTAAAAATTATAATAGCAGTGTAAGCTCATCTTAAATATTCAAACAATACTGCAGCTAGTTAAATAGAAACTGACCATCTTCATTTCCACCCTGCCCTTCAGGCTCATCACCCAAAGCTGGTGATGGTTCAGGATATAGTCTTCAAAATATCTGTGCAATTGTGTGCATACTTACATTCTTGTTACACAACTAATATCATACCACATAGACCAAAAGCTATCCTGCTAGGCCCAGCTGTGATTTGGTTCTTTGCTTGAGAGGCTGGAGGTCACGTGGGAGGCTCAAGTTCAGTTCCCGACCTAACCTGGACATGCTGGGCACATTGCTCAAACCTGTGATCCTGGCTGATCGAGAGGCTAGGTCAGAGGACCACAGCACCACAGCACTGCAAGACCCTGTCAAAAACTCTCTGTGTCTCCCCACCTCTTTCATAAAAGGGAAATATGACTCTTTCCATACCATATACTTAGAAATACTAAATCCTTTTTAAGATCTCCATATTCCCCTTTGTAGGGCTATCACAATTTATTGCACCATCTCCCTGTTGTCATACTTTGCACTATCATTAGCAGTACTGCAAAAAATTCTGTCTACACGTATCTTTGCTTTTTAGTGAGCAGATCTGTAGAATAAATTCCTACAGCTGGGATTAGTGTTGGCCAAAGGGTATTCACATGGATGATAATTATTATTATCACATTACACTAATTTACATTCCTATCAGCAGTGAGTGTATCAGTTTTTCCCCACACACACATTCACTTTCATCTCTATTGTATGTTATTTTTTTCTGATTACTCCAATATGCAAAAAATAGACCTTATTGTTTAATGTGAAGTTCTTCTATTCTATGTAGAGATGCCCATCTCTTTATTGCTATCACCTATTCAGAAATGTGCTGCACGTTCTGCAAATCCAACAGGAACGCTGGCCTGGAGTTTGCAGTCTTGGTTAAATGGTGGTAGGGATCTATTAATATGCTAGAAATGTGGTCCTGATAGAGAATGGAAGAAGAGTAGAGAGAGAAGAGAGTGCATGTCAGTTTGTTTATGGTCTTCTTTGGGGCATCTATGTAAAGGGTGGAGGACAGGCCGGATAGTAGCATCTTTCCTTGCATACAAATCTTCCTGCCTGGCTGCTGATCCAGCATTCTTGAATCTTTCACCTGGTTCAGCTGGATCAACGTTTTTAGGAAGAAAAAAATCTACAGATATCTCATCCATTATTCTCTTTTTACCTTTTCCCATTGAAATCCGACATGATATTGGAGAAGCCAATACAAGTTTAGCACATCTGTATTCCTCACCTAACGCTGCTTCACATGCCTATGGGATTTCATAGAACTCCATTTTAAATCACTGCTTGGAATGGTCATGCTTCAAACCTCAATGAAGAAACTTTCTTTAACTGTGGCAAAATGTAGTTAGGACCTTAAATATAGAAGGAGTGTTCAGCTATCTTTGCAATCAGTGTCTTGGTGATAGCTCAGTTATGTCTGGCCTCCTTCATTGTCACTGGTGTGACATCAGTAATCTACAAACTGAACTGTAAAGTTTGTTCCAATATACATGATTTCCTCCTTATGGAACCTTGGTAGATGCGAAAACCTTCCTGAACAGGAAAGTCCAGGAAGGTGGGCAGACAGTGTGATGAGTCACATTGTGATGGAAATGCAGTTGAAAAAACTAACAAACATCATTGTCTTTTGTATCATTTAGGTTGTCTTTACCAGTTTCTCTATCTCACCTTTCAGCTATACCAAATGGTAAAAAAAAAAAAAAACTTAAAAAGTCTTTCTGACTGCCCACGGCTTCTAAAAACAATTCAGTCTCAAGTAAATTTCAATTGAGGACATTTTCCCTGATTCTTTCATTCCCAGTAACCCTAGTGATTCTCACTGGGCTTTTGCCATAGGTCAATTGAGGACATTTTCCCTGATTATTTCATACCCCTTAGCCCTAGTGATTCTCACTGGGCTTTTGCCATAGGATACGTGTGTTCACCAGAGAGAAAGAGAGACAATAAGAGGGAAAGTGAGAAATCACCCTCCTTCCCCAGAGGGGATGACCCTGCCTCAATCCTTTCTCCTCCATGCTGTCCCTGGGATTTGGGGCATGCACACACATGCATCTGGTGTGAATTTCAAGCCACCAGGTCTGGGATTCAAACCATGGTACACCATTTGGGAGTCCAGTGCCTTAACAGCCACATCACCTGCCAGCCCCATGTTTCCCCCTTTTCAATACCTGTCAGCTTTTTCCCCATGAGTTTCATATCTTGAAGTTTTTCTCTTCAACACACATGATGTAAACAATCATTTCCCTTTAGTGAAACAAATGCCAATTGTATCTAACTGCACATATAGGCCTCTGGTCAACCCCAAGCAACCAGCATTACCTTGCAATTGTAAATTCAGTCAGAATCAAAGGACTAATATGGTAGTCTTTTTGTGGATAAACATAATCTCACTGCCCCCTCCCCACCACCACAATAATTATCTTCTTTATAATCCTAAAAACGGAAAGACCTTGGGCTGGGAAGGCTTTAAGTTAGCCCTTCTTTATTGTTTTCTTTTGAATTTTATCTTATTATGTCTTATCTACATTTAATTGTTGTACATCTTTGTAATATGGTTTTTCAAAGCACACATGCTGTGTGTGATAATCAAATCAAGGATATTACTGGATCTATCATTTTCAACAAAGAACCTTATGTTCTTGTGTTTGTTAAATGCTTTTTACCTGAGCCCACCCCCCACTCCCACCCCCCACCATCCATCCTACTCCAATACAGTCTCTGGTATCTACACTTATCCTTTCTACTTTCATGTCTTCAAATCTTTCCATTTCTGCCAGAGTGCAGACATTTGGTATAAGTTGAGCAAGGACATACAATGTTTGTCTTTCATAGTCTGGCTTACGTCACTTAGCATTAAATCTAAGTTATTCCTTTTAAATGGTACAAAGTCAGAGACTTAACTGGTTAGTTTGTTGTTGGCCATGAAAGAAAGTAAGTGGTTCAAGACTCCCCACTTCATCATCCCAACCCCTCCAAAAAAGACATTACACATTCACATTTTGCGAGAGATGAGAGCACTGTGTCAGAAGCCCTGTGCTGAAAACAGCCCTGGTCAGTGGTGCTGCAGTACACGGAGTTCCCTGTTTGGGATCACGTTGTTAAGACCACATGTGGGTGAGTGGTTGTAAAAGTGCCTGCCCTTTCCATTTAGGTTTACCAGGGAACATAAATCCACTGGCAACTCTCTTTTAACAGTTATTCTCAACTTCAAATAAAACTTAGAAATTATTAACACCTGGTTTGGTTTTTTGAATTTTTATGTGTGAGATAGGACAGGAAGAGGGTGTAGATCCAGGAGCTACAGAAGGCCTTCTAGTACAAGGGGAACAAACAAAATTTTCGGAGTTAGTAGGACTTCGAGTCCAGGCTTCACCTTGTATTTGGCTATGTGACCTTGAGAAATTACTTTTAAGCCTGATTCCCTTACTTATATTAGAATAAGACTACCTCACAGTCTCGTTGTGAATATTAAATAATGACTATGAAAAGATGACTATGAAAATAGTGCCCAGCATAGGGTCTAAGCTGAGTAGAGGTTAGCTGGCCTACCCCCTCTCCCATCTCCCTTTATGTCACAATATGATAGTATGTCAGAGCCTTCTACTCCTTTGACAGCTAGACAGCTCTGGATGTCATAGTAATGCTGCCTTCGAGGAGGTGACAGTCCATGGGAGAGGGGTGGAGTAGAAGACAAGTACTCTTATCTTACCCATGGAGCAAGTGCTCTCAATCACTAGACCAGAAGACATTTGAGGAAGGCAGGAAGAGGCTCAGACATAGGAGCTCCCACCCAACCTTTAGGCTTTACTCCCCCTCTTAGGTGGGTCCCAGTAGTTCCCTAGTGGGAATGGGAAGCAATTCCTTCCTTGATTTGCTAAGGGCATGGTGAGAGTAGATGAAGGGCTTTGCCCATCTCCTCCCTCTGGCTGGTACCCACCTCTCCCTGAAGATTCTTTTGGAACGGAAGCTTCAGTTCTTGCAAACAGGAACTAGCAGACCTGCATGCTGGATCCTGGCAACTCCTCCCTCAGGCAGGATCCTGTTCTTTTTCTGAGATGACTGCTCCTTCCCTGTTTCCTGACCTCTCCCTAGAAAGAGCAAAGGCTCAGTTCTGGATCCATGGCCACTATGGCCCCTGCTCTAGAGAGGACCTGTGCACCTCCAACCCAAGACAATCCGGATAGGCTCTCAGCCCCCTTCAAGATCTGCATGGCTGGAACCAGCAGTTAGCGTAATGGCTATGTTGCTGGACTCCCACGTAGTGGACCGCGGTTCGCGTCTCGGACCCGGTGGCTTAAAACTCACGCTGGGCGCGTGTGCGTGCATGCCCAAGATCCCGAGAGAATGGAAGAGAAGGGATTGCGGCGTGACCATCCCCCCTGGGGGGTGATTTCTCACTTTCTGTCTCTATGTCTCTCTCTGTCTGTCTGGCGAGCGCACGTGCCCTTTAGCAAAAAACCTCTAAAAAAAAAAAATCTGCATGGCCAAGGGCTGTACATAGCTGCAAGATGCAGGGGAAAAGAGCATCAACTGGACATGCTGACAACCTTGAGGTTAGAAACGAGCAGCTAATGGGAGCAGACTTCAGGTGGATTGTGATCTGAGACACTGGGACAAGACACTGCTGGTGTTTCTAAGTCATTACAACAATTATAGAAAACAGCAAGAGAAAAAGGTGTTCAGTCCTCCCACAGGAAGGGATTACAGAACGCTGGGGAAAGCATGAGCTTTGGCCTCAGAGACCAGGTCCTCTCTGGTTGTTTGTCTTGGAACGAGTTACTCAGTAGTGGAAGTGGATGGAGCTAGTTCTTACCATTTTCCACCTGAGGTCTTGCTCCCTGCCAGGCAGTGACAGATCCTGTAGGGACATTCATTCCTAACAACCCTATGAGGTAGGTACTATTATTATCTCTATTTTATAGAGGAAGAATCTGAGACTTTGCAGTGAAATAATAGGCCTACAAGTGGGACCTATATAACTACTTTCTATCTAATCTCTCTGTCTTCATTTTTTACCTGCCAAGTGGTAGTAAAAAATAATGTCTCGTATTGTTGGAGAAATAAGGAGTAATTCACATCAAGTCTGTGTATAATAGTTATTCAGTAAATGTAAACCTTATTCTCTCTTGAGAATGAATCACAAAGAAATAATAAACAGGAATGAAAGACCCTGCATATAAAGAAGTAACCTAGAAGCCATTTTAGTGTCCAACAATATGACTATATATTAGAAAAGGGTCTTCAAGGATTTCATGAAAAATGCATATTATGAAAAAACTATGCATGGATTTCAATTCTTTTGCGTCAGAATAAAGTTGTACTTTAATTCCACTCTTGAACTTTTTGAAGCCCTGTCATATGTTTGTATACATAAACATATATATGTGTATATTATAAAATATAATATTATATATATATATATATATTACTGCTATTGGTTCTGTTTCTCTGGAGAACTCTAAAACAATGTCTAACACTGGGAAAAAGTTTTGCAAATTATGACAGAATAGTATACTGCCACTAAAATATTTATGAAAATATATAATAGCATAATATTTTGGAAAATGTTTATAATATTAATTTTAGGTTATTAAAGCAAACTTCAAAATAAGAGATGTACATTGATAACAACTATATAGTTTATTTAATTGGGAAGATTAAAGAATTGAGAAGCAAAATTTAAAAATTATAATTTGTAAGGTGTAGGTTATTTAATGTTGTGGTCTGTTACCTTGCTGTATTAAAAAAGAGGCCAGCATAAATAAAAGCAGGGGCCAGCCTATACTGCAACGACTAGGTGCTGCGCAGAGGAAGCTGGATCCCACATGGCCAGCCAGGGTCCGTGTTCTGGACCTATTGGCTTGAAAAATACACTGGATGCATGTATGGATGCCCAGGATCCTGACAGGATAGGGAAGAAAAGGGATTGTGGTATGACCAGGTCCCATTTGGGGGGCATGCTTTCTCTCTCTTTCTGTCTCTCTCTCTCTCTCTCTCTCTCTCTCTCACACACACACACACACACACACACACACACACTTATATAACCTCTGAATAAAAAAAGGAGGAAAACAAAACAAAAGCAGGGCCAGGTGCTACAAGTAGCAGCTGCTGTCAGCAAGCCCAGGGGATAACTTCCACATGTCTGAAATGTGCAAAGGACACCAGTTCTTTCATCCACATGGGCCTATGCAGAGTGGACCCTACCAGCAATGTCATTTTGTTGTGTTGTACTAAGAATGGTAACACACCTTTTGAACAAATCCTGGTGGAGGGATAAGGCTTCAATAGATATACCATGTACTGATCAACCTATTTCATTCTGTAACTTCAGTGAATTTTTATGGTCCAATGATTCAGTCGACTTTACAGTGAGGTAGGAAAGCTTCATTTAGAGGCCTTTTCCCTTACTCAGCTGGGGTTGAGCAATACACAGAATTTCTTTGACTGGAAAAGAGTAGTGCTGTAGTGCTTAACCTCCAAGGAGATTATTTCATAAAATATTGATTTTTTTTTTGCACGAGAAGGAGATAGTTCATGAATAGAAAATGTAAGCATAGGCAAAATTCTTCAGTTCCCTCAGTTCATAAGCACAACATGTAATGAGTACAGCTTACAAGCAGAGGCTGACGTCCACTGTTCCTACTGGGAGACAGACAGGCAGAACTAGAAAAATATCCCCCCTAATATTACAGCTCCAAGATCAGGTGTGCCAAAAACAGACCAACCTGGACTGTACAGCCTTTTCCTGCAGGCTGTGAAGGCAAAGCTATAGACTGTTGCAAGTTGTAGGCATTTTTTACTCCAGACCTCCCAAACGATAACTGGGCCCTCTTTTTCAAAATGAGACCCACCTTAGGGCACTGTAGCAGGCAATACGGTTTCGTGAGCTATTGCTGTCTTCTGAAAACCAAAACAGTGTTGCATCATCTGAAATGGTATTGCAGGACTAAGAGGTCCTGACAGCCTTCCAGAACCAGGCCCTCATCCTCCCCAGCTTACCTCTGATCCACCATCACTCTTGACGTGACTCTGTATGGGTAGGTAGCTATCCTGGAGTTGGATAGCCTGGTATGGGAGTGTGCAGTGGTCCAGAATCTAGACTCATGATTATGTTCTAGCTCACATTATCTCACGAACTGAGCTACCTCGAGCAAATCAATGAATTAGTCTTAATATTTGTGTCCTTGGTCATGGATAAGGAACATTGAGAGATGTTGTGAGGATCAAATAAGAAAATGCAGGTGAAAGTGCTTTAAACGTAGGACATCAAAATGGGACATAAGTTCTCACCCACGAAGATGGCTATAATCAAAACGATAGATATTAACAAGCATTAGACAAGGATATAGAGAAACTGGAACCCTCATTTATTGCTGGTAGGATTGTAAAATGGCTGTGGTATACAGTTTGGCAGTTCCTCAAACATTTAGCGTTACATCTAGGTATATATAGTCAAGAGAAATGAAAATGTATCTACACAAAAATTTGTACATGAATGTTTTCATAACATGGCTATTATTGATAATAGCCAAAAACTGGAAACAACTCAAGTGTCCATCCCTGATGAGTGGATAAATAAAATATGGTATAGCCGTATAGTTGAATATTATTCAACAATAAAAGGGTGTAAATGCCTATATATGCTTCAACATGGATAAGCCTTGGAAACATTATACTAAAGAAGCCAGTCACCAAAGGACTCAGAGTGTGATTCCATTTACACGAATGATCCAGAATAGAGAAATCCATACAGATTAAAAGTACATTAGTGTGGGGCAGCAGGTGGCATAGTGGTTAAGGTGCTGGACTCCCATGTGGCCAACCACAGTTTAAGTCCTGGACCTGGCAGCTTGAAACTCATACCAGGTGCATGTGCATGCTTTCCCAAAATCCCAAGAGGAGATTGGAAGAAAAGGGACTTTGGCATGGCCATCTCCTAGGAGGTGACTTCTCACTTTCTGTCTCTGTCTCTCTGCATGCATCCTATAGCAAAAATCACTCAAAAAAATAGATTAATGATTGACAGGGTCTAGGAGTTGGGAGAGGAAGGGTACTAAGTGATAACAGGATTTCTTTTTGGGGGTAATCAAGTTGTACTAAAATTGATTTATCATTATACCCCATAACTATACTAAAAACCATTGAATTTTGCAATTTAAATGGGTTATAGTACGTGAATTTTATCTCAATATAAAGCTGTTCTGGGGAAAAAAATGTGTGATGCAAAGTCCATTAATAATAATACTGTGTTTTCTGTGAATGACTAAATGGACCTGAGGTCAACTTGGGGCCTGATTAACTTATCAAAAACATCTTTGAAATTCAGGATGCATCTTATAATCGATGCCTCACAATCTATTGACCAGGCCATAGTTGTCATTGTCTGCATGCCCATGAACATCATAAACACCAGTTTCAGGGCAAGAGGAAGCGTCTTCATAAAAAAGAAAAGAAAAAACACCAGGCTCCTTGGACTCAACGAACTTAGCCTTGGTAGCTCAGTCAACAGCAAACTAAACTATGGTGCTGAAAGCCCATCATTCTCTGTGTGTTCAGATCCCTTTGTCAGCTAGAAAACATGCCAGGCATGTGTGCATGTGCCCAAATCCTGACAAGCTAGAAGGCCGGAAATAGGGATCACAGAGTGATGAGACCCATCTCTCGCACACACGTGTACACACCCACACACCCATGTACTTTCCATCATGAATAAAATAAACTTAAATAAAAACAAAAACACCAGGTTCCAAACTTGACTAATGAGTGTCAATTGCTTAAATAAAATCCTAGATTGAGGGCCAGCAACTGGCGTGGAGGTTAAGGTAGCTGGAGCCCACATGGCCAACTGAGCAGTTCAAGTCGTGGACCTGGTGGCTTGAAAATCACTCCGTATGTGTATGCGTGCATGCCCAAAGTCCCAAGAGGAGAATGAAGGAGAAAGGATTGAGGCTTGGCCATCTCTCCTGAAGGATGCTTTCTCACTTGTACCATTATAGAGCACACGTGCCCTAAAACAAAAACTAAAAAAATTTAATTAAATTTTAAAATCCCAAGTGGAAGAGTGAAGCACTTTCATAATCCTAGGAATCAAGTGTTTATGGGTAATAAATTATCACATGCTTGGTGATTTTCTGGGAGCAGGAATCAAAAACAGGCGAGCAAAGAGCCCAGCCCCAAGGGCTTTCCATACTTTCAGACTCTCCTGTGAAATGCTGCACCACCAATGCCCTTGATGGCACAAAGGATGACACTGAGTGAATAAGCAATGACATGGATGCTGAGCCAAACGAGTGATTCAGAAGGCTGGGACTCAGAATTTGAAGACAACGCAGGAATATCTTGAATCATTTATTTTGCCTAGGTTTTCCATCTTATGGATGCAGAGGAGTGTTAAATGTTTCAAAAATCTAAATCTAAAAGAGCAGTTTCAAAAAGTAAAAAAGAAAAATTGTAAGTGAAGAAAACATCATCTCATAGTTTAATAGGTAACATTTTTTTCTTTCTTAAATTCCCCATGATATTGGGTTAGGAGAAAAGTCATGATGTATTTTTTTCTGTTTTTTTTTTTTTTTTTCTGTGCAAAAATGCATCGTGACTTTTCCCACCGATATGATGCCGTATCATCAGTGGACTTAGATTGGTGATATTCGGTACTTCTTACTTATCAAAAGCAGTTCAGGAGGGTTGCAGGAACCACTTTTTAAGTGGAATGTGACATCTCTAGCTGCTTTATTGAAAAATAATACAGCACAATTCTCTTTACACGAGCTTTGAAATTAATTGATACTTGTCGTACGACTACCATGGAATGTTTGTTTTAGTAAGAGTTGTGTGCCGGTTATTGACCCCTTCCTCTGCCAAGCACTGTGCTAAGTGCTTTTCATGCATTTTCTCACTGGCACCTAACAGCAATGACATGTAGAAGGTCTTATTTCCTGTTTTACAGAAGAGGGAGCTGAAGTTAAGGAATATTAAATAACTCTTCTGGAGTCCTTCAGCAACTAAATGACAG
Organism: Tupaia belangeri chinensis; assembly: GCF_000334495.1. Lineage (NCBI taxonomy): Eukaryota > Metazoa > Chordata > Mammalia > Scandentia > Tupaiidae > Tupaia > Tupaia belangeri. Next base: position 1,509,708 of record NW_006160114.1, on the reverse strand, counting down.
AACTAGGATTTGACTCCGTCGACTCCAAAAGATCATGCTCTTGTCTGTTGTGCCAGAATGCTTTCATGGCTGATGTAAATTGAGCCGTAAAATGATAGACAATGCATACAAAAGGAAATAGGTAAAAGAAGCTCTGTATAGAAGTTCTGTGGGAGTTATAGGTTTCTGGGCTTTCTCTAAGTACACTGAGAGTCAACTCAGTCAACTCCGCATTTTCTTTCTTTCTTCTTTTTTAAAATTTTATTTAATTCTGCCATAGGAGGGTGCATTTCCAACACAGTATTCATGTTGTTATCCACCCCCAGTCCCAGCTAACTAAGATCACAGGCACACTTGTAATGGAGGACCCAGGATGTGAACCCATGACCTTTTTTGTGCGAATCTAGTTGCATTAACATTATGCTACTGCCTGAGCACAACTCTGCATTTTCCATGTGACTGGATGGAACTTAGAGTGATTCTCATGAGTGAGAATCTCTAGGTTATAGGTTTAACTTTCTCCTGTAAATTCTGTTGATAAGCTGTAAAATCATTAAGTTTCCATTTTCCACCTTTATTCTCCCACATTCTGTCTTTCTTTTATACACTGAAACAAACCTTGGAGAGAATTACAAAGGATTTGAGTTGCAGAACTAGAACATGGATAAGCTATAACAAAATTCCAAATCATAGAACTGTGGAGCTAAAAAGGCAGTCAGAAACTAGCACATAACAAACCATCTATGAAGCTTTTCCCAGACCTATTGAATGAGGATCTCAAGAGGTTGGTATAAGAATTAGATTCTCAGTGATTCTGAGACTCGAATTAGATTCTCAGTAATAGGCTTAATGGGACCAGTGGGTGGCATGGTGGTTAAGGTGCTGGAACCTGCATGACCAACTGCAGTTCAAGTCCCAGACCCAGTTTGAAAGCCAGGCCCGGCTCATACGCAAGCATGTCCAAAATCCCAAAAGGAGAATAGAGAAGGGACTGTGACATGTCCATTCCTCCTGGGCGGATGATTTCTCATTCTCTATTTGTGGCCTGTGCACACACCTTATGGTAAAAATCTGGAAAAGAAAAAAAAAAGGAGGGGGGGCGTGGGTGGGTTCTTGGACCAGCAACTTCAGCATCACTTGGAAACTTGTAAGAAATGTAAAATCTCGGGTCCACTCCAGACCATTGGATCAGAACATCTGGGGGTAGGGCCCAGCAAACTGTGCTTTACCAACACCTTCCAGAAAAGTCTGAAACCTGCTAAAGTTTGAGAACCATTGAATTAGAGCAAGAATTTCAATAGGCTCCTAAAGTATTCCTCCTTTTTGGAAGTCACAGCTCTATTTCACATGCAATTTAAAAATATTTGTTTTCATATTTTAGACACATGAATTCTCTTTCAGCATTTATATATTTAAAAGCACAAAAAATCCTACCCTAACAGTCTACGTCTATTCTCCTACTTACCTCCTAATGTGACTAAAATGATCTTTCCTTAAAAAGTTTATAGGTGGGGGACCAGCAGTTGGCGTAATGGCTATGTCGTTGTACTCCCACCTAGTCGACCACAGTTTGAGTCCCAGATCCTGGGGCTTAAACTCACACCGGGTGTATGCATGTGTGTGTGTCCAAGATCCGGAGGAGAATGAAGGAGAAGGAACTGTGGCGTGACCACACCCCCCGGGGGTGATCTCTCACCTTCTGTCTCTCTGTCTCTCTCTGCCTTTCTGGCGAGCGCATGCACCCTATAGCAAAAACCTCTCCAAAAATAAAATGTTTATTGGTGGGGCCAGCAGGTGGCATGGTGGTTAAGGTGCTGGATTCCCAAACTTGGTTTGAGTCCTGGACCTGGAGACTTGCTTTCTCACTTTCTCTCTCTCTTTGTCTCTCTCTGGTGAGCACACATGCCCTATAGCAAATTTTGAATAAATAAACAAATAAATAAAAGGAATAAATAAAATTAAATAAACAATTGTTTTTTAAAAAAGTTTATCAGTTTTGGGACCAGGTGGGGCACAGTAGTCCTGCAGCTGGACCCACAGGAGAGGGGTCTTAGATTTGCTCCTGGGACCTCCCTGAGCATGCCAGCTGAGACTCGAAGTGGAAGGTGGCAGGAGGGCCCTGTTGGAGGTATCTGTCTCCTTCTGTCTCTCTCATAAAATAAATAAAAACAAACAAAAAGTGTATCAGTCTTAGGTATTTTTTGCATTAAGCTGTAAAATATTATATTACAAACTACCTCTTATTTTTGAAAAATATCCACTTTGGGAATGCACAAATATATAGTATGGTTAAAATGATTCTAGAAAGTTTCTTGGGACATTCATTTTGCTGCATGGGCATTTTGTTCAAATTATTACTGTTAAAAAATCACTCTCAATGTATTGACTCCAGTGAAAAAAAAATTAGTGAGAAGTTGCTATAACCAATAAGAGGGAAGATATTTTTCTAGTTCATAAGTATCTTTAATCAGTTTTATTTCTGAAATATTTCTTTATTCTCCCACATTCTGTCTTTCTTTTATACACTGAAACAAACCTTGGAGAGAATTACAAAGGATTTGAGTTGCAGAACTAGAACATGGATAAGCTATAACAAAATTCCAAATCATAGAACTGTGGAGCTAAAAAGGCAGTCAGAAACTAGCACATAACAAACCATCTATGAAGCTTTTCCCAGACCTATTGAATGAGGATCTCAAGAGGTTGGTATAAGAATTAGATTCTCAGTGATTCTGAGACTCGAATTAGATTCTCAGTAATAGGCTTAATGGGACCAGTGGGTGGCATGGTGGTTAAGGTGCTGGAACCTGCATGACCAACTGCAGTTCAAGTCCCAGACCCAGTTTGAAAGCCAGGCCCGGCTCATACGCAAGCATGTCCAAAATCCCAAAAGGAGAATAGAGAAGGGACTGTGACATGTCCATTCCTCCTGGGCGGATGATTTCTCATTCTCTATTTGTGGCCTGTGCACACACCTTATGGTAAAAATCTGGAAAAGAAAAAAAAAAGGAGGGGGGGCGTGGGTGGGTTCTTGGACCAGCAACTTCAGCATCACTTGGAAACTTGTAAGAAATGTAAAATCTCGGGTCCACTCCAGACCATTGGATCAGAACATCTGGGGGTAGGGCCCAGCAAACTGTGCTTTACCAACACCTTCCAGAAAAGTCTGAAACCTGCTAAAGTTTGAGAACCATTGAATTAGAGCAAGAATTTCAATAGGCTCCTAAAGTATTCCTCCTTTTTGGAAGTCACAGCTCTATTTCACATGCAATTTAAAAATATTTGTTTTCATATTTTAGACACATGAATTCTCTTTCAGCATTTATATATTTAAAAGCACAAAAAATCCTAACCTAACAGTCTACTTCTATTCTCCTACTTACCTCCTAATGTGACTAAAATGATCTTTCCTTAAAAAGTTTATAGGTGGGGGACCAGCAGTTGGCGTAATGGCTATGTCGTTGTACTCCCACCTAGTCGACCACAGTTTGAGTCCCAGATCCTGGGGCTTAAACTCACACCGGGTGTATGCATGTGTGTGTGTCCAAGATCCGGAGGAGAATGAAGGAGAAGGAACTGTGGCGTGACCACACCCCCCGGGGGTGATCTCTCACCTTCTGTCTCTCTGTCTCTCTCTGCCTTTCTGGCGAGCGCATGCACCCTATAGCAAAAACCTCTCCAAAAATAAAATGTTTATTGGTGGGGCCAGCAGGTGGCATGGTGGTTAAGGTGCTGGATTCCCAAACTTGGTTTGAGTCCTGGACCTGGAGACTTGCTTTCTCACTTTCTCTCTCTCTTTGTCTCTCTCTGGTGAGCACACATGCCCTATAGCAAATTTTGAATAAATAAACAAATAAATAAAAGGAATAAATAAAATTAAATAAACAATTGTTTTTTAAAAAAGTTTATCAGTTTTGGGACCAGGTGGGGCACAGTAGTCCTGCAGCTGGACCCACAGGAGAGGGGTCTTAGATTTGCTCCTGGGACCTCCCTGAGCATGCCAGCTGAGACTCGAAGTGGAAGGTGGCAGGAGGGCCCTGTTGGAGGTATCTGTCTCCTTCTGTCTCTCTCATAAAATAAATAAAAACAAACAAAAAGTGTATCAGTCTTAGGTATTTTTTGCATTAAGCTGTAAAATATTATATTACAAACTACCTCTTATTTTTGAAAAATATCCACTTTGGGAATGCACAAATATATAGTATGGTTAAAATGATTCTAGAAAGTTTCTTGGGACATTCATTTTGCTGCATGGGCATTTTGTTCAAATTATTACTGTTAAAAAATCACTCTCAATGTATTGACTCCAGTGAAAAAAAAATTAGTGAGAAGTTGCTATAACCAATAAGAGGGAAGATATTTTTCTAGTTCATAAGTATCTTTAATCAGTTTTATTTCTGAAATATATTTTTCCCTACTATGGTTTTGATTTGATACTTGGTCTAGGGAAGGAAGGAACTCGTTTAGGTCAATTTTTCCCAAATGGTGTTCTTGCCAAGATGTCCAAACTTATTTCTCGAAGAGAAGCCTCTATGGTAAGTACATTTGGAAATTCTGTGTTTAAAAATATTAAATACATAGATTCATTTCCTGACTTTAGAGTTTCTGATATGATAATAATTACTGTGAATTTTAGGGGTGTTGGGCAGGGTTAGTCCACAGCATTTGCCAGCTTTTTTTAAATAAAGAATTTTGGAAACAAATGAACAAAGCCTTTCTAAGGACCTTCTGCATTGACATGGAAATAGACTTGTTATATAGAATCCTTCTTTGTAATGGTAATTTATGCAAAGGCACTTTACCTGTAAATTCTTTTGATGATTACCTTAGTTAGTAAAATATTCTACTAGTTGATTTTTGGTGTCCCGGAACTAAAATTTAGCCCGTAGGTCTGTGAAATGTGTTTCTAGGTGCATCTCTGCTTTAAATAATTCCTTTCATGTTTTATAAAACATTGTTTCTAGAATGATGTGGGTCTTTTTTTTTTTTTAGCTATTTAATACATATAAAATGAGCATAACAGATATTGTTCAAATTAAATCTCAGTTAAAAATTTTTTTTTTTGTATCGATACTAGGCAGACAAGGCCGGTTGACTTATGACCTTACTGGTAATAATGAAGTGCTTTCAATTAGTAATGTTTCCTCAATGAATAATTATTGAATGTAATATTAAATTATGTTTTGCTTAATAATGAAGCCACTAAAAAGAAGTAGATACTAGTTTTCTGTTGCCATGTGACAAAATGATCACAAACAAAGGCTCCAGAAACACCCACTACTGGCACGAAGTTCCGCAGGTCAGAAGTTCAGCCTGGCATGCCTATGCTCAAGGTATCCCAAAGCAGAAATCAAAGTGTTAGCCAAACTGAGCTCTTTTGCTTTCAAGCTCTTCAGGTTATGTTGGCAGAATCCCCTTCCTTTGGGCTTTGTAACTGAGGTCCTGTTTTCTTGATTGGCAGTAGGAATTTGCTTTCTAGTCCTAAAAGCTGCTTTCGGAACCTTTCCCTGCAGCTCCCTCCACCGTCAAGCCAGGACTTTAAATTTTCTTGTACTTTAAATCTCTGACTCCCTTTAGGCCTCCAGCAGCAGAAAACTCTCTACTTTTTCATTTTTCAGTGTGATTAGTAAGGCCCACCTGGGTAAAGTCCTTTAGAGTCAACTGTGCCATCTAGCACTACCTAATCATAGGGTCCAATCTCTTCATATTCACCAATTCCACCATGTTCAAAGGTGGAGGGGACTTTTCCCATAATTAATTAATATTTTCCTGTAAGAGAAAGAGAGACAGCAGCCCTAATAGAGCCTGAACTCTGCAACCCACCTGGCAGACTCTGCCACTTCAGATCATGTGCTGCACACATGTGGCCAGCATGTTCAGGGAGGTCTCTGGATGCAAACTAGGGAAAGGAACCGTTCCCTGTGGGGAAGGATCCCCTCGCAACACACTGCATTTCACCATTGCACCACTGCACCATGTCTGGCCCAGGGAGGGGACTCTCTACAGACAGAGGTCATTGAGAATCATCTTAGAATTTTGGTTACCATAAAGTGTAAGATACATCCCAATTCTCTGAAGGTTAGTAATTAGGAGACAGATACACAAATATGATCAGAATGTAAAATTTCACATGCATGCTACAATTGATTCAGCAATAGTGTATGGAAGAACAACATCAGTGGAAACAATTGGTTAGAAAGGTCACATAGAGTTTAAAAATACCAGGACAAGCAGTTAGCATAATGGCTATGTCACTGAACTCCCATGTAGCCGACTGTGGTTCGAGTCTCAGACTCACGCCAGACATGTGTGCATGCGTGCCCAACATCCCGAGAGGAGAATGGAGGAGAAGGGATTGCAGCGTGACCATCCCCCCAAGGGGTGATTTCTCACTTTCTATCTCTCTGTCTATCTCTGTCTTTTTGGTGAGTGCATGTGCCCTATAGCAAAAACCTCTCAAAAAAAAAAAAAAATACTGGGTCGTTGGAAAAGTCATGATGTATTTTTATATGTTTTTCTATGCAAAAATGCAACATGCCTTTTCCCACCACCCAGTTGTACCAGAACCTGAGGGATAGCAACGGCTATTATTTATTGAGTTATAAACTGTCAGTACTGTGCTGTTTATATGTATTACATTCATTCGGTCATTACAAAAATCCCACAACAATTATTCCCATTTTACAGATAAGGAAACAGACGCTTCAAGGGGCAGAAGCACTGGCAAGTGGTAGAACCAGGAGCAGTGAGAAGCCAGGGAGCGCTCTGCCTCTGTGCAATGTTAACAGACATCCATTAGATCATTACTTCATGCGAGCACCTGCTGTGTGCAGCAACGTGAAAGCACTGTACCATCCCTGCTCTCAGGACTTCACCACAAAAGCCAGGGTCAACAGAACCAATTATTGCCCTGGAGTATAGGAAGGGCATTGGAAGGGAACGTGTGACCTCACAGAAGCAGGAATAATCAACTGCTTCAGTGACTTCCCCTTCTCAGAGGAGGTGACACTTGATCTAGATGTGAAGCCTGAATATCTCCAGAATGTGGAGGATTGGGGTTAACCAGGAGAATTTCCAAATGTGGGCAAAGTCAGGAAGAATGAAATCATGTGGACTGTTTGGGGGAAAGGCCAGTATATCCTGATGTTCTGCAGGATTGTAGGACCTGAGACGTGATGGGGAAAGATAACATGAGGTTGGAGAAGCAGCCAGAGGTTCGATCATAAAGGGTCTTGCATGGCATAACGACCAGTTGGGATTTATTCCATAGGTAGGGAATCCAGAATTATTTTAAGCAGGCCAATAACATGACCAGTGTGTATCTAGAAAAAGCTGAGTTTGTTAGTAGTGTGGAAGACATATTTGAGAATACCTCGGAGCGGGAACATCAGTTAGCAGGCTAGCGTGATGGCCTAGATAAGAGATATCAAGGGCCTAAGGTGACAGGTGGACAAATAGGAAGGGAGCATGGATACATGACATTTGGTGACTGATCAGATGTAGGATATAAACAAGAAGGGATTTAGGATGACCCGAAGTGTCTGATTTATCATCTGGACCTGTGTACCATTAATTGGGATAGGAGATTTCAGAGGGAAAAGAAAATTCAGTATGGGGTAAATAAAGGTTGCATCATCTGTGTTCCATCCTAGAGATAGCCAGGAGAGACTAGGACACAAACACAGACCTGGAGCTCAGGAGAGAAATCCAGCCTAGAGGGAATCTTTAATGCTCTGGAATTTTGGAATCTTTAGTGCTCAGGAATGAATTCAGTGCCTGTTGACTCAAGTTTCTTGGGCTAAGCCCTCGGGGTACAGACACAAAGATACAGATCCCACCTCCAGTAAGATGTCAGCTCGCATGCACCTGCCCAGATGTTGTGCTATTAGGATAAGCGTGTGCAGAGCATACACGCAAAGCAGTCACATGGAGTGGCTTTCTAGAGCGGGTAATTCCAGGGATTTTAGCTAAGCCCTGGAAGGCATAAAAGAAGACATCTACAGAGCAAGTGCAGAGTGACCAGAGAGTCAAGCATTGGGGTGGTTGGAGAGAAAACAGAATCCAGATTAAGATAGTTGTATAGCACTGTGGTTTCATAAGAGCTCACTCAGTCTCACTCAGTAGAGAGGGATCCAGGGGACTGATCCAAGAGGTAGGTGGGCTCTCCACCAACCGGTCACTTTATGATGCATTTATGCTGTGGTCCTGGAGCTGCTCAGACTCAGAGACTTGATTTATTTTATTTGCTAATTGTCATTAACTTGTTTAAGTTTATCCATCTTTTTTGTGAGGATAACACATATAAGCAGCACAGTACAAAGTGTTTATAATCAATCAATGATAGCCATTGCTATTCCCTGAGAAAGAAAGAGAGGCACCCCCAATACTGTCTTTATGCTGTGATCTGTCCCCCACTCTTATCCTACCTGGATCCCGGCACACTCATGCACACCTGGTGTGCACAAAGAAAGAGGTCTCGGGACACAAACCTAGAACTTTCTCATGTGAGTTCAGCATCACAGAGCATTGCATTACTGCCGAATCACCAGCTGGCCCTTGTTAATTATCATTATATTGTTGAGTGGACATGGTTCCATTTCTCAGCAGGGGCCTCACATTAGCCAACTCACCAAGACTGATTATTTGCACATATGTATACACCTGAAAGCCAATACCTAGCTCTGCAGGGGAAGCTATAGCTGGCAGCCTGCCTGGCTGACCAGGTCCCACGCCATGGGAGACCATGCTGATACAAGATTGCTCTGGGATCATAAACCAGTGAAGGGAATTGCTAGGTGATTTCAACTTTCACTAGCACCAGATTCCTCCAGAGACAAAGAAACATTCCAATTGACTTAACGGATAGACATTTTCTACTCCTTGCTGTTGGAGTTCTCTTTTCTGACCCTTCTAGTCACACTATTTCTATAAACCAGGTCCAGTGCATCTGTGTTTCTGTTGGCTAAAATGTAATCACTGTAACGCTACCTCCCTGAACTATGCCTGGGTTTTGATTGGACTTTTAGGATATTCCAAGCTCTTCAGCCACTTACTTACAGAGCAAGGATTCTTTTGATTTACGCTTGCAGATTAGGTTCTTTGTGTATAGATTTAACTGGGGAAAGCCCAGGTGATAACTTACTTTAGATGTTAAAGGACAGCCCACAGTCACCTCCTGTAAAGAAAAGTCAAAGGTTAGTTAACGTCAGGGGTGGAGACAGATTGCTAAATTCTTGAAAATTTGGCTAAGGAGTTTGTGCCTTGTCCTGAGAATACTAGTGGGCCCTTGGAAATAGGGGCCCTGGGAAGGCTGGATGAAATCAGTATTTCAAGGCACATTAATCTGGGACTGAAGGTGAATTATATAGAATAAGGAGAGGCCAAAGGCCAAGAAGTCCGTTAAGAAGCTGAGATGAGAGGCCAGTACGGGGTGTGGTCAAGGCACTAGATGCTCACATGGGTGCAAGAATGAAAAGCTTTTTAAAATTCCAACCTGTTGACTAATCTAGACTTTTTTTTTTAGATTTTTTTTCTGTAAGATTCATGTATTCCCCGGAGGGACAGAGACAGAAAACAAGACATCCCCCAGGAGAATGGTCACATGGCAATCTCTTCTCCTCTATTCTCCACTTGGGATTTTGGGCACACACACACATGTGCCCAGCCTGAATTTCAAGCCACTAGGTCTGGGACGTGAACCATGATCAGCCACATAGAAATCTAGTGCCTTAACCACTACACCACCATCTGGCCCTAAACTCTTTTCTTTTCTCAAATATCTTCAGAAGAAATATTCCCAATGTAAGCAATAAGTTTGTGGCCAGCCCAGTAGTCTAATGGTTAAGAGAGTGGAATCTCACATGACTGACTGTGGTTCGAATCCCAACTCTGGTTGCTTGAAATCATACTGGGCACCCCTGTGCCCCAAATCCTGCTGCACCCAGATCCTGACAGAATGGAGAGATGGAGGTGAAGGTACTGTGGTATGATCACTTCCCACTCAGAGGGTGCTTTTCCCCTCTCCCTTTCCTCTCTGTTTCTCTCTGGGCAGTGTACACTCCCTCTGGCAATCAAAAACAAAGAAAGAATGAACAGTAAGTTTTGAAGAATAAGGACTAGAACTTTAGGAGAAACCGAGGCTACCAGGAAGAGTGGCAGGGCATAAGGGCCATTTGCTGGGAATGGATAGAGGGGAATTGATCTCTTATCAATCAGTATTTATTAAGCATTTAATACAAGCCTAAGGTTGCATGAGGCTTGTGGAAAAGCTCATGGATCCAGCTTCTCCTTATGAGGAGCTTCAGAGCCACCTTGGGAGCTAGATCTTCTCTAAGAAAAAACTAGAAGTTAGCCACACAAAAAGGATATAACCAAGCTGCTAAGCCAGTGCACACAGGCCAACATAGTTCCATATGAACCAAACGATGGGCTTCTGGAAACCATGACAGAGAAAAGAACAAGGTCAGGGGAACATACACACCAAAAAAACCCTTGAAAGGAAGGAATAGGCAAAACTGGTGCTGGAAAGTTTAGTAACAGATTCCAGAGGGATTTATCCTTCTTGTCCCCCCCAGAGGTTTATACTTTGCAAAACACTTTTATGTGTATTAATCTCATTTTAGCCTTGACACAATCCAGCAAGGGAGGCAAGAGAGGCAAGGGAAGGATTAAAAAGGGGAAAAGGATTTGAGAGAGATTTATGATGTAGAAACAGCAGGATTTTATGACCAATTAATCTTCTGGTTAAGGGTGAGGGAAGAGGTGAGCATGAGCACCCCCCCGCACCCATTCTCTTATTAAATCACGCAGACAGCAAATACTTGAGGGTCTTTTGAGTATCCTGTCTATGCACTGATACTAGGGTTCCAGATTCCTAGCTGGGGCTACCAGGTAGATCATAGCATAGGTCTGGGACGTGAACCATGATCAGCCACATAGAAATCTAGTGCCTTAACCACTACACCACCATCTGGCCCTAAACTCTTTTCTTTTCTCAAATATCTTCAGAAGAAATATTCCCAATGTAAGCAATAAGTTTGTGGCCAGCCCAGTAGTCTAATGGTTAAGAGAGTGGAATCTCACATGACTGACTGTGGTTCGAATCCCAACTCTGGTTGCTTGAAATCATACTGGGCACCCCTGTGCTCCAAATCCTGCTGCACCCAGATCCTGACAGAATGGAGAGATGGAGGTGAAGGTACTGTGGTATGATCACTTCCCACTCAGAGGGTGCTTTTCCCCTCTCCCTTTCCTCTCTGTTTCTCTCTGGGCAGTGTACACTCCCTCTGGCAATCAAAAACAAAGAAAGAATGAACAGTAAGTTTTTAAGAATAAGGACTAGAACTTTAGGAGAAACCGAGGCTACCAGGAAGAGTGGCAGGGCATAAGGGCCATTTGCTGGGAATGGATAGAGGGGAATTGATCTCTTATCAATCAGTATTTATTAAGCATTTAATACAAGCCTAAGGTTGCATGAGGCTTGTGGAAAAGCTCATGGATCCAGCTTCTCCTTATGAGGAGCTTCAGAGCCACCTTGGGAGCTAGATCTTCTCTAAGAAAAAACTAGAAGTTAGCCACACAAAAAGGATATAACCAAGCTGCTAAGCCAGTGCACACAGGCCAACATAGTTCCATATGAACCAAACGATGGGCTTCTGGAAACCATGACAGAGAAAAGAACAAGGTCAGGGGAACATACACACCAAAAAAAACCCTTGAAAGGAAGGAATAGGCAAAACTGGTGCTGGAAAGTTTAGTAACAGATTCCAGAGGGATTTATCCTTCTTGTCCCCCCCAGAGGTTTATACTTTGCAAAACACTTTTATGTGTATTAATCTCATTTTAGCCTTGACACAATCCAGCAAGGGAGGCAAGAGAGGCAAGGGAAGGATTAAAAAGGGGAAAAGGATTTGAGAGAGATTTATGATGTAGAAACAGCAGGATTTTATGACCAATTAATCTTCTGGTTAAGGGTGAGGGAAGAGGTGAGCATGAGCACCCCCCCGCACCCATTCTCTTATTAAATCACGCAGACAGCAAATACTTGAGGGTCTTTTGAGTATCCTGTCTATGCACTGATACTAGGGTTCCAGATTCCTAGCTGGGGCTACCAGGTAGATCATAGCACCATCACCTGAGACAGGAAAGGAGGGGAAAGATGAGTGTGGGGTGCAAGTGGTTTTGTTCAATTTTCATGTGGTTTGGTTTCCACCATGTGCACTTTGGGATACCCATGGTACACAACCCAGGTCAAATGGGTGAGTAGCCAATTTTTCAGAAAAATTGGACTTTTTCAGGACTTGGAGCTGAGACATGACATAAACTATTAACCAGAAGGTGAGAGTTAAAACTGAGAGTGGGGGCCAGCAGGTGGTGTGGTGGTTAAGGTGCTAGACACCCCCATGGCCAACCATTGTTTGAATCCTGAACCTGGTGGCCCGAAAATCACACGAGGCATGTGTGCATGTCTACGCAAAATCCCAGGAGGAAAATGGAGGAGAAAGGACTGCAGTGTGGCCATCCCCCTTGGGTGGTGATGTCTCACTTTCCCTCTTACTGTCTCTCTGTCTCTCCAGTGAGCACACTCATCCTATAGCAAAAATCTTTGAAAAAACAACAAACTGACAGTAGGTTAGATGACCTCTGGAGATCTTCGTTAAGATATTTAACAATTCAGAGCTTCAGTTTCTTTCTGTGGGAAATGAAGAAGATAGTATCTACCTCTCAGGATTATCTTAGATCCAATGAACGTGAATGGGCCTTAAATACAGCGGTGCATTATATACATTGGATATATTATTGCTTATCATTCATCACTTCAGTATCTGTATCTCGTCTTACCCATCGATTTAGCAAATTCCCCAAAGAAGACTAAAATTTCACACTAATACTTCTCCATTATCACATTATCATTATACCCCAGGCATCGGTCAAGAGTTAAACATGAATAGGTCTTGGTATTCAAGCTTTGGGATAGGAATTAAAAATGTTGAATTAATTCATAAATATATGAATTATATAAATATATTCAGAAAGGCATATCTGATGGGGAAATGGGGCAGGGAGATAATTATACAAGACAGAATGGTTGTACTATTGTTAAGCCTGATTTCTAAAAGCATGAGTAATGAATGATTAATGTGAAAAGATATTTTGACTTATTCTGACCATTGAAAAGTAAAAAGGAGGGGAAATTTAGAGAAATGTGAGAGAAAATTTCAAGTTGTGATCAGGAAATCCCCTGATTGTCAAAATGAAAGATTGGGGGGGAAAGCCAGGATACCTTCAGAAAAATACTCAAAGCAAAATTGGCAGAGACTAAATTTAGAAGCACTTTTTAAATTGAGTATAAGGAGAAAACAGGTGACAAAGGGGTATTTTTAAAGATTTACTTTATTTTTCTTTCATTTCCAACCCATAATACTATGGTATAAAAATTACTTCCTTAGGTTAATCTTTACTTTGTGGATGAAGTTACTATAACTAACTCAATGGATTAGAACTGGACTGGAAATATCGAGGAACACATTTTCACTCAGTTTCTCAATTTTTATATAGTATAATCTGGGCACATCGACTTAGTGCCATGACCAGCCACTCCCGTGAATTTTCTGGCTCTTGTTCTTTGATGACTGGGTACATAGGTGTGTCTTCTATGCAAGCAGCTGCTCTAGCTCAGAAGTTGTGGAGGGGGACCAGTAGACAGCATAGTGATTACGTCTCTGGACTCCCATGTTGCCAACCGTGGTTTGAGTCCCAGACCTGGTGGCTTAAAACTCATGATGGGCACATGTGTGTGCATGCCCAAAATCTCTAGAGAATGGAGGAGAAGGAATTGTGGGGTGGCCATCCCCCGAGGAGATGATTTCTTGTTCTCTATCTCTCTCTATCTCTCCAGTGAGCACATGTACCCTATAGCAAAAATCTCTCAGAGGGAAAAAAAAAAACAAACCAGAAGTTGTGGAAGAAGATGATGTGCTTACCTTTCTATCAACAAAACAAAATAAGATCTTGATTCTTTTTTTAACCTTATTTCTTTCCCTCTTCCATGAGACAGAAAGAGAGAGATCGCACCTCCAAGAGCTTCCTCACACTGCAATCCACTGCCATTCACAGCCAGATAGATCATGGACGCATGCACACACCCTGGTGTGTACAGGGAGATCCTGGGACACGAACCTAAGACCTTTCCCCTGTAGGTCCACTTGTGCTAACATTGAGCCACTGCCTCTCTTGAAATGTTCAATTTTGAAGCCTCAAAAATTTAAACTGCTGTACCAGTCTTCCTTAGAACACATAAATTAGTGTGAATAGTTTGTGTTTCTGCAGTGACAAATCAAAGGAACCCAACATTTAATTCCCCTCCTTCAGTCATTTATCAAACATTTATTGAGGCACTACTGTGTTCCAGACATTGTGCTGATTGCTAGGGATACATGAATGAAGGAAAAGAGTCCTTATTCCTAGGAATCTTCCAGTCTGGTGGAGAAGACAGTATTGGATTCCAGGTGAGTGAGTGTGTGAGGTGCTGTGTCCTCTACCCAGGTTTAGAGCCAGAGCTTGCTCACACAGGAAGAGACATTGAAGCTAAGTCTCAAAGGATGAACCAGAAGTGGCCAGTTCATTGGTACGTGGCCAATTAGACTGGGAGGAAATTCCAGGGGGGTTGCAGAAGTTATTCTTGTAGTGGGAGACTATACTGTTACTAGTAAGTGGCAGAAGATTGAGTTGGAAAGGTAGTTAAGCTCGAAAGGGCCTCGTATGTTAATCTAAAGAATTTGAGGACTGGGCAGCAGCATGGCAGTAAAATTCAACACTGGCAGGCTGACCTACATGGGAAGGTCCCAGGTTTATGTCCAGAAACCCCTCTGAGTACACCAGGCACGCAGGTTCCCATGATCCAGGCGTGACTGAGGCTGGAAGTAGATTGTAGCCTCAAGACTCTGTTAGAGATGTCTCTCTATTATTCACTCATGGAAAAATTGAATTAATTTTGCAAAGAATTTGGACTTTTTACCCTGGATGTGATGAGAAATCCCCTGAGCAAGCACTCTGACCTCTTTACTGTGCGGGGAACACTTCTCTATAGCTTCAGTTACTTTGAGAGCCGGGATAGTTCTGTTTATCTTTGTATCCTCATTGATTTCCAGAAAATATGTCCTGGGAACCAGCAGTTAGCGTAATGGCTATGTCATACTCCCACGTGGTTGACTGTGGTTTGCATTCCGGACCTGGTGGCTTAAAACTCACTCCGGGCGGGTGTGCGTGCGTGCCCAAGATCCCAAGAGGAGAATGGAGGAGAAGGGATTGTGGCGTGACCATCCCCCCTGGGGGATGATTTCTCGCTTTCTGTCTCTCTGTTTGTCTGTCGAGCGCACGCGCCCTATAGCCAAAAAACTCCAAAAAAAAAAAAATGTCCTGAGCACCGTTTTGGTGAGCACCCTGAGAGTCTGTCTGTCTGTCGAGCGCACGCGCCCTATAGCCAAAAAACTCTCCAAAAAAAAAAATGTCCTGAGCACCGTTTTGGTGAGCACCCTGAGAGCCAGGGTGCCAGCGGAATAAGACTCCACCTCTGCCTCAGGGCCTCAGTCCAGTGAGGAGAGAGTGACACACACACAGCTGCTTGTCCCAGGATGGGGCGCTGGGCAGCAGAGGTGCCAGGATAGGAGGAGCCTGAAGGAGCCCCTCTAACTCAGAGCCAAGGAGCTGGCAAGGGAGAGCTGGAGGGGAGGCAAGGCCAGAGGAGGTGACAGCGGAAGCGTGTGTGGATGCACAGCACCTGGGTGTGTGCCCGCTGAGAGAGAGAATGATCCGTGGAAGGAAGGGTTGGGCATGCTGGCTAGAGACAAGGGACATGTCTTGGTGTGAGGTTGGAGGAAAAAGAATAAGGGTGGATATGACTCTAGATTGATTGACACAGGGGGTTTGCTTTTCTGCTTTTCCTGCTAATAGCAGGATACCACAGACTAGACAATTTATAAAAGTAGAGGGTGCCCAGCCGCAGGGGCTCACAGGAATCAGAGAAGGTGCTCTGCAGGCTGGGATCACAAGGGGAGGCCCAGTTCAGCATAAAGACCAGGTGCGGTGGCACACACCTGTAATATTTTTTTTTTTTTGAGAGGTTTTTGCTATAGGGCGTATGCACTCGCCAGACAGACAGAGAGATACAGAGAGACAGAAAGTGAGAAATCGCCCCCCAGGGGGGATGGCCACGCTGCAATCCCTTCTCCTCCATTCTCCTCTCAGGATCTTGGGCACTCACGCACACGCGCCCGGCGTGAGTTTTAAGCCACTGGGTCCGGGACTCAAACCGTGTTTGACTACATGGGAGTCCAGCGACATAGCCATTACGCTAACTGCTGGTCCCAACACACCTGTAATCTTAGTGATTCTGGAGGCTGAGGCCTTTTCTCAGCCAAATTCTGGCTTCCTCTCCCTCTAAACCTCTCTACAGCCAAGGAGACTATGCCCTTCAGTACAGAAGCCAGAAAGAATGTCATCACACATCAAATGCTTCCACCCAAGATACCGCCCCCATCTCTCCTCTCAGCCCTGTTGGGTTTGTAATCCTCACCGGCCATTCAAAATTCCCTCTCCTACCATGGGAATTCCCATGTCATCTAAAAAGAAGTGAGAAGGGCTTACACCTTGCTCTACCTCCCCCTATCCTGATTCAAATGGGTGTAGTCCTCTCTCTTTGCCAGCCAGCTTGGTCTTTCTGTGGAAACTGTTTTCTTCACCCCTCAACTGTGTCTCCCTGGTGTCCTCCCACTTCCTCCCTGAGATCATGGGAGTGAGTGAAGAGAACAGAGGGATCAAAACAGCAGGTTTGCTTATAAAGAGACTGCACTCCCTGAGGTAATTCCAGATGAAATGATTGCTTCAAAATAACCCAGTAGGTAGAAATGCCCATGAGAACGGGATGGAGAGTGCCAGAGCGTGCAGAGGTAAATGTGAAGCTCTGGGAGGCTGCATGGGAAGGTTCTGGGTTTGTGTCCAGAGACCTCCCCAAGTACACCAGACACAAGCATGCCCGTGATCAGGAGCTGGCTGAGGCTGGGAGCGGCTTTCAGTGCCAGGACCGTGTCAAGGGTGCTGCTGTCTCTTTGTCTGTCTCTCCTGCTCATTGAAGAAGTAAATGAACTTTAAAAACAAACAAATAAAGAAAACGAGATTGGCTATGTGTCAATACCTGTCAAAGTTGGATGATTGGTACATGGGGTTTCATTATATTCTGCCTATGTTTACTATTTTCCATACTAAAGAGTAAACAAACAAAAAAAAAGTTGATATTTTGAAAATGCTGTGAATTTACAAAAATTTACTTTGTTTTTGCCAGTTCCTTCAATAAACATCTTATTTACCAATGTAAACCAAAAAAAGGAAAAAAAAAAAAAAGAACCATTTTATAGGAATATCGCTGGCTCCGATGTCTCCTGCCCTCTCTAACCTCCAGCTCCAGTTTTCAGTCAGTGTTAGCAGGTCGTTCCCCTCTCTGGGTTCAATCAGAGTTCCCCTACCACTTCATTCCTTCTGTCTAAGCATACTTTGGAGAAGGAGCACCTTCCTTTATCACTGTTATTCTTTTCAAAGAGCAGCCCTTATTGTCAGGAAGTTGCAATGTAAACCTGACCTATACGTCCTCTGGCTGAAGCTTTTCTCCCCACCCCAGCTATGACTTTGATGTGATAGGGAGCTGCAGATAGTCTTATTTGTTTTTAAATTACTCCCTTAGGCATCCCTCTGTCTTTTTTTTTTTTTTTTTTGTCTAGCATTTTCATAGGCCTCTGGTGTTTCACACACACATACAAAGTGTCCAGAGCTTTGCCAGCCCTGAAAAAGATAAGAAACCAACTAGCGGGACCAGCAGTTGGCGTAATGCTATGTCGCTGGACTCCCATATAGTCGACTGCAGTTCGAGTCCCGGACCCCGTGGCTTAAACTCACACTGGGCATGTGTGTGTGTGCATGCCCAAGATCCTGAGAGGTGAATGGAGAAGGGATTGCGACATGGCCATCCCCCCTGGGGGTGATCTTTCCCTCTTTCTGTCTCTCTGGCACGTCCCCTCTTTCAAAATCCTCTCCAAAAAAAAAAGAAAAGAAAAGAAAAGAAAAGAAAAGAAAAGAAAAGAAAAGAAAAGAAAAGAAAAGAAAAGAAAGAAACCAACTAGCAGGTGTTTCAGGTGGAGCCTTTGTCCTGGGCTGGTGGGGTCTTTCACATCCAGCCTTCTTTCCTCTCCAGGCCTGCCCTATCCTTTCACCTTCTTCATGGCTCCGTACCATCTTCTGGATAAAACCCAGCTTTCTTAAAGGATGTATAAAATGACTGCTGGTCTGACTCTTCCTATCTCCCAACTCATAGCTCGTGATTTCTTCTTGGAAGCCTCCCTTAACTTCCCTGCTTAATACTGATCTCCCCCACGGTGCTTCCAAGCATCAGTACATATCAATACAATGCCTTTACTGTTTTCTCTACTATCATACAGGTGCTTTGAGCTCAGATGATCTCCTTTACCTTTCTGCATCTGAGCTGAGCACCACCTAGGAAGTTCTCATTTAAAGGAGCCTACTCGGATCAGTGACCCCGAAGAATTGTAGCAGCCCCTGAAGCAGACAGCTTATTAAACACCCTGTAGGCTGACAACAGAAATGTTCGTGTCCTAACAGAAGAGGATCCTTCTTCCTAAAAGACTTACGATGGAATATAATAATGACTTATTTTGCTGTTTATTTATTATGTATTATTTATTCAGGCACTTTCATTGTGTGTTTCCTAGGAGTCAGCCACTATGCTAACCACGTTAGCTATACCGCCTCATTTACATTTATCCTAACTTCTATCCATTTGCTTTTACTCCCTCACCCCCTTCATAGCTATCAAATCGGTTAAGAGTGTAGGTTCCAAAACTGGTCTGCCTGGATTTGAAGCCCACTTCTGCCTGTTTGCTTGTTTGTTTGTTTGTTTGTTTGTTTTTAAACTTATTAGCCTAGTGGACAGATGACCTAAGTTCTTGTGCCTTAGCCTCCATGTCTGTAAAACAGATAAGATAACAATCCCTACTTTATGGAATTGTTACAAGGACTTAAAGAGTGACCATATTAAGTTTCTATGATAGCATATAATAAAGCTTGTACAACTGTTAGCTATTAATGTTACCATTTCAACATGCCCAAAATTGCTAGCTTTGTGTGTGTGTGTGTGTGTGTGTGTTTTAAAATATTTTCTGTGCTTTTTATCTCAATTGATTTTCGGACTTGTAAGACTTTCTATAAATCAACCAATTTATTTGTGTATATTAATTGCTTGTTACTAAACAAGTCTATCTAATTGTTCTCGTTTAGCACCCTTTTTCCATGGAATCCTCCTCTCTTTTTAGAAAATAATTACAGATCTTACCTATATTGACATGGAGAGACTATCTCCAAGTTTAGTACTAAATGAAAAATCAAAATTATATACTTGTGTATGGCATCTATATACACCATAATCTATTGGGTTGTTGGAAAAGTCATGAAGCATCTTTGCATAGAAAAAAATATGTCATGACTTTTCCAACAACCCTAAATAAGTAGAAATTTAAAAATAAATAAATGAAAGGCATGTGTGCTTGCCAGAGAGAGACAGAGGAAAAGAGAGAAAGTACCCCCAGTGGGGCCTGGTCATGCCACACTCCCTTCTCCATGTCTCTACTCTGTTGGGATTTGGGTCTTGTACGCATACACACCTGGCATGTTTTTCAAGCTGCTGGGTCCAGAACTTGAACTTCATGGTCAACCATGTGGTGTCCAGCTCTCTCAACCATCAGGTCATGGGGCCAGCCCTAAGTGGAATTTTTTTTAAGTTTTTATTTCCTCCATGAGAGAGAGACACATACACAGAAAGAAAGAGAGACAGACACTCCTACTAGGGTCCTCAAACCTTGATCCACCACCTGCCCCACATAGCCCAGATCATAAGCAATTACATTTGCCTGGCCTATACAAGGAGGACCTGGGACAAGAACCCAGGACCTTCTCATGATGCTCCAGTTGTGGCACCACTGCACCACAGTCTGGCACCAAGATAAAAGGAATCTTACGTTTGAAAAATTACATCTATTTATAATTTTAAAACTCACCTAGGTTATGATGTTGATTGTACAACCCTGCAAATACACTAAAAGAATTAATAGTACACTTCATGCAAGTGAATTTTCTTTCTTTATTCATGATAGAGTCTATGTGCATGTAAGTGAGAGAGAGAGAGATGAGCACCCTTTGGAAGGTCTGGTCATGCCATGATCCTTTCCTCCAATTCTCCAGTCTGTCGGGTCTTGGGCTGTTATTTGAGTGCATCCCTGTGTGCTTTCATGCTTATCGGGCTGGGGATTTGAACCACATCACCACGTGAGATCTAGCTTCTCTTGAGCAGTGCATTACTGCTGCACCATAAAGCCAGCACTATACAGGTGAATTTTATAATATAGAAAGAGGGAGAGATTTTATATGTTAACATATCTGTCCACTAACGTATCTATCTATCTATACAATGTAATCTATGTTAATGAACAGAAAAGGTCTAGAAAAAAAATACTAAACTATTATTAAGAGTAAATACAGGGAACCGGCAGTTAGCGTAATGGCTATGTCGCTGGACTCCCACGTAGTCGACCGCGGTTCGAGTCCCAGACCCGGCGGCTTAAAACTCACGCCGGGCGCGTGTGCGTGCATGCCCAAGATCCCGAGAGGAGAATGGAGGAGAAGGGATTGCAGTGTGACCATCCCCCCTGGGGGGTGATTTCTCGCTTTCTGTCTCTATGTCTCTCTCTGTCTGTCTGGCGAGCGCACGCACCCTACAGTGAAAATCTCTCCAAAAAAAAAAAAGAGTAAATACAGAAGGGAACTGAAATAAGGGTAGGCCTTACAGAGAACAAGTTTGATTTTCTTTTCAAGTCTATTTACTTTATTTCTTTCATGAAACATGAAAAAGTGAGAGTGAGAGAGAGAATGGAAAAGGGCAGACAGATTCTCATCATGGCATGATGTGCTTCCTCCTATTCTCCAGTCAGTCAAAATCTTGGACACACAAGGACACGCACACACCATGGACACACACACACACACACACACACCATGTTTTCAAGTCCATTCAGGATCCAGCCTCATGGTCGGCCGTGTGGCTTCCAGCACTACAGAGCAGTATGTTGCTGACTGTGCCCCTGAGGCTAGGCCTGATTTTGTACTCTATGAGCTTCTGTCTCTGAATATTTTACAGTGGATGTGTGTGTTACTTGTATATTTTTGCTCTGTTTTTTTTTTCACTGCTATAATCTTAGCACCTAGATCAGTGACTGCATATAGTAGAGGGTCAATAAATACTTGTCGAATAAATAAATTAATAAATAAACTCTATTTTAAATGTAAAAAGAACAAAAACAAAAACCAATTGAGTACGTAACAACTTGATTGGTTTGTGTATGGCTGACTCAAGCCTTCTAATCTTTAAAATCCATTTTCAAGATAGATTTATGAAAGTGATGCTTTTTAGCAATTTGAAAACTATTCTTGGAATACCCTGAATAGTCCTGGCTTTAAAAAATCCTAGCTCTGAATTTAACTTTTGGCTGCAAAATTTGGCTATGAAAGGAGTTTCCCCGGTATATCTTTTAATCAATCTGTTATAAAGCATGTACAATAATTTATTTTTCTTACCTAGCATAAGAAAATGAGATGTTGTAACTGAAGCACTATGTTAAATAGTGATTTGATTTGTATTTGGTATTGCTTTTAAATGACTTGATTGAAGCTTTTCTTAGACAAAAACAATTTTAAGTTTACCAGTAGTTTGTGTTTGAGTGACATCCCCCCCGCCCCCGCCCCATGTACAGTCAGCGTTGCTTAACCAGAGATAAGTTCTGAGAAATTCATCAATGGGCGATTTCATCCTTGGGTGAATATCACAGAGTATACTTACACAAACCTAGCCAGTAGCATCTGGGGCCTTCAGAAAGTTCATGCAAAATTATGACAAAACTACATAAGGATTTCAAAACGTTTTTGTAGCAAAATAAACTCACAGTTTAATTATTCTTCCACAAACGTTTTCAAGTCTTCTTATATATGGTATAGCCTATATGCTCTTTATGGGGCTGCTGTCAAACACGCAACCCGCCATTAACCAAAACGTCATTATGTAATACATGATGGTTCTTGTATCTATTTTTCTTCAGTCTGGGTACATGTGCTTGCCAGAGAGAGAGAGAAATAGAGAAAGGGAGAGGGAAAAAGCACCTCCCAACAGAGCATGATCGTGTCCCAATCCTTTCTCCTCCATTTCTCCATATTGTCTGGATTTGAGGCACACACACACACACACACACACACACAGATGGCCAGCATATTTTGCAAGCTGACAAGAACTATGTAGTTGGTCATGTGGGATCTGGCTCCCTTAACCATCAGGTCTAGGGACTGGCCCCATTATATGTATGTTAGTGTAAATACTTGTTGATACACATCTGAAATTGTACATATTAGTGTTTAAATATGCTTACCAATCATGTTTTGATTATCTACAATATCTAACATTTTATCTTGTTGTTTAAAAAATGAAAGTTCTTTTCTATTTTTATTTAATGCATTTATAAATATATAAAAATAATATTTTGATTTGAACTTTGTCCTTCCTCTAAAACATGGGTTCTTAAACCTTTTTGGCAGCCATAAGCCTTTTAAGGATCTAGAGAAAGCAATGACCCTTTGCACTACAAAGAGGTATACATTTGAGGATGGCTCTAACTCTCAGGTTAATGACTCTTATTTCAACTATTCAAATTTACATATGTATACTTAGCTTAAAAGCATGTATTATAATTTGACCAAGGCTCCTAACTTTTATATTGATGGCAACTTTGCCATTTAACTTGTGAGTCTCAAAGGGATCTAATTCCTTTATTAGTATGTCCTTCTGGGACCAGCAGATGGTGTAATGGTTATGTTGCTGGACTCCCACATAGTCAACTATGGTTCAAGACCCAACCTGGTGGCTTAAAACTCACACGGTGTGTGTGTGTGTGTGTGTGTGTGTGTGTGTGTGTGTGTGTACCCAAAATCTTGAGAGGAGAATGGAGGAGAAGGGATTGTGGTATGGCTATCCCCCCTTGGGGATAATTTCTTGCTTTCTGTCTCTCTTTCTCTCTTTGCCCTATAGCAAAAATCTCTCTCTCAAAAAAAAAAGTCATACTTAACTTGCTTCTCCAGTATGAGGTACTCATGAGGTACTAGACTGATTGGCAGATGGGTTTCAGTTTTAGCTAAACCAAATCTCAGTGCCACAGAGCAGAGTTTAGTTTTGGTTAAATGATTCAGAAGTTTTCTGAATTCTTCAGACAGCAGTGATATGGCTAATGGATTGACTTCCTAATGGTTTCCTTTGATCTTATGAACCTAAGAAGTTCAAGATTAGCAACTATGGTTTTTAAAGAAGAGGGAGTCTACCATTAATGAAAAGGTATTTCTCGTAGTTTGTGCTTCTGTGAGAACAAGAAGAAGGTATTGTGGTCTTTAAGTGTGGTTTGGGGAATGATCACTGTAATAGGGTGGTCAGTATTGGGTCAGACTTCCAGGCTGCCTTCAGACAATGATACACAGAGAAATTCAGTGTGAAAGAAGAGAAAGGAGATATGGGGCAGTCACCACTAAAGATGGGTGAGAGTTGTAATTTCTGAAAGCTGATGCTCAAGAGACATTCTGGTGAAGAGCCATCCAGTTTGGACATTAGAGATTCAACGGGCCTGTTTCAGACCTAAACACACCTATAATTCAGGCAGAATTAGTGGGGAAAGGAAAGAATTGGGATGATTTCTCACCCCATCCTCAGGACAAAGAATTTGCTGAGTTTCTTTTCTAGATTTATGGTATTGGGAGTAAGAATCTCTTCTCCATAAGTAAACTTGGGAGGAGGGGAACCATAAGGAACAGAGTTAGTGATGAATATCTTACAGAGGAAAGCAGACCAACAGTCCCTCCCCAAATTCCAGCAGCTCTTACTTCTCTCCAGCCCCTTCCACTTCTGCTGAACAAGAAAAAAAAAGAGAAGTTAAATTCCAAAATAAGGCTTTTGAATTTGTCCAAGGAAAAAAAAGACCCTAATTGACCTTGGGACTTAGGAGAATACATTTTTGTAGACTAATAAAAATGGAGTAGGTGGTGGATCCAAAAATGGAATCAATGTGGGATAATCATTTGAGGTGTTAAGCTGTGAGTGAAAAAAGAAAGAGAGCTGGGTTGGTGCAGTGGTATTGAACACACACGTTTCACATTGAGAAGGTCTTGGTTATATGGAAAAGTGAAGAGGAAAGAGTCTGTGGAAAAAGCTAGGGATAGTTTGTGAAAAAGAAGAGATGATTGAGGTTCAAGGTATCTGTTTATCATTGATGAGAAGCAAGACTGAACACTAGAGGAGACAGATATCCCATGGAAAGGAATATGAGCACTGAATGTCTAAGAAAGTCAGAGATACTATGTGTGAGCTGCAGGAATGGTGAGAACACTGATGGTGGTGATGGTGCTGCTGGTGGTGGTATATGTGTGTAACAGGGGTTGGGAGTATTGACCTGAATGAAGAAGTATCTGTGTTAAGGAGTAAATAACCAGCAGCCTGAAAAATAATTTTTTTTAAGTCCCAAATCGTGTTCGGTTGAGTCTATCTTTTTAAATGACTCCAAGTGTCAAGGGGAGTTTGCCTGGAAAAACTATCCTCCTTGCCCATTGAATATATTGTATTTTACTTTAGAAAATCCAACAGCAAAGATGCAATGCTTCTTTGACAAAGAATCTTATCTTGATAGCTTGGTTTTTTAGCTACCTAGAGAAAGACAAAGCTAAGAGACCGCTTTCTTGGTCTGTTCTCCTACATACTTAAAAAAAAAAAATTAACTCATCAAAGATCACGTTCACACATGAGAGAGAGAAAGAGAAGCACTCTTCATGGGATTTGGTAACACCGTGATCCCCTTTCTCCAGAATCCTCTAGCCCTCCAGAATGCTGGGCACACATGTACACACCATGTGCTTTCAGGCCCACTAGGCCAGAGACTTGAATATGGCCTTCGTGTGTCTTCTAGCTCCGCAGTCTGGTATGGCTACCAATGTGCTCTGGGCCTACACAGTTTTTGGTATGGCTTTTTTATGATGCTCTGTGTCTGAACTGCTGGCAATTTTTACATAAATATGTTTCCTAGATCTATGTGTTTTATGACAATTGCCAGCATTTCCCACTTCTAATCACTTGCTACAGTGCTCCTAAGCTATCAGGGACAGAAGTGGTGGTGCAGGGAGGAGGCCATGTGTCAGGCTGAGTCTAGGCAGATTGCTGGAAGGGCAGTTATTTTATTAGGGACTAGCTACTGATAGGAAGCATGAAAGAAGGAGTGGCATGGAGATGCTCTGAGTCTGCTATCAGAAGCAATACATGTTGAACGGACAGGCAAAACTGCTCAAGAAAAGTATATCCTCCTGACTTCAACTTCCCCCTTTGCCTTCCTTTAACTACCTCTTCTTCAGGTGTCAAGTGATGTCATTAGAATTTATTAAAAGAAGGAGAAGGAGAAGCAGAAGAAAAGAAAAGAAAAGAAAAGAAAAGAAAAGAAAAGAAAAGAAAAGAAAAGAAGGGAAGAAAAACCCTAAACGTTCAAAATGACTCCAAGTGAATATAAATGAACATTGAAGCTAAAAAGGTTCATGTATATTAGGCTGAGAGACAACAACAGAGGAGGCGATGGTCCCAGTGTACCTTACATCTAGAGGGTCATGTTCCATTTCAGGTGTCCCATTTTGAGAAGGACATTTCCCAACCGGACCACAGTTAAAGAACAACGAAGGTCCAGGAACCATGCTATCTGAGGAATGACACAAGACCTCGAAAATGCAAACCCTGTGGTTATCTTCAGGCATTTACAGGGTCATGTGCCACATGGAAACGGGAGGTATTCTTATTCAGTGTTGCTCCAGAGGGCAGATCTGGGACCAATGGAAATGGCCGGAAAATTTGTATTGAGTTAAAATAAGAAAGAAATTTCTACTAATGAGAGTTGTTCAAAAGTAGAATGGAAAAAATAAACTGCAGAACGGCATTAGAAGTATGGTGCCATTTGAGTTAGAAATTGTACATGAAGGTCTTTGAGGAGTTGAGGGACAAGATTGCCGCTTTGGGAAAATAATGCTGGCATTAAGCTAGAAAGTTCATAAGAGGAGGCAAAGGTGGCCAGTTAGTACACTATTGAAATCCAGTCAAGAAGTGGTGAGAACCCAAGCTGGGTTAGTAGCTGTGGGCATTGTGAGTTAGAAATGACCCAGTGTCCATTGAAGGATAAGTGAATTGACAAATATGATATATACATAACAATGGAATATTACTCGGCCCGGAAAAGGAAGACTACTCTGACACCTGCTATAATACAGATGAACCTTGAGAACATTATGAGAAAGAGTGAAATATTTGATCCCATTTACACTAGATGCAGTACATAGTCATATATTTACTATCTAAATAGTCAAATTAATAGAGATAGAAAATAAAATAGTGGTTGCCAGGAACTGGGAGGAGGGAGAAAAGTATTTAATGGGTATGGAATTTCAGTCTGGGGAGTTTGGGCCATAATCTCAAATATGGAAACCCCAAAAGATCAAAATTCCTAAAGTATAAAATCCCCCAAATCTAAAATTCTGAAAGATCAAAATCTCAAAAATAGAATTCTGGAAAAAATATTTTAAAATTTTTATTTAAAAATCATCTATTTACATTTTTAAAAGGGCATTTAGGGACCAGGAGATGGCATAATGGTTACATTGCTAGACTCCCATATGGCCGACTGCAGTTCTTATCCCGGGCCCAGAGGCTTCAGCTCACCGGGGCCAGGTTCAAACCTCTGTTAGCCATGTGGGATCATTGCTCTTAACCACTGGGCCATGGGACCAGTACGACAGCCATTTTATCAATGGAAATTATGGTTTGTTTTTTTTTTCTTTGAGAGAGAAATGGGTATAGTGGTCAATTGTATGTTTGCTTTTACTATAACACACAAAAAATGCTGTCTTGAATTTAAAAAACAAAAAGAAATAGATGAAAATTTGAGAAAAAACTATAATGAGGCGAACCAAGAGGAGGAAAGATGATTGCCAACAGTATCTTCCTAACTGCAAATTTAAAAAATTGTGGTAGTTTTATTATGTCCTAAGATTTCTCCTTTGTTTAACTCTAGGAGTTTTCTAGTTCTAGGTTTTACGTAGGTCTAGCATTCTTTTCGAGTTTTGAGTTTTTGTATGAGAGTTAAGAATCACCATCCATTTCTTTATCCAATTGTTTTAGTGCAATTCATTGAAGAAACTTTCCTGTCTCTATTGAATTACCTTAAAACTTTTGTTGAAAATCAATTGGTCAGGGACCAGCAGTTAGCGTAATGGCTATGTTGCTGGACTCCCATGTAGTCCACCGTGGTTCACGTCCCAGGCCCGGTGGCTTAAACTCACACCAGGCATGTGTGCATGCGTGCCCAAGA
The DNA here is from genome assembly GCF_000334495.1 of Tupaia belangeri chinensis. Lineage (NCBI taxonomy): Eukaryota > Metazoa > Chordata > Mammalia > Scandentia > Tupaiidae > Tupaia > Tupaia belangeri. The sequence continues at coordinate 1,482,193 of NW_006160114.1, read as the reverse complement.
TCCCGAGAGGAGAATGAAGGAGAAGGGACTGTGGCGTGGCCATCCCCCCGGGGGGTGATTTCTCGCTTTCTGTTCCTCTGTCTCTTTCTGTCTTTCTGGCAAGAGCAAAAACCTCTAAAAAAAAAAGAAAGAAAAAAAAGAAAATCAAGTGACCATATTTGTATGGGACTATTTCTGTTCCAGGTGGAAATACCTGGTGCAATGTTTGAACAAGGACCTGAGTTGGTAGCAAACTGAACTGCTGGAAGCCTCATAGCTGACTGTGAGTTCCGAGTTCAGATCTCCTGGTCAGCCTGCAAGGCATGCACATACATGCATAAGAATCTGACAAAATGGAGGAATGTGGAAAGGTAATCGCAGAGTGACAAGTGACAAGATTTGTCAAAGGTGCTTCTTGCTGTTTCTCTCTCTCTTTCTCTCATGCACATGCGTGTATTCTCTATCATGAATAACAATAAGCTTTAAAAAATGAAAGGGAATTAGAGTTACAATTTTGCTAAATGCCAATAGTAGACCTCTGCCCAGCCCACAGAGAAAAGCACCTATCTTCAGGAAAGCCTACCTACCAACATCAAGTTTACAACACCAAGTCTTAAATTCATCATTGAAATACGTATCTCTCGTGAACAGAGTAGAGCCAATATCTACAATTAAAAGGCAAAGGAAAATATGAAACCCAAGTTCAGACATGGTCAAGTGCATAGTGGTAGAAAGTATTTGAGGGACCTGATTCTTTGCACCACTAAACGTATTCACTTATCATTTCCGTGGAATAGTTTACAGGTCAAAGAATTGAAGGTGTATGAAAGATAGCTCAGAGTCTGGAAACTTTCTCTACAAAGCCGGCCAAGAATCTGGACATTAGAAAACTTTCCAGCATTTCCATATTCCTACTTGTGTCACAAAAAGCCTTCTTCCAGAGCACCAGGATCATTGGCCATGCTTTCCTTGGTACTGGTGTGTATGTGCGGACCTTTCTGCCTCCAGAGTCTAAGAAAAGCCAATGCTTCACAGAAGTTGATTCAACCACCTCTGAGGATAGTGGCCTTTCCAACTTATTTATCTGTTCACTTGATGAGAGAAAAGACAAAGAGGGAGAGAAAGAGGTGTACTCTTAACAGGGTTCTTCACACTGTAACCTACTCCCAACCTCATTCGGCAAGGATCATGGGCACAAACCAAGCCTGGCATACCAGAGGAGGTCCCAGGATGGGAACCGAGGACCTTTCCCTTGTGAGTATGGCTTTGTTACCACTGTACCACTCACCACCTGACCCCAGTTCACAACTTAGAAATCCTTTGTTCCCATAAGTGTTCTCTCTCTTTATTTCCCTCCCTTTACCTAGGTATAATGGTCCAAATAAAGAGAGACTCTTACCCAAATGATTGTTTAGTATGGATAAAATTTTTACATAAATATAAGAATAATTTTGAAGATATAATAGCAGAAGAGACTAAATAAGAAGTTTCATTTTAATGGGTCATTTAAAAGGATAGAACATGCAACAGAATATGTCAACAGTGGGTGACCGGATGGACCACGGGAATCTGTTTGCATTCTTATTTTGGTGTAACTTGGAAATGTTAACCTCTGCTCTTTGTCTTAATGAGTGCTACATGAGCTATTAGGATAAATACATAGTGACTGCCTAACTACGTCCATTTAAAAGAAGTTAAAAAACTTGTTTGAGACAAATCCATTTTACTTACACATACAGTGTTTTTACTTTTGCAACTTTAAATTGTTCCTCTCTTTCCACCAGTACAACAGCATGTTCTTGTTAAGATGAATGAAGTCAATTTTATAGCTTTCAATAAGAGTTTTTGGAAGTGCGTGGAAATTAAATGTATAGGGTTGTGAACTGTTGAGTTAATGATCTTTCTGAAGGAAGAGTGTTAGATCCATCAGTTGCTAAGACTGCTCCCTAAAGTCCCCCTACAATACATTTAGGCCAGGCCACAGTGGTGTGTGCTGGACACTGCTGCAGGTGGAGTCTGGAAACTTGGGAGGCTCAGGTTGAGTTCCTGGTCCACCTTAAAGCAAGCACGTACCTGTAGTTCTAGCTATATGGAAGGCTGGGGCAGGAGGACTACGAAATAGCAAGACTCTATCTCAGAAAAAAAACTCCACACACACCCCTTGGCGTATTTCTACTCCAAGGCAGTAAACAGAAAGAAAATCATATTTTTCTTTTGTATTTCTGAATGCTTGCTATGATGAATATTTACATTAAGTGTCATGTTTAATCGTTTGTCTAATTATTTCAATCCAGGCTCTCTTTTGGGCTATTACTATCATATATATACATGCATTTATGTATGTGTGTATACACATGTATGCATATGTAAGTTAAGTATGTGGAAAATAGCATGCCTGTAAGTTTTCTATAATTGCAAAAGTTGATAGCTACCAGGAGTCACATTAAATCAACAGATGTAGTTTGAATACTGTCTACGCACTACTGGTTCTTAATTTACAGCTTTGGTTCTTTTAGGTTTAAAACCCTTTGTAGTTATCACCATAGCAGCAATTCTGATCAATTTCCTAATGATGTTTCAGGAAATTTCATAGCATCCAAGTTAGAAAATACAAATAATGCTGGTAGGATTTTTGTTTTATTTAGAATGTTGGTTTCAAAGTTTATTGCATTTTTATTAGTGTTTTTTTATAATGGGATATAATTAATACTGTCTGTTTTGGACACCACTTAGTATATGCACATAAAGTTTGTATGACCACCTGAGTATATTTGATTGGGTTCAAAGAGAGTTACACAACAATTCTGTAACTCTTTAATGACTTTAGCAAAATGCTTTTTCCCCTCAATTTTAAATCATTGTTTTGTAAGGAAAATTTAATTAGAAAAAAACGTTTGTTTTCTAAGTGTAGGCCCTCCATTGAGCCAATAAAGAATGTGTTTGAAAATAATTCTCAAATTCTACAACTACTAAGTGTATAAATCTTTTCCCTTTAATTAGTAGCTTTGATTTTTTTTTTTAAACCAATGCCAAATGCAATGTGAGCTCAAGTTTTTTAGTTCAGTTCTAAACTTAGAACCCGTGATTTTCAAGTGGGTTCTAAATTTGTCAAAATGTCTTTTCCCTACCATAGTAGCTGGTGTTTTCCCATTCTTAAGGGTTCATATGTCTTATTTTCTAAGCAAGCAATACTGTTTTCTTTCATTTCAAAATAATTTTTCCATTTTTCCTTTGTGAAATGCTAAGTGTGATGCAACATTTTGTAGACCATAAAATAAAATAGATATAGCACTTTTTGAAAAAAAAAAGGGGGAAAAACTGGCAAGAGGAAAAAAGTCAGTTAGCTTACCTCTTTCTTAAGATAAATACTATATTAGATGAAAGTATTTAAGATAAATGCAAGATAGATATCGAGTTAAACAAAGTTTTACATACAGGGTGTCTTCAAAAAGTTTGTGGATATGTGTAAAAAACCATTCACGTATTTCAAGAAAAATTTTACACCAAAATAAATGTACCTTAATTTCATTTTTACACAAATGTTTTTCAAGTTCCCTCACCTGACTTGGTAGAAATCACCATGTCAGAATTCCACTCCAACACTCATTCTTTTTTTTTTTTTGAGAGGTTTTTGCTATAGAGCTCGTGCGCTCGCCAGACAGACAGAGAGAGACAGAGAGATAGAAAGCGAGAAATCACCCCCCAGGGGGGATGGCCACGCCACAATCCCTTCTCCTCTGTTTTCCTCTCAGGATCTTGGACATGCACGCACACGCACCCGGCGTGAGTTTAAGCCACTGGGTCCAGGACTCGAACCGCGGTCAACTATGTGGGAGTCCAGCAACATAGCCATTACGCTAACTGCTGGTCCCGACACTCATTCTTTTTTGCAACCCTCTGCATAATACAAACAAGTTCTCGCCTTTTCCTGAGGAAAGCAAGTATGAAACAGCATTCCATCTCGTCCTGGCTTAAAGAAGTTAGGTGTATGGAGGGCATCACTTACAGACTGCTCTTTGCCAGATGCTTCCTGGTGCCCCTTGCAGAAGGAACCAAGATAAAGTGCTAAATATAAAACTCACTTGATGTTGGGACAAGCAGTTGGCGGAATGGCTATGTTGCTGGACTCTCATGTAGTCGAACATGGTTCAAGTCCTGGACTCAGTGGTTAAACTCCTACCAGGCGTGTGTGCGTGTGTGCCCAAGATCCCGAGAGGAGAATGGAGGAGAGGGGATTGCGGCATGGCTATCCCCCCTGGGGGGTGATTTCTCGCTTTCTGTCTGTCTCTCTCTGTCTCTCTGGTAAGCCCATGCACCCTATAGCAAAAACCTCTCAAAACAAAACAAAACTCACCTGATGTGGTACCCGAGCCCAGTGTAGAGGCACTGGCCTCTGAGGAGGACAGGTTGTTCGCCTACAGATGTTACAGGTGGTGGAAAAGAGCCACGTCATCCTAGAAGGCATTGGAGGGAAGGGTACCAAGGTCTCTCCCCCAACCATGTGCCCACGCATCTCCCACTCACCTGCATTGACAGACATCAGCTCTTTCAGCTCCCTGGCTCAGGTCTCTTGCTATTGTGCTCCTTGTACTTTTTTTCTCTCCTGTTAGACCATCTTTTCATTGAAATAAAATGACCCAGAGGAAAGAAGACAGGCATCAAGAAAAGGAAAAAGGGGGCTTTTGTTTCCCCCTCCTGCAACAAACACTTGCAGTGGGCCCCTCAGCGGCGCACCTCGGCAGCAGTCTGCGGCTGTTTGAGCTGCTTCCGTTTCTTCCCATGACTAGCTTGTGCAGGCATTTGTATACGTCACCCTAACCCAGAGCAACAAAGCTCAGGGTTGCTCTTTCGCAGAGAGAGAACAGTTCACAGTACTTCCCTGCAGGTCTTGGCAAATATGCATCCTGCATGCTCTGGCCTCGCTGGTCCTCCCCTCTTCTCTGCTGGGAAGGAACAGCCATAAAGCTTCTTCTGGCAGGGGAAGGCCTGAAGCCACAAGAACAGCCTTGACGGTCCTGTCCAACAGGTTCCCCTGCTTTATTTTTCTCTTGCTTTTGAAGCACCAAGAGGCGAGCAATAGATACTTAAGATATTTCCCACTCTGGGTTTCCCAGTAGCTTCTAAGCATTCTGGCTACAGGCTCTCTGCAGTGGCAGTAGTAGGATTTTCTGGGAGGCACAGCCTTGCCATCATCCATGCCACTTCCACTGGCAGCTGCTCCCCTCCTTACCAGGCATGTGTTGGGAGAATTCCACCGACCTCAGCATTCCTAGAGCGGCTGGGATTGGTTTAGACATCCAACCATGAAGGGAATGCACAAAGTAGACCAGCCCTGCACCGCCATGTAGACCATATGTGTCCTTCAAGCTCTAGGGAATAGATGGGCTGAATAAGAAACCCAAGTGGATTCAGATCAGCAGGTGATTCAGTCGTCTCCTGCCTCTGACAGTGTTCTAAAGCTCCATCAATCTTCTTTAAACTACCACTTATTAATACAGAAAAAAAAACTATTTAAAATAGTGTTGTAAAGTAATATAGTCCCTAAATTACTTTGGTCAAACTTAAGAATACTGCTCATTCTAGGAAAATACCACTCACCCTACCTGACAGAATTAAACTTCGTCATGCTTTCTCTTTTCCTTCAACTTTACAGATGCAAGTCTGCTGTCTTTTTTCCCTTTCTAAATCTACCTGTATTTAGAAAGTCTCAAAATGCTCAGTTATTTTTGTCACCCATCTCTAAGAGATTCCGGCTTTGAAGGAAGTAGTATTTGCTCAAGGCAGGACAATGGTGTTGGCTGTTTTTTTCCTGATGATTCCTCACAGTCTGACGGTTTTATGATGGCTGCAGCAGGCTGAGTTGGTGCCTTTTGGGGGCTTCCCCCAGTGTCTCCCAAGATGCCTTTCCTGTGTTATCAATGGAGTCCAAGGCGAGTCTTGTAGCCTAGTAGTTATGAGAGTGGGATCTCACATGGACAACTGTGGTTCAAATCCCAGCCTTTGTGGTTTGAAAAACATGCTGTGTGTGTGTGTGTGTGTGTGTGTGCAAGCCCAATATCCTGACAGGGTAGAGAAATGCAGGGGAAGGGATTGCAGTGTGACTGCAGCCCACTGGGAAGTGCTTTCTTCCTTTCCCTTTCTCCTCTGTCTCTTTCTGGTGGGTGCATGTGCCCTGTGGCAAATAAATAAAAATAAATAAATGGTAGCTCAGAGACCCTCGTCTTCTAAGTACCTTTGAAATATTTTCCACCAAACTTCACTCTTTGTCATATGAGTACTTATCTTCCATTATTTACACACTCACACAGCTTTGAGAGATTTTTTGGCTATTTATCCCCTTGGCTCTTTATCTCGTCGAAAAAGAGACATCTACAGAATTGAAGATTGCACTATGCATTCCACTTCTGTGTCATTTCTTTAAATGTTAAAAACAAGCAAACAGAGACCAGCAGTTAGCGTAATGGCTATGTTGCTAGACTCCCATGTAGTCGACTGCGGTTTGAGTCCTGGACCTGGTGGCTTAAACTCAAGCTGGGCGTGTGTGCGTGTGTGCCCAGGATCCTGACCGGAGAACGGAGGAGAAGGGATTGAGGCGTGGCCATCCCCCCTGGGGGGGTGATTTCTCGCTTTCTGTCTCTCTGTCTCTCTTTGTCTGGTGAGCTCACGCGCCCTATAGCAAAAACTTCTCAAAAAAAAAAAAAAAAAACAAAACAAAACAAACAAAACAAAAAAATAAAAACAAGCAAACAAAAAACCCAAAACAATACAATTGTTATAGTTTGAATGTGTCCTTCCAAAATTTACATGTTGAAATTTGGTTGCTATTGTATTGTGGAATTAAAAGGGAGGAACCCAATCCAACCATAGTATTAAAAGGTGAAGCCTTTGGGCAGTAATTTGGACTAGATAAGGTCATCAGGATAGGGCCTGATGATTGAATACTGGTGACTTCATAAAAAGAGACAGATACACAGACACACTGGCCTTGCTCTCTCACCATGTGAGGACCTGTGCTGTCTCTGGAAGTTGCAGAGAGTCCCCACTCACAGAAGGCCCTTACCAGATGCAGCCCCTTGACTTCAGGTCTCTAGGGCCATGAGCCCTTTATTCTTTATAAATCACTCAGTCTGTGGTATTTTGTTATCGACAACAGAGAATGAACTAAAGCATCATTAACTCTTACTTCCATCTTGATTCCCGGAAGAGAGTAACAATCGGAGGGGTGAGGGAATGGAAGGTGAGAATGGGAAGAAGAATGTGATGAAGATCCTACTTAAGGAATGGGAAATGGTATCCTGCTTTGCCATGAGCTTTAGTAGCAGGTTATACCGTAGTTAGTAGCAAAGCCAGGATTTGACTCACATCTCTTTGTTACTTTATCATATTTAAGCATTTACTCATGAGTTGAGTGGCTCCTATAGACCAAGCAGAAGGCTAGCTTCCTAGAAAAATGTTGAAGAAAACACATCCTGCCCTGGTAGGACTTAAAGACTGGAAGGGCACAGGCATAGAAGTTGTAGGTCTGGGTGGGAATGCCAAGGAAGTGGGCTTGGGCTCTGAGTGGGATGGTTGGAAAGCTTCTAGGTGCTAAAAGACAAGAAGGAATGGGACCAGCAGTGGGCTCTTCCAAGAGAAAGGACAGTGGGCTCCTGAAAGAGCATGATGGGCTCACAGGGGTTCAAGATGGCAGAAGCTTGCAGCATGGGACTGGGCAGAGAGGCAGAGGCCTGCCCTTGAGTGGCCTAGGATGGTCTACTAAGCCATTGAGGGCAATGGAGAGTCATAGAAGATTTTTAAAGTAGGAACATACCGTGATCATAATATCGTATTTATTTTCAAAAGTTGCTCAGCATTTTCCAAGACCAAGGCTGGGGTTATAAGATAGTCAGAAACTGTTGGGTTAGAATAAGCAGGAAATGGTTTCAAAACAGAAGGAAGTGACATAGATCAAAAACATACATTTAAGAGGTAGCCATGCTTTGGTTGACAGGTTACTGATTGTGGGGAGTTAGGGGAAGGAAGGAATCAATGATGACGGTGCAGTTTCTGAGTTAGAGAGAATGTGAGGAGGCTTTGAGGATGAATATGAAGGTGGGTAAAGGTCTGATACTCGTGGTCGTTGTAAAATGATTTCTAATTGTTTTGGAACCCAAGCCAGGAACAGTAAGAAGGGATCAAGTTAAGGACTTGGGCTTCAGAGCCAGGTAAACTTGGGCTTCGGAGCCAGGTAAACTTGGGTTTGTACCCCTAGTCAGTGAGTTTAGGCACCCTTAACATCCTTGTCTGTGTAATAGTAGAAGAATACCACTCACTTCAAAGACCTGCAGATTATAATGAGATGAAGCCCTTGTGATCCCAGGCAGATGGAAATGCCTGATAAATATTAGTTTCTGTGCTCCCCCATCCCATGGATAATAGCCAGAACAATGTACTCTTCTCATGGCAAACTCCACACTGCCCTTAACTTCACCATCTTACTTCTTCCTATGGTTTTTTGTTGGTTTACCTTTTGTTTCATTTTTTCAGACGATGAAGAAAGGGAAGAGAAAGGGAGAGCTGAAAAGAAGAGGAACAGAGCCAAATTAAATTTAAGGGTCAACTCAGTGGTGCAGCAGTAATGTACTTGCTCAAATAATGCTGGATCCTGGAAGATTACAGGTTCAATTCTCCAGTGCTCCCGTACACACCAGGCATGCATCTGTGATTCTGCTGGCTGAGAAGGATCTGGGGATCCTGGTATGAAACCCCATCTAGGGTGCTGTCTTTCTCTGTCTCTCACTCCACTGAAAGAAATAAACTTAAAAAATAATTAGAAACTTTTTTAAGTAAGCAAATGTTTTGCCTGAAAGAGTACCTTCCAGTGTCTCACATCATTTGTTTTTCAACTACACATGTTAATCTATGTGAAAATATGTGTCTATTAGACTAAAATCTTGAACCGAGCTGGCATATCAGGCTAATACATGTGACCTCTTTATCTTCCAAGAGTGAGTCCTTTTTTTCTTCTTGGAACACCAACTTTGGTGAATGAAGTCTGAAGGAGGACACCCTGGGAGGGTGGACTCTCAGTAAAGGTTTCATCTTGATCAAGATGGCAGGTGTTTTGGGTCTCATGGATGGACTATGCTCTAGAAGCCCAACCCCATCCTTGAATTTGATGGTTCTAATTTTATGACGGGATTGGCATCTTGCTTTAGAAATTGCCAATCCTCTGCCTGGAGTCCTCTCAGAGTCTTTCAACTTTGGGAAACGTGCATGACCCTTCTTTCCTACGACTCCTTTTGCATTTAGATAGCATTGAACCCTTACATCTAAGACTTGCAAACTCTTTCTCAGATGGTGAATAGGCTCAGGGAAGACCTTGGAGTGGAATGGTCTTTGGCACTGGATTTTACTTTGGGCTTCTTCTTTGGCCACTTCCTCCTTCCCCTTCTCCCATTCTTTCCTTCTGTTACACTAGCAGTTCTTTGTCTAATATCACCTGTGTTCTTTTACTTCATCCAAAAATTTTTTGAAAAAAATACTAAGTTCAGTTCTAGTCACTGAGGAATGTATAGCTACCTTAAAATGTTCTTCAAGTCTTCTGATTGTCATTAATAAACACAGTTTGTGAAGACAACTGGTTATCACATCATATTTAGATTAGGATATAGCTCCACCTGCAAGAAGTTTACATTTATTCCTTAAAGTAGAGTAAAGCACACACATTCATACACACACACACACACACACACACACACACACACACGAGGAAAAAAAGATTCAAGAGACTAATATTACACCTCTTTAAAAAGATAGGCAGGAAACTATAGAGATAGCCTCACAAAAATCCATTCTTCTGCTTGGGATGAGATTATCGATTTCCTTAGTTACTATTTTTCCCTGAAGTGTTGAAATAAGTGCCTTTTGATGCTTGGACTTGAGAAAAACTTGTTCCCCAAAGCCACTTGGCACATATAAATCCCAGGAACTGGTGCTGTAGCCCCTGTGTTTGTGAAGCAGGAACTATTGTTGAGAGAGAAGGCAGAGAGGGCTGGAGGAGAGAAAAGGAGAGAGAGGGAGGGAGGGGAAAGTGAGGTCACCAAGAGTGATAGCAATGGGTTAAAGCAGCCAAGATCCAGGGGAGGTCCCTGCTGGGGCCTGCTTCTCTTGCCCCAGTTCTACCAGCTTCACGTAGGGAATCTGCACCACCTGCACTGTTCCTGTTAAATTTGGGGTAGTTTCATGCAAAGTGTAAACTGGTAATATTCAAATCTAAAGCCCAGGCTAGATTTGTTGAATTTATCGAGCAGACATTTTCATGTCAAAATGAATATTTTATACAAGAAAGTCAATACATTTGGGGGGGAGTTTACTAGCAGTATGTAGAAAATTGTGCGCTATAACATCAAAACATCTCTGTTGTTACACAAATGCCATCATTTAGAAGTCCAATGTTATTGTGTTGACTGTAAAGATTTTTTCAAAGAGATTTTATTTTATTCATTTTAGCTATAGGGTATGTGTGCTCTCCAGAGAGACAGGGAGAGAGAAAGTGAGAAATTAGTCCCCAGGGGGAAAGGCCATCCCACAAAACCTTCTCCTCCATTCTCTTCTCAGGATTTGGGGCATGTGTGATTTTCAAGCTGCCAGGTCCAGGACTTGAACTGCAGCTGACCATGTGGAATTCCAGCACCTTAGCCACTACACTACATGCTGGCCTGACTTAAAATATTTTTAAGAAAATACATGAATTAAAATATACACATATTTACAAGTTCATGATTTATAATAGCACTTCACACAGAAAGCCGGAAAGAAAATCAGGGGGCCAACCCATGCCACGGTGACTAAGGCAGCTGAATTCCTCATGGCCAACTGCATTCCTGGCTTGAGAAACAAGTCAGCATGTGTGTGGGAGTGCCCAATCCCCAAAGGATGGAGAGATGGAGGAATGGGATTGTGGTGTAATCATTCCCCAGGAGGGGTGCTTTCTCTCTCTCTCTCTCTCTCTCTCCTCTCTTTCTCTATCTGGCAAATGCATGTGCCCTCTGCCAAATTTAAAAAGAAAATGAAAAAAGGGAAAGTAAAGAAAATCAGTTACAATAGCAGTTCTTGGAAGTAGCAGAAGGTATAGCAGTTACAGCACTGGACTCCTGTGTACTTGACCATGGTCAAATCCCAGACCAGTGGCTTAAAATTCATGCTGGGAGCCTGTGCTAGCATGCCCAAGATCCCAAGAGAAGAATGGAGGAGAAGGGATTATGACATAGGTACCCACAGCCACAGGGAGGGTGGGGGGTGACAGATTGGGGGTGGTGAATTCTCACTTTTGTCTCTCTGTCTCTTGGGGGGTGGCGATTTCTCACTTTTGTCTCTCTGTCTCTCTGGTGAGTGCACACCCTATAATAAAAATTCTTTCTCTAAAAAAACCCCAGCAGTTTGTGTGACAGCATTGCCCAAAATCATCAGGAGAGGGACCAACCTAAATAATAAGAGACTTCCAAAAGTTTACACAAAGCCCTGTCTTGGGGACCAGCAGATGGTGTAGTGGTTACATCACTGGACTCCCACTAGTTGGTTTGAGTCCCAGACACTGAAGCTTAAACTTGCACAGAGTGCATGTGTGTGCATGTCTTAGATCCCGAGAGGAGAGGAGAATGGAGGAGAAAGGATTGTGGTGTGGTCACCCCCCCCCTCCTGGGGGGTGATTTCTTGCTTTCTGCCTCTCTGTCTTTCTGACAAGTGCACATACCCCATGGCAAAACCTCTCTAAAAACAACAAAAACACCAGGCCTATCCTGGTGGTGCAATCAGTAGCAAACTGAACTGCAGTGACAGAAGCCACATGACTGACTGTAAGTTCAGATCCCCTGGTCACCTTGAAAACAGGCCCAGTGTATGGGTGATGAGCTAGAGGACTGGGAAAGGTCACGGCATGACCCTGTCGAGGGTCCTTCTTTTGCTCTCTTTGTCTCTGCCATGTACACACATACATTCTCTCTCATAAATAAGATAAACTAGGGAAAAAAGTTTGTAGGAAAATGGAATTAAAGTATAAGCTTATTTTGGTGCAAAAAAGGATTGAAATCCATATGTAGTTTTTTCATAATTCACCTTTCCCATGAATTTTTTGGAGACTTCTCATGGCATTAAATCACACGAAGTCACTAGTATCAACTTATTTTGACCAATAAAAATGACAGTGTGATGTTTTGCTCCACGTCCCTAAGGCCAGCATGCCAGACATAATTGAATCTATGAAGGGCATTCTAGACATAGTTATTAAAACTGAGTATCATTGATGTGATAGGTGTGGAACAACAAAAAAATCACCTTTACATTCAAAGAACATTTATTAGTATCGATGATGGCCAAAGAATGCTAGAGATGCAAAGAGAAGACAACACAATACACGGTTACATAGTTTCTAAAATATATAATACATATTGTTGTTACATTTATCACAGTATAAAACCATTAGAAAAGTAAAACCCAAAAGTGGCAGGGAATTCAAAAATAAAAGAAAGCTCAAGTTGAGAATTGTGAAAGCTTGGAAAGGGATATAAGGACAGGTTGGATTTTAGCAGCCGAGTGAGGGAAGGACATTATGAGCCAAAGAAACAGCGTGACCAGAAGCTCGAAGGTAGGAAAGTACAAGGTCCAGTGTGACTGGAAATTAGGAAGGCAGGAGAGAAATGTCACCACATTAGGAAGGGCCCAGAAGGCTAGGGGATGATTTTGTAGTTAATGTGGAAGAAAAGATTATACTTAGATGCAAAGTTTTTTTTTAAGCAGGAGAGTTGTACGCATTAGAAAAATTATAATACCAGTTTTTTTTGTTTGTTTGTTTTTAGTTTTGCTAGAGGGGTCATGTACTCCCCCAGAGAAAGAGAGTGAGAAGTCATCCCTCAGCCCCCAGGAGGGATGGCCATGTTGCAGTCCCTTCTCCTCCAGTCTCCTGTTAGGATTTTGGACACACGCGCACACACACCCATCATGTTTCTCAAGCCGCCTGTCTGGGATTCTCAGTTCTCAGTCACTCGTGTGGGGTCTTAACCACTACACCACTGGCTGGTCCAATACCAGTTTTTAAAATAATCTAAAATAACCCACATTTGTTGATCACTTACAGTATTTTAAGTCATTTAAATATGAGATTCAACTCTTTATGTATATAAGCTAATTTAAACTCACAACTGCCCTTGACAAGGGGATAATCACCCATTTTACAGAAGCAGCTAAGGCTCAGAGCAGTTAGCACTTTGCCCAAGGGGACACCGTGAGGAAATGCCAGGACCGGGATTTTAATCTAGGAGTGGCTTGTTCCAAAGCCTCTACACTTCACCACACAATTAGAAACGCCAGAAATAAGAGTTGGGGGCAATGGAAATGGAGGAGGCAGGGGAAGGAAGTGATTAAAAACGTGTTGTGACATAGATGTCTTCGAATTCAAGGTGAGGAAAGAGGAAATAGAAGGAATCAAAGGTGACTCCTAGAATTTTAACCTGCAATGTGAGTGGGGCGAGGCGGGAGTGGGGGGAAATCTATGAGTAAGGAAATCGCACATAGGTGTGGTTTAGAGGGGAAACAGGTGAGTGCTGGACATGGGAGCCTAAAGTCCCCGGTAGAGCCTTGGGCTGAAATGGGAACACAGTGTCATTTATATAGTGATCCTTAAAACCCCTCCATCTTTAAACCCTGCAAAGTGGAGTTGGTTCGAGGTCTCTAAGAGAAGAGGAGAAAAGCAAAGAATTGGACTAAGGACTCAGCTATAGAGAAAGAAGACATAACCAATAGAGACGACACATTAGTAGTGATGAAAGGTGAACGTTTTCTTTCTTTCTTTCTTTCTTTCTTTCTTTCTTTCTTTCTTTCTTTCTTTCTTTCTTTCTTTCTTTCTCAAATAAAAGCAATCTCGGGACCAGCAGATGGTGTAATGCCCATGTCGCTGGACTTCCATGTAGTCGACTGTGGTTTGAGTCCAGGACCCGGTGGCTTAAACTCACGCCGGGTGCGTGTGCATGCGTGCGTGCCCAAGATCCCGAGAGGAGAATGGAGGAGAAGGGATTATAGCATGGCCATCCCCCCTGGGAGGTGATTTCTCGTTTTCTGTCTCTCTGTCTCTCTTTGTCTTTCTGGTGAGTGCACGCCATAGCAAAACCCTCTCCAAAAAAAAAATAAATAAAGCAATCTTCCTTTTTTCTTTTTATTACCTTTATGCCAGAGGGCATGTGACATGCACAAGAGATAGCGAGAAGGAGGGCGAGAAGGAGAAAGCACTCCCCACAGCCCCATCTGGTCATGCAAGCCATCCCCTTTCCTCCAGTTCTTAGTCCTGTCAGGATCCTGGGCATGTGTATACTCAGCCTGTCCCCTCCAGATAAGGATTTGCACCCCAGTTGGCCACGTGGGACCCACCTTCCTCTGTATAGTGCTTAAATGCTGCACTGCAGAACTGGTTGTGATAAAAAGTTCTTTCAGGTAGACCCTGCTGCCTTTTTCCCCAAGTACCTAATTATAGCTTATTCTATCAGGATGGTTGCCTTTCGAGAACAATGGAAATGCTTTTACCTTATGACTATGATAAACATGCATATTTATACTTATGGGGAATATTTCCTTGTAGAGAAAAGTATTTACAGTAATGAAGCCTGCATTTTTTAAAAAACTGATCTGAATCTTGGAGTCTTCTAGTTTCAATTTTTTTTTTTTCTCTTAAGAATTGTGGATTAGCTGGGCCAGCAGGTGATGTGGAGGTTCAGGTGGCTGGATCCTACATGGCCAGTTACATGGTTCAAGTCCCAGACATAGTGGCTTGAAAATCAGGCCAAGCGCGCACGCGCGTGTGTTTGTATGTGTGTGCCCAAAAACGAGAGGAGAATGGAGGAAAAAGGATTGTGGCTTGGCCATCCCCTGTGGGGTGATTTCTCACTCTCTCTCTCTGTGGCAAGTGTACATACTTTATAGAAAACTAAAATAAATAAATATTTGGGGTTAGCTCAGCTACAGTAGTGCACAGATAACATCACTGCTTCGAAGGCTGGAAGCCTTAGGTTTATTGACCAGGCCAATCTGAACACATCAGGCTTTGTCTCGTGTGCCTGTAATCCTAGCCAAGTGGGAGGCTGGAGCAGGAGGATAATGACGCAGTGAGGCTCTGTCCAAAAACATGCCTATCTCTGTCTCTGTCTCTTTCTCTCCCCTGCCCCTCTTCCACTCTCTTTTGTAAAAGGGAAAAACAGTGAGGTATTTTTATTTCTAATTATAGAAGTAATACAAATTAACTATAGAAAACTTGAGAATTACTAAAAATGTAAGGCAAAAGCAAGATTATCTTACCAGATATAAATACTGTTAACTTTTTTAGTGTATCATTTTCACTGTTTTCTGGATTCACATACGCACTTATTTTTCAAACCTGGGATCTTTCTAAAACTAAAATTTCTCATGCTATCATGTATATTTTTACATGGCATTAAGGTGGGATTCATAACAATTTGACAGTGACATAATAGTAATCCACATAAAGCCCAAACTTCCCTAATCAAGCCACTTTGACTGGACATGTAGGTTGTCTCCATATTGTACATAATGCTGTAATCGATATTCTTATTCATACCTTCATACTTTTTACTTATTTCAGACTTGTTTCTGGATATTTCCTAGAAGGTCAAGTGCCATGAATGTTTTCAAGGCGGAGTTCTGTTTTGGAGCATGACCACCAATCCACGGGTAGTACGTATGTTAGGTACACTAAGCCGTGCTGTCTCTTTCCTACTTCCTTATGTCCTTTCCTGGGAGGCACAAGGAAATCTCAGTATGAGGATTGACAGCAACCTTTCAGAAAAGGCATCCAGATTTTTTGTTTGGTTGTTGTTTTTTAGGTTTTTGCCATAGGACGTGTGCGCTTGCTGGAGTGAGACAGAGAGGGAGGGAGGAGTCACTCCCCATAGGGGATGGCCATGCCGCAATCCCTCCTCCTCCATTCTCTTCTCAGGATTATGTGCATGCTTGCACACACATCTGTGATTTTCAAGCTTCTGGGTCCAGGATTCAAACTATGGCTAGCCATGTGGGAATCCAGAGGCTTGGCCACCACACCACCTGCTAGCCCATTTGTTTGTTTACTAACACCTTCATGAACAATAGGTTTGGGTTAGTAGTCACATATTATTTACCTTCCACGCCACTTTGAAAACTCCGTGTTCTTTAAACAAAAAGGTCTGGTACCTTTTATAGAGAGGCCATTGTCCCAACTGTCCCAGCGCCCCATTGGCAGAAAGACTCCTGTGCTCTGGCCTCTGACTTTGATTAGAGAAATATTCAGGGTGGGTAACCTCACCTGGGTCAGTAAGGTACTTGCTGGGTCTGCTAGGATTTCTCTCCTAGGCTTCTGGGCTTTTCAGGCATCTTCCCATTTCCTGGAGATCTCTGGTAGGAAATGCCCATTTTCATCTTGGCCCTTCCTGGTAGAGAAAGTCACACACCCCCTTCCTGGTTTTGGAGTCTTTCTCTGAAGAGACAGGCCCACAATGTTGGCACCAGCTTCGTTTGGTCTGCCGGCAAGCTTGGCTGCAAGCCCTGGGTGCGCGGCTTCTCTGCTGGCCTGCTCTTCTCTGTCCCATTCAATCAACCTCAGCACCTGCACTTGTCAGTTAGGGCCAATGTTACCCTGGTGAGAAACAGGGCTTCTTCACTATTGCTCTAAACCAGGGTTTTGCAAACTGCAGGGCCCATTGATGACCTAGAACATAAAACCTTAAGAGTCAGAGTTCGTCACAATAATGGTAAGTATTATGTCATGACAATTTTTTTTCCAAACTTTATGTTTGCAAACGTTATGGGTCCTATTGAAAAACCTTGAAAGCCAAGGCTATAAATTGCACATTTCAAACTCATGTCAGGATTGCCATTGAAATATGAGGCATATTTAAGAGGAGACATGTGATACATTTTTAAAATTTTATTAGCTGATAACTGAGAGATTGTGTGGTTTAGTGGGAAAAATACTCGCTTTAGAATCAGAACTGGGTCAGTATTATTGTTCTCGGACTAGCTGTGTGACCTTGGACAACTTAATGGATCTCTCTGAGCCTCCTTAGCATTATCTCTAAAAGAGAGAGAAGCATTCTGGCCCCATAGGATTGGTGTGAGGATTAATTGAAATAGTCTATGCACAGTGCCTAGTGCATGGGAGACACATGATAAATAAAGCTTATTTTCCAGTCTTTTGTCTGGGTCACAAGGCAGCCTCTCTCTGATGTAGCACAGCCAGATTCTCTGTTCTTCATCTCAGGAGTGCATCCTAGGTATGATATCACCCACCACGGTTCTGTTTCTCACCTGAGGTACTTTCTAATTTACAGTATTCACTCATTTGGTGTGATGGCAGTAAGGGTTTCACAGGAGAGGAATCTCTGATCAAGGAAACTTCAGAACCACAGTTCATATTATGTGAAATACTCAAAACCCAACTCAGGAGTCATCAACTCAAAGGTCAACAGGGGCCAGGCTGGAGACGAGACGGGGTGAAAAGTCAGGTAGACAGTTTAGGGAATGGTGGAGACTGAAGCAAACTAGAGAACACATTCCCCTTTGAGAGAGGTTGCCACTGTTTACTCTGCAAGATCCCCACCTTGCTGAAACGTGAGTCCAAATCTATGAGATCTTGTATTTTTCAGAAGAAGCCAAATATCTGGATTATTTAATGTGCAAATCTCCAGCTTTCAAAGACCCTGTGCTGACTGAATGAAAAACCTGTGGGTCAGAGAAGGCCAGAGGGCTGCAGAATGCCCTTGCTAACCTAACCCGTCCTGGTGCAGCTTACTGCCTGCCACCACAGGCTCTCAAGAGAAACCTCCCGAGGTATCCAGAGAAAGCACTCTTTCAAAATTACTGTTTTGTAGCAAAAATACATGTTAAGCACAGACTATACATCTCTAATAACAGGCGAAATTTCTACCTAATGAAAAGGGGAGCCGTTGTTTTCACAAGGTGTTAAACAGCATGGGCTACAGGAAGGGAACTGGGTAAAACAGGCAGGTAGCTGTCCTTTGCTTTGTCTGGTTATCCCAAATCACTCATAACACATTTATTCCTTTTTTAAAAATCAGCTTCGGAGACCAGCCATTTTTAATGGCTATGTTGCTGGACTCCCATGCAGTTGACCGCAGTTCGAGTCCTGGACCCGGTGGCTTAAACTCACGCCAGATGCGTGTGTGTGCATGCCCAAGATCCCGAGAGGAGAATGGAGGAGAAGGGATTGAGGCCTGGCAACCCCCAATGGGGGGTGATTTCTCACTTTCTGTTTCTCTGTCTCTCTCTGTCTCTCAGCAAGTACACGCGCCCTATAGCAAAAACAAAACAACAACAACAAAAAACAACCTGTCCCCCACAAAAAAAAACATCAGCTTCATCAAGATATAATTTACACTCTTCAATTTATGCACTCGAAGAATACCATTCAATGGTTTGGGGCACACTTGCAGGGTTGTGCAGCCATTACACTAATCTACTTTTAGAACATTTTCATTCCACTGAAATAAACTCCTTACCTTTAAGCAGGCACTCCCCTTACCCTGAAACCCTGCCAAGCACTAATCTTTCTGTCCTTATAAAATTTCCTATTCTGGACATTTTATATAAATGTAATTGTACAATATGTGGCCTTCCCAGGACTGGCTTCTGCCACTTAGCAATTATCTTTTCAAGAGTCATCTGTGGTGCATTGAGTACCGGTATTTCATTCCTCTTTATGGTCAAATAATATTCAATTGTATGGATATACCACATTTTGTTTATCCACTCCTCAGCTGATGAACAATTGGGTTGTTTTCATTTTTTTGCTATTACTGATAATGCCACTGTGAATATTCACATGCAGGTTTTTGTGTAGACATGTTTTTGTTTCTCTTAGGTCTACACCTAGGAGTGAAATTGCTGGGTTACAATGGTAACTCCCTGTGTTTTAACCTTTCAAGGAACTTCCAGACTGTTGACCAAAGTACCTGTGCCATTTTTTGCATTCCCACCAGTACCATATGATGGTTCCAGTTTCTCCATCTACTCATCCACACTGGCTGCTATCTTTTTTATTATAGCCATCCTTGTGGGTGTAAAAGGCATTCATTTTTAAGGCATATAGCACTTTTAATAGGTTAACTGAATTCAACCTGATGTGGTTCTTGAGATCAAGATCTAAAGTAGTGATCTTGTCTGAATTTAGATCAACATTATGTAAAAAATTTTTTTTACTAATGAGTTTTCTTCTCTTCATATATACTATTTATTTTTTGGCTAAGGAGAGAACAGTGCTCTTATTAAGAAAAGGTATGCCAGCAAGTGGTGTGGTGATTAAGGCACTGGACACTCCCACATGGCTGACCACAGTTAGAGTCCCGAACCTGGTGGCTTGCTTTCTCACTTTCCTTCTCTCTGTCTTTCTCTGGTCAAATGAAAATAAATGAATAAATAAATAAGATGAAATAAATAATTCTTTAAAAAAAAGAGAGAGGTAAGAAATCTGATACTTAAAAAAAAAAAGAAAAAAGAAAAGGTATGGGACCAACAGATGGTGTAATGGTTCCATCGCTAGACTCCCATGTAGTCAATGGAGTTCGAGTCCCAGGCCTGACAACTTAAAATTCATGTCAGGTGTGTGTGCATGCGTGTCCAAGATCCCAAGAGGAGAATGGAGGGGAAGGGATTGTGGCTTGACCATCCCCCCAGAGGGTGATTTTTCACTCTCTCTCTCTCTCTCTCTCTCTGTCTCTCTGGCAAGCACACCTGCCCTTTTTGCACAGGCAAAATTTTTTTGAAAAAAAAAACGAAAAGGAAAAACAAGAAAAGGTATGATATTTTTTCTTTCTAACCAGTGAAATATTCAATTCTAGAGAAATTGTTGTTATAAATGAGCTTCCATGCCATTTCCTCTGCCATAGCTATCAAAGCTGCCCCCAGCGGAAGCCAATAATTTTCCTACCTACAAGCCACACTCTGGCCAGAAAACCCAGGCAGAGGCAGGAAGTACTTAAGCAGCTCTGGAGGAGCTTAAGCAGCTCTGGAGGAGCTTCTCCCTCTTCATACATCAATAAATACAGCACCTCCCCTCTCCCCTCCACTACTCGCCTTTGTGTCAATCCATTTAGACATGAAACCCATCCTTTCCCGTTAGATAAAGTAGCAATAGGTCTGAATAAGCGTCGGAGAAGCTGAGCAAAGACCATAGTGACTACCTGAGATCCACCCATGGTGAATTGCAGGGGGTGGGGGCGGGGGTGTGGCGGGGGTGGAACTCGGCGTCCTCACTTCTAGTCTCCAGTTCACTTTGTATGTTCTCTTTCTCTCTCATTCTTGACAGCATCTCCCTGGGCTGTGATCCTCCTGCCTCAGCATCTGCTGGGACTACAGGTGTGTATCATCACTCCCATCTCTTTCTTTAAATTTTTTTTTTTTTTGAGAGGTTTTTCGCTATAGGGCGCATGCGCTTGCCAGACAGACAGAGAGAGACATAGAGACAGAAAGCGAGAAATCACCCCTCAGGGGGGATGGTCACGCCGCAATCCCTTCTCCTCCATTCTCCTCTCGGGATCTTGGGCCGCACGCACACACGCCTGGTGTGAGTTTTAAGCCACCGGATCCGGGACGCGAACCGCGGTAGACTACGTGGGAATCCAGCGACATAGCCATTATGCTAACTGCTGGTTCCCCCATCTCTTTCTTTAGAAAGGGTCTTGCTATCTTGCCCAAGCTAGCCTTAAGCTGATGACCCTCCTACTCCAGCCTCCATGAGTCAGTGAACTTATAGGCACTATTATGCCTGGCCTCTTGGTGGGATCAGGAATCAAACTCTAGCTTCTCATGTGGTCCCAGCCCACAGCACACAATGTTTTAGTGGTGTGCACACCACCAAGCTTGGGCCATTATATTTTTTTCTTTTCCTGAATTTTACTCTTCTTTATTTTCAGTATCCTAAATAAATAAATAAATAATTCTTCAGGATGTGTGAGCTGTAGTATGGTTGACCTCCTCAGACATTTCAGTGTACTACTTCTACTCCCTTTCAGATACTGGCTTTTATTTTTCAAAGGAGACAAGAGAATTCACATAGCCTGACTTTAGGATTCATTGCACTGGGGAGAAATCAATATCCTTCAGCCAATGACAGACTTACAGCTCCCTGTCTGTGTTTTGCATTTTCTTACATTATAGTTAAGTTTCAAATGCCTGTTGGAAGCAACCTTTGGGCAGACATTCTTGCAGTTTTCTGTGATAAATTCTTATTTGGCTTGCCATAGTTCACTGTAGTCAACGAAGAATAACCTTGGCCTAATTGGGAACTAGTAATACGAAGAGTGCATGTGTTTGTCTACATTTGAGATCTCTTCCTGCCCTCTAACTCTGCCTCCTAATTTATTTATCTTATGTATGTATGTATGCATGTTTAGTTTTTGCTATAGGTACATGCATTCACCAGAGAGAGGAATGTGAGAAATCACCCCACAGGGGGATGGTCATACAACAATCCCTTCTCCTTCATTCTCCTCTCTGGATTTTGGACATGCACACACATGCACCTGGCATGACTTTCAATTTTCCTGGTCCGGGATTCAAACTTCAGTGTTGGGCATGTGGGATCTAGTACCTTAACCCCCATACCACCTGCTGGATCCTGCCTTCTCCTTTTTAAGTTACATAAAGGATGTGTCATTGATCTTAGAATCTTAACATTTGCTTTTTCTATTTTCCTAATTCTATTTTCTAATTAAGAAAGATCTAGGGAACCAGCAGTTAGCGTAATGGCTATGTCACTGGACTCCCATGTAGTCGACCGCAGTTCGTGTCCCGGACCTGGTGGCTTAAAAAACTCACGCCGGGCGCGTGTGCGTGCGTGCCCAAGATCCCAAGAGGAGAATGGAGGAGAAGGGATTGCGGCATGACCATCCCCCCTGGGGGGTGATTTCTTGCTTTCTGTCTCTATGTCTCTCTCTGTCTGTCTGGCGAGCGCACGCGCCCTATAGTGAAAATCTCTCCCCCCCAAAAAATAATAATAAATAAAGAAAAAAAGAAAGATCTAAATGCTGAGACCCAAAAATGGAAGAGGAAGACTAAAACAACAATTTGCAATAAATACTGTCAGCTATTCATTCATTTATTCAACAGACTTTATTTAGTGCCTGCTTTATGCCAAGTATTGTGCAGGGTGACTGGGATAGGAAGATAAGATGGTGTCTCTGCCTGTAAGTGGTACAGTGCGGTAGGACAAGCAGACCCATAGCTGGATAATTACTATTGTGAGTGCAGTAAATAACGTATAGAATTATTATGGGATTGTAGAAGAGAGGCACTTCACCTGTCCTATAGGGGATCTAGGGAGGGCATAAATGCATTAATAAAAATCTGTCATTCAGTTTGCTAAATTGGACACATAAGGTGTTCAAACATTTTCAATTAAATAATTTTGTAATTTGGGATAAAACACTCAGTAACTTTGAAGTAAAATATATGTCAATCTGTGGTTAGTGATTGATATGGAAGAAGGACATGATCTAATATAAATAAATGAACATCAAGGTTACAGAATATGGCTATAAGTTGGAAGGTTTTTGGTAGGTTTTTAAATGCCTTTCCTTTTTATGTCCCTCCCTATCTACATCATGGAAAAACAAATGTAAGTGGAGGTTTTAAAACTCTTCTCTTTGATGTGGCCTCTGTTATATTTGAGAATAAATAAGGGTACCATCACCAGACTGGAGGAAGATTAGTGCTATTTGAAGTTTGGATTAAAAAAATAAAAGAAAAAGAGAGAGAAAGAAAGAAAGAGAGAGAGCGAGAAAGAAAGGAAAAGAAAGAAAGAAAGAAGAAAGAAAAAAAGAAAGAAAGAAAGAAAGAAAGAAAGAAAGAAAGAAAGAAAGAAAGGAAGGAAGGAAGGAAGGAAGGAAGGAAGGAAGGAAGGAAGAAAGAAAAAGAGAAAAAGAAAAGAAAACAGACCCAGCATAAATGACACAGCCCAAAGCACACTGGACTGCAGAGCTGGAAGCTATGGCTATCTTTGGGTTTAGATCCCCAGGTTGTCCTGAAAAAACGTCAGCTACAAACAGGCACCTAAGATCCTGCCAAGTTGGGGGGCTGGAGAAAGGGGATGTATGTGATGGGGTTGTCTCTTATGCATGCACATAAGCTATCATTAAAGAAATACATTAAAAACTAAACCAAAAAAATTAACTAAATTTGCAACCACTGCCCTCATATAAAATTAAAATATAATGTCGCTGGACTTCCACTTAGTCGACCACAGTTCATGACCCAGACCCGGTGGCTTAAAACTCATGCCGGGCGCGTGTGCATGCGTGCCCAAGATTCCAAGAGGAGAATGGAGGAGAAGGATTGCGGCGTGGCCATCCCCCCTGGGGGGGTGATTTCTCGTTTTCTGTCTCTCTTATATATAAAGGCAAACTAAGTTTAACTTGCAGCTTTCCTGACTCAGGGAATGAAGGGGTCTCCATAACATAATTCAAAACCTTTAAAAAAAGTGTTTTTTTTTTAAAGAATTATTTAACTTTATTCATTCATTCATTCATTTATTTATTTCAATTCTACCAGAAAAGGATAGAGTGTGTGTGTGAGAGAGAGAGGGAAAGTAAGAAACCAAGCCGCCAGGTCCATGATTCGAACTGTGGTTGACCATGTGGGAGTCTAGCACCCTTAACCACCACACCACCTGCCAGTCCCCCCACAAAAGTTTAATCTTTATGACAGTGTTGTTGTCTCCATTTTATAGATGAGAAAATAAAAGTATAAGAAGTTTAAAAACATGTCCAAGATTATAGTTAGAAAGTAGCAAAACTGGGATTTGAACCCAGGTGTGTTTAATTTCAGGTCCTATTACTAACCATAGCATTCTGCAAAAATGTAAGGGGTCTTCAAAAAGTTTATAGAAAATACATATTATGAAAAAGCTTGGTGGATTTCAAAATGCATGGATTTCAAAAAAAAAATTTACACTAAAATAACTTACATTTAATTTCATTTTCCACAAACGTTTTGAAGTCTCTTCCTAGAAACTTTGTAAGGGCCAACTGCTTTCATATTCTGTGACAATAAACATATTCTGGCAGGAATAAACTGGTCTAGAAAAATCTGTGAAATGTGTGTCTTGGCCAACAAATCCAAAAATGCTCCTAAAAAATCACTTAATAGTGCTGTCTTCAAATAAGAATCAAATTTTTAAATCATGAAGACCATTGAAGAAAGTATGTTAATAATTTTCATGAATATTTTTAATATAAATCATTGAGAAGATGAAATAAAATGTAAATAAATGTCTAGATTTGAATAAAGTACAAAATGTAAATGATTAGTTAGGGACACATTTTCAAACACGATATGTACATTATACTAATTGATATCTTCTTTAATATTATAGTGTTTTTCAAATGAATGTACAGCATATTGTCCATTCACCAAGACTATAATCTAACAGTTGTGTTTTCTTTCCCCCTAAAAAGGAATAAACATCAAAACTATAGGTCAGGAAAAGGTTATCTAAACCTACTCTCAAATAGTTTAATACACTCAAGCAAATTAATTAGGTTATAGATTCCTACAAAGTGATTAGAAAAATCGAATTAATGCAATATTATTATTTATTTTAGCTTTGGTCCACTACATTTGGAGAAATTGGCTTTTGCATTAAGAAGTGTATAAAATACCACTAAAGGGTGAGAAAAGGGGAAGTCTGTTATAACTGAATAGGGGTGTGGTCTGCTCAAGCAGAAAGGAATAGATAGTAGTTTCATAAAAGACTGATAAAACTGCATAGTCTTCCTAACTGGCCATTATAGCTAGGCTTTCTCCACAGGGGTAAGTACATCTCTTAATACCAGCCAGCTTGGTGAGTTAGAGAACCACAGCCTGTGGATTTGGGCATATGCACTCTCTGCCTGCATCTAATCCTCCCGGTAACAATATACTACAACTCCTGTAATCCTAGACCAGTTACATGGATGCACTAAGTGGTGTGATGGGAGGGAAAGATAGCATCACAAGGATTCGTTTGATTATAACAGTAATCCACACCAAGTCAAATAAAACAGCCAAACAGCTTAAAAATGTGGGCTCTAATGAATTTGCTAATTCTAGCAGGCCCTCACAAACATTTCCTGCTAGAGTACCCCGTATCAAAACGAAGTGGCTGTGCTTTAATTACATGGAATAATTATTTGATTTCCAGGAAGTTAAGACAGTGCTTTGTATTTAAATAAAAAGTTCTAGACATGCTGTGAAACTCGATCAAACCAAGAAAAGGGTGAAACTGAATGCCTGCCCAGTGAGTCAAGATTTCAGCTGCTCAGCAAGCCTGGCATGACGGCTTATGAGCCCCAAAAGGGGTATTTTAAAACCGTCTGGCTGAATCATGGCACTTTCCTACAGAAGCCCTATCTTTCCAGAGACCTAAAGTGCAATGAAGCCATAGGCTGTTGAGGGGCTCGAGTCTCGGCTGCCTTCGCCCCTCTGCACTAGCAGAGACCCCAGTTTTCAAAGGACAGAATCTCATACTGCCGCCCCCACTTTTGAAGGTCTATTAAAAGCCCGGGGCCTCTTATCTCAACGGCTTTGGGCGTGAGTGTGGGGTAAGAAAGGGGGGGGAGGCCTGTGGGTGTCTCTTTTGCCTGAGGAGTTGGAGACACTTGTGGAAAAGTCAGGCCCTTTTCGCTCGGGCGGCCGCTCCGGTGTGGGGCTGGCTTGGGTTAGACACATGCACACATACACCATAGAGCTCTGCTTTCCCGTAGCAGCTGCTGCCTCTGCCTCTGCCTCTCCCGCCTCAGCCTCTTTGCCCGGCGTACACACACATTCAGATTTGCGCGCTGTTTCAATCCTTGATGACGTGTCCCCGGAGACAGCCAATCGAAAACGGGCTCTGGTCAGGACAATGGGAGGTATCGGGCCAATGAGCGAGCCCCGTGAGTTGGCGGTAGCCAATAGGAGCCGCGCTGGCTGGAGAGGAATGTTACAGCGCGGAGA